>NC_135665.1:6982715-7290786 GCF_964188315.1 Podarcis muralis | reverse complement strand
AGGAAATTCAGAGACGAGAAATTCCATTTTCTCCTGAGGCTCCAGGAGACCATTCCTTCACCTTGGCACGTAACAGAGAAGCAGCATTAAGGGTGGGCTTCCATGAGCTAGCACCCTATGAAAGCACAACCTTGTGCGAGACCTTCTTATTAAAGTCCATGTCTGCAGTATCTATTCTGTAATACTTGCTGAATGCATGTAATATTGTAATGCTGTCGTGGTTTGAAATACAGCTGTAAGCCATTTTATGGAATAAGCTCTCTTGAAAAACAGACTGTATTTTTTTTTTAAGGTAGTAAAAACAAATTTGGGTGGAGACCCATTCAGCGACATATCAAATGACTAAGGACAATTAGGCCAAAAAACAGCAGATGCTGCCATCTCCTTTAGGGAATAGTGAGTTTCCAAGTCTATGATAAGTCAAAGCAGTATATTCCATTGAACAACTAGAAACTGTATCCTTGGATACTCTGCTAACCCAACATTCATAAGCCAACTGTGGGTTTTTTTGGTAGTAAATAAACCATGGATAAACTGCTGGACAGAGTTTGTAAGTTACATTTGATATTTGTGGATATCAAAAGTGTTTTCCTGCCAATTTGCCTGGGGAGACAGATGCTCTAGGAGCACTTTTAGTCTGCCTTGCCCTATGACAAGAGGAGAGAGTGGGCATAGGATCACATATTAGTTGTTGCCTCACAGTTTTTGCTGCCAGAACATCTATCCTAGTATAGTGGTACCTTGGTTGTCGAATGGCTTGGCTCCTGAACAAATCGGCTCCCAAACCTGGAAGTAAGTGTTCCGGTTTGCGAACATTTTTTGGAAGCCGGACATCTGAAGCAGCTTCTGATTGAGTGCAGCCAATTGGAAGCCGTTCCTTGGTTTTTGAACAGTTCTGGGAGTCGAATGGACTCCCAGAATGGATTAAGTTCAACAACCAAAGTACCACTGTACTTTTATTTTAGATTAAAATTGCTATTTTCCTTCAGTGGCAAGACATCTGGCTCCAGACTAGGTGGGAATGGAGTGCTCTTGAAGAGACTTTGCGCACATACACACACAAAGAAACATCCAGAGGCCCTTCTCACGCATGTTGGGCAGGTGAAGGAGAAGCCTCAAAGAGCTCTTACAGGTCCAACTTGACCTGACTGTTCATCTCACTAGGCAGAGCTTAACAGGAAGGGCCATGTTGTCCCTCTCCCTTGACAGCAATGAAGATTGACCCTGCTGACATTCTCCAGGATAATGCGCCACCTCAGGATTAAGGATTGCCCTTCAGAAAATTCAGAAGAAATTCATATCTATATTAAATTCAAGGCAAATTTTGAGGTTCAAAATCTAGCTGAATAGTATCTACTGTATTAATGATTCCAAACTGTATAAAAGTCCATCTTTCACATGTTTCAGTCATTTACTTGATCATTTGAGGTTATATACATATTTGAAGTAGAAAATAAAAATATACCACTATAACCAAGATGGGTGTAGAACGAACTACCTAGATAACAAAAAGAAAAAGATATAATTAAGTTACAAATATAGCATAGAGGTACAGTTAACCAATTAGCTTTTAATCACATGATACCATATGACATTAAATACAGACCTAAATTGTATACACTTTTATCTTCTAAACTGTTTCCAGAGAAATACAAAATACACTTATTTGCGCATCATATTCTACACCACACATATCAGCTGAATTCACCTATTTTACATTATGCATTGCACATTTATGTTGTAAACCACCCTGAGATCTGCAGATATAGTGTGGTATACAAATTTGATAACTAAATAAACAAACAAATAAATAAATATATTGTGCCTTGGGAGAACATTAATTCAATATTCAATATTCCTAAAATGAGAATTCAGATTCAACTTGAATGAACAGGTTTGCACTGGGGAATTTTTAATATAATAATTATCACTTTTCTAAAAGAAAAAGAACAGAGCCTTGTCAGGCTGAAACACAACAGTCTAAGCACCACTCACTATTGAATTTGTAACTTTTAAAGGTTTTTTTAAAAAACTTATCTAGGAAGCTGAATCTTCCAAGATGATGAAACAGTTTGGGCACACAAAATCTAAGTCACTTATTATTTCTCTAGAACAATGAGAACAACTTGCTACTTGATAAGATTAGCGTAACGTGAGAATAGCGGGCCCTGTTCATATATTTTATTGATGGGAAAACCCATTTATTTAAGTGTGTTTGAACCTCTCTCAATGATGCAAGGTGAAAATGTAGCATGTTTTAATGGTCAAGTAATCATTGTACCAGTTACTAGTAAGATGTCATCATTATGAAATGGTGGAAAAGCTCGTATATGATCAGGTGCCTATGAGAAAGACTCCTGGGAGCTTGCTTGTGAGACTCTGGGGTGCCTACCTGTTAGATCTGTCTCATCTGGGAATGGGGACCAGCATTCCGGATCCTGCACTGTGGAGGAAGAGCTCTGTGAGAGCTTGCTTATGAGACACTAGGTGCCTAGCTGCAGATTCTGCCCAACCGGGCCCTATAGAAAGGGGGTAGGCCTGAAAGCTTTTTCAAAAACCAACAGCCCAAGATCCGCTTTGTGCCTGCGAGGAAAACTTTGGTGAAACTGCTTGTGAGATTCTGGGGTGCTTACCTGTATAGTATATGCCACCTTGCTTGGTAAAACAACAAGGGGAGGGGGGACACATTCTGACCAGTGGCAGAGACAAAGCCGACCTTTTAACTTCTGTTTCTGACTTGCTGTAGATTTTAAAACCTCAAATCACATCCAGAAGAGCTAACAAGGAGTGGCTGACAAACTGCCCAGAGGCTGGGGTGGGAAACTATGGTGCTGCACAGGTAAATGAAACCTGTTTACATGTCCTGCATCACCCCAAGCATGGAGCGAGTCCACCTACTCCTTTGTTATTTAGCTGGTTAACCTCAAAATCTTGGACTGAGGACTTCGGGACATTCTGTTAATTTAGACCTCTGAACGTGCTGTTACTTGGCGACCATTTTCTGAACCCTAGACCTTTCCCATTTCAGCCTCAGATGGTGACAGAAGCCAAGATGCATTTGAAGTGTATTGGAGAACATATAGAGGTGCGCTGGGAAGCTCAGAGACTATGCTTCCTTTTAGGGGATCTTCTTTTTATTCATTTTTTTAGTTTTTGAACAATCCCACTTTTCTTAATGGCTGTTATTTTTTTGTTGGTTTCATAGTTTGTTGTTAGCCTCAAATTGACGAAACATTGTCAAAAAATTTTTTTTGAGAAGGTATCTCATCAGAACTTTAACTTTCATGTTGGACTTTTTCCATTAGCACTGCCACTCAAATCAGCCTCTCTGAGGTCAATATCATTAGTAATGTAGATTCTTGATTACTTTTTTTTTGGGTGGAAATTAGAGGTTTTGGAACTAGATGTGAGCCATTTTAATAATGAATAATTAACATGACAAAAAAATCTGTTGACTGTCTGTCTCTTAGAAGAACTCAAGCCAAGCTTTACTTCAAAATGCTTGTGCCCAGACTGAGAATCCCTCTTTACAACTTTTGGGCACACATTTTATGCTAACATACAATGTATCTGGATGATAAGCTTTTCTCTGAGATCAATTGGATAAAGCAACTATTAATGAAAATTAACCTTCTTTTGTGACTATGTATGCATATATCATCATTCTCTCTAACAGTTAATGTGGTAGCTCCATGCCAGCAACAGAGGAGTGAAATGTATCCCCACACAGAAAACACACATCCTTCTACTCCATATTCAGAACACCCTACACATGGGATTCTCTCAAAAGGTTTGTACATGCAGAGTTTAAGGGTCATAGCTTAGCGGGGTCCCAAGTTCAATTCCTGGCATTTCTAGATAGAGACCTTGATATGAAATACGGGATAGCCTTGCAAGTCAGGGCAGACAATACTTGGCTAGATGGACCAATGGTGTCTCTGTATGGCAATTTCCAGAACCAGGATCTGACATTGTATAAGGCAGTTTCCTATGTATGTTCATACATGTATGCCCCATACAGGAACACAATGCTATATACAATTAAAAGTCCTGGTAATGGTAAAACCAGAGGAGGGCACTGGTCCCAACAGGTCAACTGCTGTCTCCCTTCAACTAGAATATAAAAGAAACTCTCCCTCTGTAGGAGAATGGGGTAAACCCTCCTCTGTACTGTTCCAGTTGGGGACTGCAGCACATCCAGGTTTTGCCAACAGTGTTGGCAAATGTAGCCTATTTACTTGGTCTCATAAACTGAGCGTGAGCCACCGACCTGTTCTTATATCTAGCCCTAACCAGCTTTTGTTCTGGGTGGGAGTGGATGGGTGGAGCAATGGTTATCTAGCCCCAAACAGCTCCACCAACATCACTCCTCCAGGGTGCAGCTCCCTGTTGCACTGATCCAAAAATGCAGGAAGGCAAGAATATCACTTGTGGGATTCACAGCAACAGTAACTCAAGGAAAGCCTACTGAATCTCAAGTCAGCTCACTGCCATCACTTGATAGCATTGGGCTTGTGCAGTATGTAAAACTGACAGTGACAATAGCTATTAAAGCCATTTCAGGCTTGAAGACTGATCTGTATTTATTTTAAATGGCAATGTAAACCATGAATGCAATTACAGTAGATTATATATGTTTTATTTGTCTTTATTCTCATTATGGAAGAAGGCAAACATAAGATATAAGACAAATAGTTTGTAAGACACTGCAATATTCCAAGAGTGAAGCTATCTTGGAGTGGGGTCTACACATGGTTTAACCTAGCATTGATTTCTTAATACTTGTCAACAACTATAAGCCACTTGAAAAACTGAACTTTAGGTAGAGAATTTCAGGCAGACCAAATACAATGGACACCCAATGTGCTGCAGACCTGCACAAGCAAGCTTCCAGGGGATCAAGCGTTTACTTCAGTCACCCTAAGATGCCAACATCCTCATGGGCATTTACCAACTGTCCAGCCCCCAATCCAGAACCTTGTCAGGATGCTTGAAAAGGATATGAAAAGGAGCAGACGCGTCATTACATCTACTGAAGTTTCTTTCTGCTTAGGTAGCCATACTTTAATGCCACTGACACTCAAATAATGGAGCTGCACAGTAAAGCAAGTGAACAAAATGTTTTGCTTAGATTTGTTTACTAGGCTAGAGGTACAAAGTTATCTCTTGCCATGCAAACCTGTAGGAGGCAAAGATCTCTTCTGTAGTCTATAGCAGGCATAGACAAACTCGGCCCTCCAGATGTTTTGGGACTACAATTCCCATCATCCCTGACCACTGGTCCTGTTAGCTGGGGTGATGGGAGTTGTAGTCCCAAAACATCTGGAGGGCGGAGTTTGCCTATGCCTGGTCTATAGCACCTCCCTGCTACTGGGCTCCAAGACAAACAAATCAAGGATTTTAGTAAGTCCTTAGGTGTATCCAGTGCTTTTTTTCTAAAAAAAAAATGTTTAGGGGTATTCTCATTTTCCCACTCATATTGAAATACTGCCCCTCAATGAGGCCAAACTTAGATTCACAAAATGTTCAGGGCTAAGCGTACCCCTGCGTCCCCCCCAGAAAAAAAGCACTGGGTGTATCTTCATCCAACTTGGATTGGCCTCCCCTGGGAAGTTTTAACCTACTTTGCAGAGTTCTTTTCCTCAAGCAGGGAAAAAACCCCAACCATTTAGATCTATTTAACAAGTTGATTGGTATTTTCCTTCTCTTAACAGGTGAAACTATTACATTATTAAGGAAGGTATGAGATATGAAGTTTAACCATGGAAAACAAGACAGTGGTGGTAATTACTGGCATATGAAGCTCTATAGAGTGCCCCAAGGGATTTCACAATGTATTATGCCATTCCACTACCACTGTGCTTGAGTCTATTCTTCCTTTTCACCACAAAAGCAGCAAAAAAATCTACGGTTTTTAAAATCTCTGAATATTTACAAGTTTGTTAAGACTTAAAAACAGTATAAAGTAATGATAAAAGAAGAGATTATATAACTGGCAGCTTGGCTTAATTAACTTCACAGGGAGATACTGTATAACAGCATTCTATGAAACTGCAAATGTAGCTGAATATGGGAGCCCTAAATGTTTATGTTCAAAGGTAAAAAAAATCACTGTACGTTAAGGAACTTCTGCTTAAATTATGAGATTCAATTTCTGGAAGAGCAAGATATGATAACCTCCGTGCACCTCTGTGCATAGGTAGAAGTAATGCATCTCTTCAGTAGTAGTGAATAATGAGGAAGGCAGAAGAATACAAAAGCATGCACACACAGGCACACACCCCCATGCAATGATCACTTATCCTTCTCATTTTGAGAGCCTTAAGCTATACATTAAGAAAACAATTAACAAAGATGTTTCAGTGCAGACAAACTTCTCATTTAATAGCACCCATAACCTAGGAACACTGGATTGCAATTTGCACCTCTATAATTAGTATTTCAGTATCCAGCAGAAAAACAAACAAACCATGCTTGAAGTGAAAGTTAAGCAAATGAATGAAACAATTACCGTCTCCGATGGGCAATACTGTATTAACTTGCAGTGACATGAAGATTAAGAAAATAATACTTTATATCAGAGGCTTTCAATCTTTTTGAGTCCATGGCTCCCTTGACCAACTATATTATTTTTGTGGCCCCCCTGTGGGGCTCTGGAGCCCAGTTATGTCCCCCCTTGCCTGCAGAGCTGGCAGCCTCTCACCCTTTCTCAAACACCCTCCATTGTGGAGTGTTCCCTGAGTCTCCTGTCTTCTCCTTGGGCGTCCTCTGGGCAGCCACAGCGGCCGCCCCTGGTCTCTGAGCTGCACCCCCCTACCCCAAAGAGAGCTGCTTCCTCACACTGCCCCACAGGGACCTGGGAAGCACCCCCTGGCCAGCCCAGCAGCACCATTCGCCTGGGGAGCTTGTAGTCAGGGCTGCAGCAACAAACAGCTGTGCAAGCCTTTGGGAGGCAGAGATGCAAGAGGGCATCAGAGGGAGAGAGGGAAGGAAAGAGGGACAGAGGCCAGTGTTGCCCGTGGCACCCCTGACTATCATTCAAGGCACTCCAGGATGCCACGGCACCCTGGTTGAAAACCACTGCTTTATATAATGGTTTCAGTCAGTTGATAATGTTAAATTACTAATTTAATGAGACTGACCAGAGACGGTTTAGTTCATCATGCAAAGTTTAAGTTACTTTGCTGTCTAGTGAGATTACTTTCTCAAATCTGCATTTTATTTGCTTTTTAGCATTTAACTAGTCTAACCTTACGACTTACAATGCAAACCTATGCACGACTATTCAAAAGCAAGCTCTAATCCATTCAATGGGGCTTACTGCAAGGTAAGTGTGTATAGGATTGCAGCTTTAATAGAAATATGCCACCCAAGGGCTGCATGCAAAATTAAAATAAAAAAATTGCTCATCTTAACTTTCAGTAGCATCATTAAGCAAACTAAGAAGAAACAACAGCCCTACTTAATTAATGCTTCAATGATATTATAGTAATATTATTACTTACTACCTCCAGGATCTTCCATAAAGTACGCAGAAATGCTGGCTTCATCTTTTCCATATTGATTCTGTGCCACCAAGGTATAATCGCCGTTGTTCACATGAGTAGGGTTGTCCAGCTGAAGGCAGCCATGGTATTCCGTTTGATTTACAACATGTATTTTAGTCCAGATATAGACGGACTCATTCAACTTAACCCCATCATGCAACCATGTCAGGATAGGTTGTGGATTCCCCCTCACGCTGAATGGAATACACCAGTGGTGGTCCGGATATGGAATTTCAAGGTAGGTGATATTTGGTGCAACTATATTAAGAACAAATAAGAGTAATGTTAGTATACTACATTTTCTCTTCCTTGAAAATTCATCTGTTTGTTTTAAATCATTAAAGCAAAGCAGCTGGCATCCATATAAATGCAATGAATAAATGAATTCCAAAAGCAAATTTGTTATGTTTTTAATATATATATATATATTAAAGCATTCTTTAGAGGAAGTTATAATAAAGGATTATTTAAGCTATGATTTATTATTTCCTTCTTCACTTTTTGGAGGGGCAGTGGCTTGTTTATGTTGTTCAATCACTAGTGTTTCCTACCCACTTCACAACTGAGTTTATTTTAGGTAAAGGTAAAGGTACCCCTGCCCATACGGGCCAGTCTTGACAGACTCTAGGGTTGTGCGCCCATCTCACTCAAGAGGCCGGGGGCCAGCGCTGTCCGGAGACACTTCCGGGTCACGTGGCCAGCGTGACATCGCTGCTCTGGCGAGCCAGAGCCGCACACGGAAACGCTGTTTACCTTCCCGCTAGTAAGCGGTCCCTATTTATCTACTTGCACCCGGGGGTGCTTTCGAACTGCTAGGTTGGCAGGCGCTGGGACCGAGCAACGGGAGTGCACCCCACCGCAGGGATTCGAACCGCCGACCTTTCGATCGGCAAGCCCTAGGCGCTGAGGCTTTTACCCACAGCGCCACCCGCGTCCCATGAGTTTATTTTACCTAAACCTTTAATATATTTCACATTTACATACACCTCTTTTTCTGACAGCACAGTCATATCCATTTCTATCTGAAATAAGCCACTACTTCAATGGGTCTTACTTCCTCATAAGTAGGTATCTGATTGCTGCTTGAACCTACTCTGTTATAATGTTATTTCAGCAAATTTTGTAATGTTTACAGCAGAAGTTGACATAACTAGGCAAGGCAAAACTTAAAATGCAGCATTGTTCTCTTAAAACTTTGATATTTGCATGTTCTGAGAATTAGAACAGAGAGGAAAATGAATGATTTGATATTGTCTGTGGTCACGCTCTTGCCTTAAGGCCAAAAGAAGAGCAATTCTGCACCATTAATCAATTTTCTGCCATAAATGATGGAATTGGGCCAGACCAAAAAGAAACAGATTGTCAATGTCCTCCGATTTACTGAAGCTCCAACTCTACATCTCTTGCTCAGATTGCACACACGCAATGAATACAGGGAATACCTTTAGCAACCTCCAAGGAAGATGTTTGTTGGAGTGTTGAGGGTGACAATCATAAGCATTTAATGACACTTCTCTTCAGTGCTAATCCTTACTAATATATACTTTATAAACTTTTATCTTTTTGGAGAGGGCTGGGCAGAAATTCTAAACTTGTTCTCTACTGATGCCACTTGGCTACAATTATCTGCAGCTAAAATTTTCACGTAAGTTTATTTACATACAGAACACCACGAGGTCAACAGAAGCTTGGTCTTCGCCCACAATGTTTTCTGCTACACAAGAAATCTGCACGCCGCTGTCATTAGATGATATATTCTTTATGGTTAGGGAAGCTGGGTTCTTATTTGTGTCGTTCTAGAAGAAAAGCAATGGAGAAATAAAGGGGTTAGGAGTGGTTTCCCTAACATGATCTGATACTAAGAAACCTATTTGAATTTAAACGTATTTACAAAACAGTTTATTCAATTTAAATAAAGCGCCTGTTAGTTTGAAGGCTATATTTTGGTTGTAGTTATGTAATTGCTGTCTCATTAATTACTCATGGGGAGGAATTCTAGAGGGTGGGTGCTATAACTGAGAATGTCTGCTTACAGCAAGTGACTCCTCAGAAGACTTTACAATCAGCCTGGTCTATACACAGGAGGTGGTCTCCTAAGTGCCCTGGTTCCAAGTTGTTTATACAGTATTTCATCCCCAAATAAATATATTATATAGGAAATAGGGAATAGCCCTGGGTGTCAAATAAAAAAAAGCCCTAAAGGTAAAGGTACCCCTGCCCATACGGGCCAGTCTTGACAGACTCTGGGGTTGTGCGCCCATCTCACTTAAGAGGCTGGGGGCCAGCGCTGTCCGAAGACACTTCCGGGTCACGTGGCCAGCGTGTCAAAGCTGCATCTGGTGAGCCAGCGCAGCACACGGAAACGCCGTTTACCTTCCCGCTAGTAAGCGGTCCCTATTTATCTACTTGCACCTGGGGGTGCCTTTGAATTGCTACGTTGGCAGGCGCTGGGACCGAGCAACGGGAGCGCACCCCGCCGCGGGGATTCGAACCGTCGACCTTTCAATCGGCAAGCCCTAGGCGCTGAGGCTTTTACCCACAGCGCCACCCGCGTCCCTAGTAACCTACTATCAAATTATACCTTCCAATGCTGAATTGTTACAAGAGTACTTCCACTGTGCTCACTATGGTTATGTAACTATAATTCTAGCCACAGAAACTAAACTGTGAACATACCCATAGACATATAAATGGATGCAAAGAAATGCCAGAGACTTTGTAGGAATTAGGCAGGATAATAAGTTAGCACATGACTTGTTCCAATCAATATGCACACATGGTATACCAACCCACATACAAACAGGAGTGGGAGATGGATTAAGGGCATACTCTCACACAGACACACCTATATGTGCTGTTGCTTTACAGAAGCCCACCTATCATGTGAAGAACTGAAGCAGTATTTCATATCCCATCATCGCCTCAATTGGCTCATGTTCAGGTGAGCAAAAACTCTAATGCATTCTTAATGAATTGTAGGTACATTATTATTAGCTTTTGTCATGGTTAATAGTTTTACTAGTGCATGAAGAATTTGGCTAGAAATCAAATATTAAACTGGTTCGCTGTATGTGGGTTCTGATAATTATCAGACAATTTTTCTGAGATGAGAAAATTAACCACATGTATTCAACACAAACCACAAATTCCATTCCATTTGCATTAATTGCCTCCTAATCTAGGACATTAAATGACAATACCCACCAGAAGTTTTCTTTCACTAAACAGACATTATAAATATGTTTGTATTTTTATATAAAAAGTAGATAGTGATAGGATTGTGAAGGGAAGAGTGTGCTATCTGAGGCAATTGGCAATTCCTGCCAATAAACGGGGATATGATCCTGCCCAGCACGGGTAAAGACAGTGGGAGCCTCTGAGGACGACTAGTGAAGAGGGAAGGAGAAACTACATTTTGCAGTGCCTGCCATTCATCTGCCCTTGGGCTTCATTCCTGGGTAGCATCATTACTGTGATGTCAGCCTAGAGGCAGCACATAGTGGAAAGGCCACAAAAGCTTATAAGGGGAAGGTGACACTAAGCCCAGTCAAATGTGAGCAGCTTCTTCTCCTGATTCAGGCTGTAGGCCAGGCATGTCCAAAGTCATGCCCACTGGTTGGTTTAATCTGGCCCCTGTGGCAGTTTATTTATTGGGGTAAAATCCTAAAACAAACCTCAACAACTTTGGTCGGCCTTTTGGTCGTCCATGGCCCTTCACTTCATCAAATCTGGCCCTCTTTGAAAAAAGTTTGGACACCACTGTGTAGGCTCTGAAAGTATTACTATAAAGGTAAAGGGATCCCTGACCATTAGGTCCAGTCGTGGCTGACTCTGGGGTTGCGGCGCTCATCTCGCTTTATTGGCCGAGTGAGCCGGCGTACAGCTTCCGGGTCATGTGGCCAGCATGACTAAGCCGCTTCTGGCAAACCAGAGCAGTGCACAGAAACGCCGTTTACCTTCCCGCCGGAGCGGTACCTATTTATCTACTTGCACTCTGACGTGCTTTTGAACTGCTAGGTTGGCAGGAGCTGGGAGCTCACCCCGTCGCGGGGATTCAAACCGCTGACCTTGTGATCTGCAAATCCTAGTGTCACCTGCTATGGATGTGGGCAATTCATTAACTCACAAGACTGATGAGGAATGTCTGCGGGGTTCCTGACAGGCACTTAAAGAGTTCCAAGCTGCATAATTCAATGTAACCTGCATTACTGCATCTGGCACTTTTACTTCAGGTAGGATGTGGGACTTGTACCATTCCTTAAAAACTAGTACGTATACGGCTTTGGCAGATCCAGATACTTCAGTATGAAATTCTTACCTCATGTTTTGAAACAATATTATTGAAAACCCAAGCTATACTTGGTGATGGACTTCCAGTAGCCTCACAGTACAATGTGACACTTCTTCCTTCAATAACAGTGAGGTTCTGTGTGTTCAGTCTAACCGAAGGCAAGCCTACAAAGCAAGAAAGAGAGAAATCTCTATGCCACATTTTCAGCAAATATCACAGGTGAACCATATGCATCTTGCTTCTCATAAACTATTTGAACATAACACTTGTGAACAGACTTTTCAAATATTATTTTGGCATATCAAAACACAGTTATATGAAGAACTGGGAACCAAGTGAGTTCTTAAGGCTCCTCAATAGAAACCACTGAAAATGCTTCATAATAAGGAAAACTCTATGAAGTGACTACAATATGTCCATGATGCCAACAACATAGAACATCCCCATCACAAGTAATCTTTTTTTATAACAATTTATGTGTAATGTTTTTTGAATCACTTCACCCTGCTGCCAACTATTATATACCAGCTATGGAGAATTATCACCAGGACCGCAAGCTTTAGTTCAGCAGAGCAATGAAAGGCTTAAATGCAGATTAAAATTTTCTCCATGATTAATCATTGGTACTCACACAATCAGTGCAGGCCCCACAGATACTCTGAAACCCTCCTCCCTCTGGCAAAACCAATGAAAGTGAAACTTCTAATAAACTTTCTTTTTAGTTTGCAACCTTCAGCTTTATAGCCAGATTTTTTCCATTTCAAAGTGAAACCACTAGGCTTTTCCTTCTGGCAAGAACCACAAACAACTGAACCAGGCCACGCTCAGTTAAAATCAATGTCAGTATGGTGTTTTTTTTTCAAATCTGGGTTTTCCGCAATATTTAAGGGATTTGAACTTGTTTATTTTAAGTCATTTTGAAGTTGGTGTGCTTTGTATATAGGAATATCCTATATTCTGGGTTCCCAATCTGAGGAGAAATATTATATTCCTAAACATGAAATGTAATACGTTTAGTAAAATCTCACTCAACAGAAACTTCCTTCCATATCTTGAAAAAGATGCCTATATTGAGGTTTTGCTTGGCATCACCAGGACTGGGCAAGCAGCCTCCCTTTGCTCAATGACTGCTCTCCCCATCTTCTTGAGACTGCTCACTAGATTAGCAGCTTTCTCCCAAAACTTCTATGGGTCTGGCCTTGCCAGGGCTGCTCATGTGTGCCATTTCACCCACAAGAAGGAGACAGATCATGCTCACTGATTTCAATACATCCAGTATTGTTATTATGATATCAGACCCTCCAAGTGTCCCTATTTTCCAGGCACAGTCCCAGATTTAAAGAAGCCATCCTGGTTTCTGATTTGATGCCAGAATGTCCCGCTTTTTCTTAGGATATCCCTAATTTCATCGGAGAAATGTTGGAGGGTATGGAGTTCTGCGACCCACGAGCCAAGGAAATAAGTAACTATACAACCTTTAGAAGACATCTGAAGGTAGCCCTGTATGGGGAAGTTTTTTAAAGTTTAAAGTTTTATTATGTTTTTATTTATGTTGGAAGCTGCCCAGAATAGCTGGGGTCCTTTACCTTTTTTTATGTTGGTTAAGCAATTCTAGGCATGTTTGTTATCTCAAATAACTGAGAGGGCATGGCAGCACATCTCTGTACAGAGATTGTAGGCTCTGTATCGACATGAGTTTATTTCTGTAACTGTGCCTCATTCTGTTTCTACTTTCCAGTTATGGTGTAGTTGTTTCATCATGTGCTGACAGGCATGCCAGTCTTGCAAGGTTGATTCTTTTGTCTTGCAAGGTTTAATGGCTCCATTAGCCATTAAATATGTGATCTGTATTAACTATCAAGGCTCTTGTATTAATATAAAAAGCCCAGAATAACTTGGGTCCAAGATACCTCTATGACCGCATGATGCATTCTATCCCAGCATAACCTGAGTTAATCTGGAGGAGTGCTATTACTTGTCCCCTGTGTTTCAGATGCCCAACTGGCTTCAATTATAAGTTGAGTACAAGCGACTCCCCATTTATGCGGGGGTTACGTTCCCGGGTACCATGCATATATGTGAAATAGAGTAGGGAACACCATCTAAAAAGCCAAACTCTGACAAAAAAACTCATTAAAATCTGCCAAACTCCATCACAATTGCTCCTTTCTAACCTCAGATTCCAACTCTCCACAGGCCTTAAAGGGCAGTGCAAAGGCTCCTAGGATTGCTAGCTATTTTCCCTCTCTTTTCAGGCCCTTTTTGCAGTTTAAATCAATTGATTTGATTATTTCCTGGCACTGTGCATATATGTGGTTGTGCACATAAGTGGGAAGACACCTGAATCCAGCAGATATTTGACAAGCACACTCAGTCCTAACTTTCAGGTGTTTCTTGAAAACTTTTTCTAATGATGACTGGCCTGCTCAGTTGTTTATATTTTTTTCAAGGTTAACCAGACATTTTAATATTTATTTTGAATTGTTTTATGTATCTTATTATTTATTGTATTATGCATATACTGTTGTATACCACCTTGATATTTTATATGAGTGGGTGGTATGTAAATATTTCTATAAACAAATGAAAGTATTTCCAATGTTCACATGTGAGTGCTGTTGCTCTATCCAAGCAGAAGGGTAGGGTATTAACAGGCATAGGGAACCGCCAGGGTTAGCAGAAGTGCAGCAAGGGGAGAAAAACCTAAGGTGGGGAACCTCAAAAACAGCCCAACAAGGACTGAGAATGATCAACAGCTATGGAATGTTACTGACTATTTATTGCAAGGATGAGGAGGGTGGAAAACTGGCTGGGACGAGGAATAGAATGAAGTACAGTGGTGCCTCGCAAGACGAAAAGAATCCGTTCCGCGAGTCTCTTCGTCTTGCGGTTTTTTCGTCTTGCGAAGCAAGCCCATTAGCGGCTTAGCGGATTAGCGCTATTAGCGGCTTAGTGGGCTTAGCTGATAAGCGGCTTAGCGGGCTTAGCTGATAAGCGGCTTAGCGGGCTTAGCTGATAAGCGGCTTAGCGGGCTTAGCTGATAAGCGGCTTAGCGGCTTAGCGGATCAGCTGATAAGCGGCTTAGCTGATAAGCGGCTTAGCGATCAGCTGTTAAGCGGCTTAGTGGCTTGGGGAAAAGGGGGGGGGAGGAAAAAAACCCTGCAGGAACTCGCAAGATATTTTCGTCTTGCGAAGCAAGCCCATAGGAAATTCGTTTTGCGAAGCACCTCCAAAACGGAAAACCCTTTCGTCTAGCGGGTTTTCCGTCTTGCAAGGCATTTGTCTTGCGGGGCACCACTGTATCCCAGAGAAGGGCATGGCTGGCTTACTGGACGAATGAGCAAGAAGCTCTCTGCACTGTCACATTTTGTTGCAGGCAGGCCCCCTGGTGCTATAACAATAAGAGGGACAAAAGAATTTGAAGGAAAGTATAATGTACTTAAAGTTCAATAGAACTGAAATGACACGTAATAGAAAAGCAGGACAAATCATTTTCTTGCCTAGCAAGGTTTTACAATGAACATATTACTAAGGCAGCTTATTTTGCGTCCAAAGACCAGTTTGTGGGAATTGTAGACAATTCGTTGTCCATTCCGTTTGCAAAACTGTACATTAAACACTACTGAAAGCTCCATTACTCTTCCTCTGGATGTAGCAATCTGTCGACAAAAACGTCCATCAGCTTTTATTAACTGTCAACGAAACCTATGGAACGGTTAGATATGAATGACACTAGCTAAGAAACAGGCAGGAGCAATAATATAATTGTTTCAGTTCTGAGCAACCTGTGGCCATACTGGCTTGCAAGAGGAAATTTAGAAGCTAGGCTCCTTTTTGCAGGGACATTAATTTCAAGCACAATCTCCACAGCATCTGTCACGTGAAGTGAAAGCTAATACAAACTCCAAATAACAGGAAAGTCTTCATATCAATATGTAAAATTCAAATGCAGCCTGTTAAATACTTAACATCAATTCAGAAAGGCCCTTTTGATATCAAAGGCACGGTTGTCAGAAATACTCAAAGGGCTCTCTCAGCTGCTATGCCCACTCTCTGGAACTCGCCGCCTCAGGACTTGCCCCCCCCCTCCGATGGCACTCTGCCAGCACGTGTTTTCTTTTTTTCTGCAAGCTTTGAGCTATGACGCTAGGTGAAATTTGCTTTTGCTGCAGCCTTTTGTTTTTACGATTGTATCTCTTGTTTGTTTGCTTCTGTTTTCATTTTATTTTTGTGTTTATGCTTTTGAGAATGCCTTTCTGCCTACGTTTTGCATTTTGATGTTAGTTACTTAGAAAGGGTCACATTTTGACTTAGAAAGGCAGGATGTGAGTACTCCTTTTAAGAACACAGTAAGTAATAAATGTCAAGACATCTCTTGTTCACATTCTTAACTCTGATCCTCTTTTTAACTAGCAAAGGGCATACAACTCTTCACTTGCAGTCGTGCTGTGCTGCCCCTTGTGGGGCTGCAAGGCCTGCTTAATGTAACCCCATTAGATACCGGTACCTGTTGGACTTTGCCACCTGGTGGTAAGCAAGAAGAACTGTTATGCCTCTATGTCTCATCAGGATAGCTTGCACCTGCTTGCACCTCATCCAGGTAACACTTGGGGACGGGGTGCAGTTTGGGGAGCTTCCTTTAATTTATTGACAATCCTATCATGGTGCCAAAAGCTGCAGAGTATTCTCAGACAATAACAAAGGGGTGGGGAAAATCTGGGGGGGGGGGGGCATTCTGGCTGAAGAATGTGGGACAGAAGAGGCTATGATCACTCCAGTATAAAGTAGAAAGCAAAATATATTTAAGGTTAGGTTGATAGCTTAGATTTTTCTTCATCAACTTTATTTCACATACTTGTGAATCCTATTGGTATTAGCATTATATAAGCATGGAAGTCTATGCCAGGAACCAGTTATGAATTCAGATAGCTGTTTTGTTCTGAAGCAATATAATTTTAAAAAACCCAAATTTTGTAGAATAATAATGCTCCAAATATTCCTGTCAACTACGCCAATGAATCAAGTCTTGTGACTGAAAATTCATTGCTGGAATCCAGAATTTACCAGGAAATGACATTTGGGTAGACAAAATAACAACATTCTAGAAGAGATTTCTTGAGCCAGCTGAGGGACCTGGATATACAAGTTCAATAAAAACAAACATACATATAATCCTACGGGAGGCCACTTCATTATTGCAGCATTATTGCCAAATCTAAGGAACCTTACTTGTGGGTGTTCTATTTCTGACCCAGATGTCCTCAGAATACATCTCAACTAAGACACCTATGCAAATAAAACTTGGAATTTATTAATTCCACAGTCATAAAAAAAAAACAAGATATTTTGATGGATGCAGAAGACAAAAAAGAACTGAAAATTTAATTAAATGACATTATGGGACCAATTGCTTCTGCGCCCATTATAAATGTTCACTTCTTCTTCTAAAGAATAGGCCTTTTACTGTGACACATCCTCCCTCCCCTCACCAGCAGGAAAACGCCATCTGACCTTCATTAAGGTCTTTGAAATCCTTATCTAAAATCAACTTAAGCATCTTCTTGGAAGTGTTCTAAGACACAGACTAAATAATTTAGAATGGGGAACAGCAAACATCTATTATACTGAAGTTTCAAATATATTTGTATTGCTTCATAAATCTGTGTTCATATTCAGGTACTCATTCACTGTGGCAACATTTCAGGAGCAGACCGATACTTCTCAAATCATCCTGAACCCTCATGCATATCACAATTGCATACCTACTCATGGCCGCATGTATTCTGTCTCCAGTTTAGAAGCTGTTATTTTTCTGTATTTCGATAGAGGGTAGCAGTGGCTACGAGCCATGATGGATGGCTATGCTCTATCACTAGCTCCACAGCTTGAGACAACAATGCTTTCAAATACCAGTTGCTAGAAACCATGGGAAGCTCTAGTGCTCATGTTGTGCTTGCTGGTTTCCCATAGGCGTCTGGTTGGCCACTGTGAGAACAGGGTGCTGGATTAGATGGGCCACTGGTCTGATCCAGAAGGCTATTCTTATGTTCTTATGTATTCAAAGAAAATGATTAACAGGTGCGAGAAGAAGAATTTACAAGGTTCTCCAACACAATAGAATTTGACCAACCACTTGACTTTGTAACTTGTAAAGTAGCACTATATGCGTTGGCAGCTAAGAAGATCAGGAGAAAAGAACTAGATAAAATAGCGGTCAAATTCAAAGATGATTCGGAGATTTAAGCTGGCACATTCTACTTGAGAACCCCTTTTATTCTATCATATGCACCAAATAATTTTTAGGAGACGTGATCGTGGTTAATTGTATCTGCAGTGCCTGATGTTTTTATGGTTTTTATGGTTTTTGTTGCTTTTCTTTTTGTCCCCTTTGTGAATGATGCCCTGGCCTTTGGCTAGTGCAATAAAGTTTATGATGAGGAGGAGGAGGAGGAGGACCAACCACTTTTAATTTGCTTTTTAGAGTGAACACATTGATTAAGAGAAATGTTTTGTGTTCGTGTGCATGAGGCAGACACTACTGTGTCAGAATTACAGTTTGAGCCCTAATACTTCTGTTAAGACCTGGTCTTTCACCCCCTCCTAGCAGTCACTCATCTGTGTCAAGATAAACAACGGATTGCGAGAGAAGCAAATTCAGATCCAGAGGTGAATGAAATGTTGCCAAGACAGATTGACAACATTCCAAATGACCCAAATAATTCTATTGGGTTATTATGATATTTTGGGGTTTGTTGCATTAGTGAGATTAGCCAACCACTTTGTTACTCTGTTCTCAGTTATGTGGAATATTATTAACAAACCTAAATCTACCTCCAGTCTAACAATGCCTTTATCCTTTTCATCTTTACACACAACAATTTTAGATGTAGCCATACAAACTAGATCTAAGTTCACACTTTGGTACCTTAAAGCAGGGAGCAGCTATGTCCTTTGCAGGTAACACAGGACTGAATTTACACTCACACAGATACTGTTCAGTAGCAACAGGCAGCGTCCCTCAGTATCAGGAAAAATATACAAGGTGGCCTCATCCTGCTCAATCTAATTTCAAAGAAATCATTTCAGAACTTATTCAATAACCAACAGAATGAAGCCTGCATTTGTTTTATGAACACCTCGTTCAGTGTCAAATATGAGGCGCTAACAGACACCTACAACTACAAAACTCTCTACCAGTTCACACATGGCCTGAACACATGCATATGCTATTCTTTAATTTTTTCAAAATAAAAATCATGGGGTGGGTTAATTTAAGAAATACATATAAAGGTAAAGGGTCCCCTGACCATTAGGTCCAGTCGCGGACGACTCTGGGGTTACGACGCTCATCTCGCTCTATAGGCCGAGGGAGCCGACATTTGTCCGCAGAGAGTCATGTGGCCAGCATGACTAAGCTGCTTCTGGCAAACCAGAGCAGCGCACAGAAACGCCATTTACCTTCCCGCCGGAGCGGTACCTATTTATCTACTTGCACACTGACATGCTTTCGAACTGCTAGGTTGGCAGGAGCAGGGACCGAGCAACGGGAGCTCACCCCATCACAGGGATTTGAACCGCCGACATTCTGATCGGCAAGCCCTAGGCTCTGTGGTTTAGACCATAGAGCCACCCATGTCCCACATATAGGTGACCTATAAAGAGCATTGTGCATAGGTGTATCACAGACAATTCCTGTTACAGAAACATGGCCCCATGTTGGGGAGTTTTCAATAGCCCAAGACTTTTCCCTACTCTCTACCCTACACACAAAGCCCAGGTGTCAAGAGGCTTCCGGAAACAACCTGTATATCTCCACTATTCAGAAAATAATTAACATACACAAAAAGATCTTTCAAATGAAATATTACAACCTGCAAGAAAAATCCCTGCAATTTACAACTATGCAGCAAATGAACAGCACCAACCATGCAAAGATGTTGGGACGAGGCCCTTTAGGGATCTGTGAGACATATATTACCTACTTTTGCATCAGCACATTACCTGGAAGACTAAATGGATTTTTATAGCATAAGTAACACTTGGGTAGGAAAAGAAGCCACTTTAAACCTTGCCAAGTATCATGACTTCACCACAATTATCAGAATCCTTTTGCTATTGTTTTAAACAAGAACATTCCTTACAATTGATTAGGTGAATGGAATTAACTTCACATTTGGTAACAGTTAAAAGAGCAATCACACCCTAACACTCCATGAACGAAACCATGGAGACTACCAGACAACGTCTTCCAATGAAAGGAAAGGCATCTATGAAGTACAGCCCTAGATTCCTCGAGAATTCTGAATCCCTTCTTCCATTTTCAAAGCAAGTGAAGCATCTAGCATAGTGCAGAAGTCTCTCTTGTGCTCACAGAATTTTAGCAATCTGCAAATACTTGCCACATATTGTCCAACTCTTATCAGCACTAGAAAATCATAATCAGAAGCCTAATTCTGAATTAGTTGGCATTTCTGGGCAACTCAAACAAATGCAACATGACTGAAGAAAGCAGATTAGCCAAACCAGGGAGTCTTAAAAAGAACAAGCAAGTTTTGGCAAACAAAGGTATCACACTGAAAGCCAAGCCAGACATAGATGTGATTATTAAACATGCACTTGTCTGCTTGGTTATAATGATAAGGTCACTGGGGGAAGCAGTGTTTCAGGCTAAACAGAGTGTAGCTCTACAGAACTTAATATTGCCACATTCTACTGTTTAAAGCCATTTTTCCCAACTGGGGAATGGAAGGGGGGAAAGGAGCACAGGAAGATTAGGTCAGCTGGCAGGAGGGGGGGCTTTTCTCCCTTCCCCCACATATTCCATGTGGTATAAAATTTTTGACACACCCCCCCCCCCACACACACACTAACTTTATAGCCAAATGGGCAAGCACGTAGGTCTGGTTTGGTCCCAAGATGCAGATATCGGGTTGTGTCCAACTAACTTGTACAGTACAGTGGTACCTCGGGTTAAGAACTTAATTCGTTCTGGAGGTCTGTTCTTAACCTGAAACTATTCTTAACCCGAAGCACCACTTTAGCTAATGGGGCCTCCTGCTGCTGCCGCGCCGCAGGAGCGCGATTTCTGTTCTCATCCTGAAGCAAAGTTCTTAACCCGAGGTAATATTTCTGGGTTAGTAACCTGAAGCGTATGTAACCCAAGGTACCACTGTACTCACAGAAAACCCACTGGAATTAATGGGGAAAATTCAGCACAGCACTACAAGAGCTGCTCTATCACTGCAAGCTTTTCAGCTCACCAGATGGAACAACCCCCCTTCCCTTTCCTGCTCTGACATGTTTTTTTTGCGGTTCTCCTGCTTCTCCTAGCCAATTTCCAGGGACACAGGGGAGAGGGGAATAGGGGAAAGTACCACTGTGCTAGCCTGAGTCATAGATTCATAGAAATGGGGAGTTGGAAGGGAACCTGAGGCCCACCCCACTGCAACGTGGAATCTCAACTAAACCATCCATGACAGATGAGCACCCAACGTCTGCTTAAAATCTCCAATGAAAGCGAGTCCACCCACCTCCCCAGGGAGTTTCACTGTTGAACAGCTCTTACCATCAGAAAGTTCTTCCTGATGTTTAGTCAGAATCTCCTTTCTTATAGTTTGCAGCCATCAGTTTGGGTCCTTCCATTAGTGGGAGTGATTAGCCAAATCCCGCCCAATGGAGTGGTTAGCCAAATCCCACCCAAGTTAAAAGGTAAAGGTAAAGGTACCCTTGCCCATACGGGCCAGTCTTGACAGACTCTAGGGTTGTGCGCCCATCTCACTCAAGAGGCCGGGGGCCAGCGCTGTCCGGAGACACTTCCAGGTCACGTGGCCAGCGTGACAAAGCTGCTCTGGCGAGCCAGAGCCGCACACGGAAACGCCGTTTACCTTCCCGCTAGTAAGCGGTCCCTATTTAACTACTTGCACCCAGGGGTGCTTTCGAACTGCTAGGTTGGCAGGCGCTGGGACCGAGCAACGGGAGCGCACCCCGCCGCGGGGATTCGAACCGCCGACCTTTCGATCGGCAAGCCCTAGGCGCTGAGGCTTTTACCCACAGCGCCACCCGCGTCCCTCACCCAAGTTAGTCACACCCATAAATTTGAATGGGTTTACTCTGAGTAGGACTAACATTGGCCACAACCAACAGAATGTAACTGCTACACAAATACAATACTTCACAGCAAAAGTTATTCAGGAGCTTGAACATTTACCGTAACACAGATTTTTCCTTATTTTAATGACATAATCATAAACCACACAAAAACACCCCGATTTGCTAGCTAAACACTTAACAATACCCTCTAAATGACATTATTTTATATACCACCTCCAAATGAAGTCAACAAATGGCAAGCTAGCAGCAAACATAAACAAACAGTATTTTAATGCAACTTAACAGCTGGAAAGAAGGAAAGTCCCCTACAGTTCATCAGTGAGCAGTCTAAGAACCAGCTGAAATATACTTAAGAAAAGAGAGAAAAGTAAGCCAAATCTGACCCACTCTTCATAGTTCTCTTTGTTAATATTTTACCAGGGTTAGAAATAAACTTCCATTGCACACTTAATGTGTTTTTTTCAGCTAAGCATTAAAAGCAAATCTTTGACCATTTCAACCATAAAAAGAGAGTACAGGCAGTACCACCAACGATTTCTATTTCTTGCTTCACTGCTCTGCTAATATGAATAACCTTACCAAGAAACCACAACAGTCTCACTTCATTTCCCAGCAAGTAATTTATTACCAGCTGACTGCTGTAAGGCCTTGCATTACTAACACTTATACTGCCTTCTGTACAATACTAAATTTGCAATATATTGAGGAAATTATAACCATACAAAATGTAGAACATCTGTCAAAATAAATGAACAAACGGCTTTGACTTCCTACATCCTTGATTCCTTTTTTTAAAAAAATGTTTGTCCTCTTGCAAGTTCACAGGAATTCAGAATGAAGCAATGACAATTCATTTAATTATTACATCAAATAAATATGTACAACAACGTTGCTTTAAAAAAGCTAAGTCTAAGAAGAAGTGGGTGTTCATCTCTTGGGATGAATTATCTGAGCAGAAAAACAAGTCAAAAGCAGTCTGTTTCCACAGAACAGGAAGAAAAACGAGTGGCCATGCATTTGTTCCTAAACTTGAAAACAACACATTACATGCTTCCTGTTTCTCGGTTAAACCAATTATTTCTTTATTCCTACTTTTAATGCAAAGTGTGTATTTTTAAGCAGAAAAATTAGAAGCATAAACCTTTAAAATGTTGCTTGACTCAGAGCTGGAATACTCTGGAAAGGATGCTCAGGTCCCTAGTTTGTCAGCTGAAAGCACATGGATCAGTTCTGGCAGGACTGCTTGGCGAGCTTTTGACAATGAAGCCTGTGCACTCAATCCTATCCTATTCTCTTAGGCAAAATTGCTTCCCCAGAGCAGCTAGATCAGGCATAGGCAAACTCCGGCCCTCCAGATGTTTGGGACTACAATTCCCATCATCCCTGACCACTGGTCCTGTTAGCTAGGGATGATGGGAATTGTAGTCGCAAACATCTGGAGGGCCAGAGTTTGCCTATGCCTGAGCTAGACAATGGCACTCTGAATGCAAGGGCACCTGGAGGGGCAGCATAACAAAAAAGGGGGGGAGGAAGGGAGATCTCTGCCATGTACTCCTTAGAGGGAAGTATCTCAGAGTAAAGAACTAGCATGTGGAGGAAACTGAAGTTAACATATTTTTCTATAAGCTCAGCAGACCTAAAGCCTATATAATATCAGTGCCCTGAGAGGAACAGACATTTCTGCAACTGGTATAAGCCACTGGATGGCATGGACAATGTAGAGTAGATGGTATTTTGGACCTTCCCATTTCTACAATATAAGCTTCAGAAAAGGCAAGACACCTAATAGTTCATATAAATACACAGGCTTGGATGCGAAGTGTTCATCAATGAATGTAAGGGCTTTTGATTGAACAGAAGTTCCTGCAGGGGGAAGGCAATTTTTTTCCAATTTTCTCTCCCCACTGCTGTATCAATGAAATCCTCCCACAAAAAAATTCTCTTTTTAGCAAGTGCAACTTGCTGACTAAATATTGAAAAGTGGACTGACACATTTTGAAATTTTAAAAAGATACAGAATGGGAACAATTCTGTGGTTCATTCAACGTGAAATTATCTGTTTCAGCTTAACAAACAGTCACAGTGTTAACAGAATATCAACAGTTGTCAAGGTACTCATAATGCAACACAGAAAAGATGGACTAACTTTGGAAGTTTTCACCAAGCAAAACAGGACTTTCACTTGAAAAATCATTCTAACAAGTGAATCCAAAAAGTGACAAAAGTCACATTTCCAGTAGAAATCTTGCACACAATTAAGACTGATTAAGCAACAGGTATGCACAACTTAACTTTAAACATTCTCCTGAAGTATGATTTTTATCTTTCACAAACCAGACTAGCACCTGGATTATAAACAAGAATCTAATCCATGAAGAAATGATCTAATAAAAGTTTGATTAAATGAGGTTTGGACAGGGAAGGTGCTTAATGGGTTGTGCTCCAAAACTTTTAGCAACATCAAACACACATGCCAATCATTCTACATTAAAAGTGCATTACCACAGTTTGTGACTGGCTTCTCCCTCAGAGATATGTTCTGGTTGAAGTCATTCATACAGTAAAAATCCTGAGTTTTTGGAAACTTGGTCTCTTGATATATCTTGATCCACATAATGTCACAGTTACACTTGAATGGATTGCCATCCAAAATCCTACAAAGATTAAAAAGACAGGAAATATGGTTTTCTTTTCCAAAACTAATTAATAATATACAAAACAGTAAGTACAAATGCATTAAAAAAAAAGTTGCTCCAAATGAAAGTTTAATATGAGACCAGGAAGGACTGACACCTAATTAAGAAGTCGTTAAGGCTGGACTGAATGTTACCTGTTCTTGATCTGCTCCGTGATGGAGAGCAATCAACATAGCTCTTCCCCACTCCCACCTGCCATGATTGCTCCATCTTTAACATACCTAAACGCAAGGGTGTGAAATAGGACCTATGTGCATTGTGCATAAGCCCATACATTTCAATCTATTAATCAATACAATCTGTATATGAATAAGACAATATTCATGCAAGTCTTGTAGCAGGCATTCACAGATGTATGTGAGAGTGGAAAGGAATACTTCTAACATGGCACTTGATACTGTCAATATCATACATATTTATTTATTTATACATACATGTATCTTAAAAAAAAAAACTTGGCAATTTTCTAAAACTCCCAATTAATTAAGGACACATTTTTAAATCAAATGTTTTCTAACCTATTAATCCAACTGATGAATAGACTAAATGTTTCAGCCCAAGGACCAGGTCTTGAACTGGAGGAAAGAGATGTGATTCCACTGACTTCAGTAGCGTTCTACCATTAGTTTGAGCTGTGCTAAGCACAGAATCAACCTATTGAGCAATTCTATATATTTCAACAAAAATATTATGGACCAGGAATATGAACCGTATCTGATTTCCAGTATTATTTCTGGAGAAAGTAAATTTTAAAATGTTTTTCATATTCCGGGGTAAAGTTAGCTCCCTTTATATTAAAGCACCAAAGAAATGTATTCAAAGTCAGTGATGCAATTATTCTAAAAAGAAATAATCTGTAGATCTCTAGGCAATGACGCAAAAAGTGTTTAACTAATATCAAAGAGTAATAACAAACAAAAGCTTTACTGCATACTCTAAGCATGTAAGCACATATTGAGGAATTCAAATGAAAGCTTTGCAGAACTATTATAATTAAAACACACATGAAAGCCACAAATCAGCGCTAAGTGCAAAGATGCTGGAGAGAAACACAACACAGAACATCCAGATGTCTGGCTCGGGAACGGAACATTATCTCAACTTTGCTCATAAAAGCATACCTATGTTTCATGAGGATAATTTTTTATGTGCCGCTTGAGCCGCCAAAGACATTTCATTAAAAGAAGAAACAAACCAGCACTAATTATAATAATCTACAGGAGTTATATTTGATTTGACCACGATCTTCAAAATCCTTTTTGCCAATGCAATCTCAGCAGAATGTTCATAACAGTTCAGATGTTTCCAAAGCTCTTGATTTGGACTGGACCCAAGCCAAAGTAGATAATTCCGATCAAAACAGACTGTTCTACAGATTTGACAAATTCTCGCTAACAGACTGGAAAAGTTAAGACCCCACTCCTACAAACCTTGTGGTTTGGGTCAGCACTGGATTTCTTCCAGGGGTGCGTAGGAGACAGTAGAGGGAGAGGATGGGATTTGCAATAAAGAGAGACAACTGTATCAAACAGACTCACGCCCCACCTTAATTCTCCTTTAACACGGGGCAGTGGAGAAGGCTGGGAGATGGTCTGGTCTTCCCAGTGTCCCCTCTCTCATAAAATGGAATGCTGAATTTCTGGCATCTGAGGGATAAACTGAGTAAAATTTTACATACATGGTTTGTTTTTGTTTTTGTTATAGGAGTGAGAAGTGAAGCCCAAAGAGCCTCAGGACTGGAGATGGGGAGGGAGAGGAAGTTTCAATCTCTTTCCCTCTGTCTCTCTGCCTGCCATGGTCCTAACAAAAAATGTCTCTCTGGAGCTTTAGATTTCATTGAAATTTTCCATTGGCAGAAAGTGAGGCTTCCCTTGAAATGTAAACAGTGGCTTCGGAACATAAATCTATCAATTTGTCACCAACTAACCACTAGACAAGAATTTGCAGCCAATTCTGATTCCTTGGCAAGTGTATCTCCACCAGCTTGCTAAACTGTTGGTGGCAAATCTGGGTTTACAGCTACACAGAGTACATGGTAATTAGCCATGCATATGGATGGTAGCCTTTAGCTAGCAAATACAAAAGGAAAAAGTATCCATGGGTCAGCCTCTCAATAGCCTAACTGCAACCGTTATCTGCACTCAGGCAACTCAGTAGGTGCCAAAGTCCCTCAACCTCAAGATAGCATTCACACTTTCCTGTCATGACACTGCCACACTGCCAAACTAAAGCTTTGCCCAGGTCTAATCCAGGAGTACAGTAGAACCTCGGGTTGCGAACGTGATCCGTGCAGGAGGCACGTTCGCACCCCGCAGTGTTCGCAACCCGCAGCACCGCATCTGTGCACATGTGGGTCGCGATTTGGTGCTTCTGCACATGCGCCGAAACCTGGAAGGAACCCATTCTGGTACTTCTTGGTTTGGCACAGTGCGCAACACGAAATCGCATAACCTGAAGTGTCTGTAACCCGAGGTACCACTGTATTGGAGGAGACACCGAAAGAAGGACTTGGCAACTACTTAATAATCATCATCACACTTCCATAATACAGTACTTAATTTATACCCAGCAGGTAATCAGGTGGACACAAAGATGAAAGTATATGCATAGTAGATTAGGGGTTTGTCGCCCCTCCCTATTCCAAGAAAACTTATTTTATGCTGATTTGTGGCTTCATGATTATTTTAACTTTTATCTGAATTTCTTATAACTTTAAGGTCTTTAAATCCCCACTGTACATACTGGCCTAGCCTTTTATTTTTTTTAAAAAATAAATTTTTATTGGTTTTCCAAACACAAAAAATAAAAACAAACAATACACAATACACAGACATACAAACATATAAACATGTATAACTTCATAATCTTATTTTCATATACCTTACTTCCCGGACTTCCCCATACCTCCCCTTTTCTGCATCCTTGTTTTACATTTCTTCAGCAACTCCTCATTAACTAATTATTCAATTCAATTTCTTTTAAGTTCTTCTTTAACTTATTGATTACAGCTGCAATTCTCTATTTCCCAATTCCTTGACATCTTAACACTCCTCAATTTTACAACAATTTTTAAGATATATTTTGAATTTCTTCCAGTCTTCTTCCACTGTCTCTTTTCCCTCGTCACGGATTCTGCCAGTCATCTCCACCAGACCCATGTAGTCAATCACCTTCGTCTGCCATTCTTCCAGCGTGGGTAGTTCTTGTGTCTTCCAATACTTTGCTAAAAGAATCCTTGCTGCTGTAGTAGCATACATAAAAAACGTCCTATCCTTCTTTAACACCAGTTGACCTACCATGCCCAAGAGAAAAGCCTCAGGTTTCTTAGGAAAGGTCCTTTTAAGGACTTTCTTAATTTCATTATAGATCATTTCCCAAAAGGCTTTAATCTTCGGGCAGGTCCACCAAAGGTGGTAGAAGGTACCTTCAGCCTCATTACATTTCCAACATTTATTGCCTTTTAAACAATATTCCGCTGGTTCCATTTAGGTAAACACATGGAATTGCATGCAGGCGCATAAAGAGGCCAGCAGAAGGGTGATGGAAGACTCCATCCTTCCTCTGTGCCCAACAAAGAAACCAAGCATGCTGCAAGAGGGGAGAAGCTACATCATCCATGCAAAGAAATGTAAATGCTACTGCAGGAGGGACAGAGCTCTCTCACCCTGCCAGCCACAACAGGCTAGTAAAAGAAAAATTGCAGGCTAGTAACCTTTGTTTACAAGGCTGTGTTTGTCAGATTATAAACTAGCTTCCCTTGGAGATTTAGTGGGCCATTCAGAAACATTTCCTCTGTCTTTAATATTGCAGCACATTTTAGCAGCACAAACCAGACTTACCCACCTCCTAAATCTTAATGATCAGCTCACAGCTGTCAGCGTTTCCCTTTTCTTGCAAGGAATCCTATTCAGAATAAGGAATTTCCCTTTGAAAATAGGGAAACATTGACAGCTATGGATCAGCTCCCTGCCCTTTGCTCAGTAAACATCAAATGTGGTACATTGTTCCTTCGCTTTTCACAGTAATATTTCTTTCAGATTATTGCTACCCATTTATTGTTACATTTTATAATAGGTTCTCTACCCTTGTTATACCAATAACTTCCCATCTCCCCTCAAATCTCTACTTTATTAGACTGACTTATTGTTATAGCATCCAAATACCTTATAATCAACAAATTCAATCTCTTAAAATGTACTTAAAGCTATGGCCTTTTAAAACCTCTCTCAACTCATGTCTACCATGACATCTAAAACAAAGTGTTTGTTTGATTACAGAGAAGTCAAAGGACAGTCAGAACAGGAGATTGGATTATTTTCCTCAGTAAGAATAATTTCATATCTCACTTTCATTGCACAGAAGAATCAAGTTTTGTAACTCAATGCCCCACCTGGCACCTACAGATATATGAGGCAGATTCCACTATCAAGCCAACTTTTATAGTCTCAATTACATGCTCAATTTAGCCATGAGCAAAGTGGGTGCTCCTACGCCTTCTTTTAATCACAAGTTGAAAACTGAACTCACTTAAATCCTGGCCAGTGCTAGCACAAGTTCTTTAAACTTTTGAGAGTCTATGTGCACCCAGATGAAAGATCAAAAGGAGAATTATAAAATGCCATCATTAGGCTGTTTATGCAAGCAATGTACATTAATATGAGCTGACAAAAAAAGTATCACATTCAACTGAATAGTACAAGCTTTACTATAGAGGTTGGATTAGTGAAAATACTCAATGGAGCAAAGGAGTTGCTCACACATTCAAAAGGCTTCTTCATATCTCAGCTTACCGAGATATAATCGACCAAACATGGTCACTCTATTTCCTCAAAAAATAATCTTTCTCATCCAGCTGCTTGATGACTACTACATTACAAAAATATGCAAACTAATGCTGCCTCTTGAACTGTAATCACAAGGCCATAGTATCTTTCCACTTGTCTATCAAATTTCCATACCCTGCACATAACATGGGACCTAACTAAGATTAGGCTCTCCTTAGGAACTTCTAAAACCAGTAAATGATATGGCTTCCCTAAAAAGGAATATGTAACAAATATTTTAAAATATACACTTACTGGTATTATAGCTAATGAGCTGAATCCATCTAAATTCTACTCATAGCAGACCCTCTGAAATGAATCTAAGTTACGCATGTCCATTTAATTTCAATAGGTTTCCTCTGAGTAGAATTAACACTGGTTTCAACACAACGAGTCCAGGTAAGATAATGTGCCTTCAGACAAGTTTAAGAAGCAGCAGGAAATAAAATCAAACACAAATCTAGTTTTTAAATCCTCCAGATAGTCCTAGTTTACTTCTTCTCTATCAACTGATTAAAACAACAAAATTTTCTTTTACTGTACATCTTCACCAGAAAGACAAGTGCAATAAAGATGTGAAGAAAGTTCCAAAAGAGCAGGACAAAGACGAAAGAACGAAAAGATCCAATTCACACAGAAACGTTTTAGAGTGACAGGATGTGAATTCCCATGACCATGGTATGTTACCTACTGACTGCTTCTTCATAAGCACAGCTCAAACATCACTTGGTCCACTTTTACAAGTTTTGTGATACTGCCCCAGTAACTCAAAAACTTTAATTAGGTGAAGCAATTAAGTCTGCTGCTTCACCAAGGGCTCAGTAATTCTCATCAGGTCAAGGGGTCAGGTGATGCTAGGCTTGCTCAAGGGCTTCCCATAGTGCACAGTTTACTGCCACTGCAATTCTCTAGTGTTTCAAAAGTAAATTGATCTGCAGTGTGGATTCTGTGGTTTGAGGGGGAAGAGAGAAGAGCTAAAGAGTTCTAGCCTAGGAGTCCTTTTCACTGATTGCATGGAAGCCTCTTTAAATTGTCTCCATGGGATGAAGTAAGTGGTTTGTCTGTATTGTGCTCATCACATGTATCTGTCCCATATTCTTTACCACCACAGTCCCCAAACATTCCCAGTAACGGCTTGTGGAGTATGGAGACAAAACATGTGGTAGTGACCAACCCATGTGATTCTCCAGAGCACACAAATGTCTTTAGGCCTGTGCAAAGTAAAATTTACCTTTTCTTAAACCCACAAGTATTTCCTTGGTATATTCCATGTCCATTAAAAACTGGATAATGGTTATTTTTATTTATTTATTTATTATTTTATTTATATCTCACCTTCCCTTCAAGGAGTTCCAAGACAGCACACAAGCTTTCAACACTCTCCATTTTATCCTCTCAAGAACCCTGTGAAGTAGGCTTGGGCTGGATGGCGATGATAATGGTAACTATTACAACAACCAACCCTCAACATTTAAGAAACAAAACAAAACAATTACTTACAGATCAGTCAAATTCAGGTGGCGGAAAGACTTTCTGGACAAACTTGAGAACTTGTTTCCAGATAAGTTACTGTGAAGAAACAGAATGTCATTATTAAAAGTAAAAAACCATCTGAAACAAAAATATTGCAATGTTGTAAAGCTACCAACTTTCAGGTTTTTTTATTGGGTGATGGCCTATAAAATGATACGGACTGTACTTTAACTTGAAGATGAGACACAACACAAAGGCAAACACTCATCATGATGTGCACTTTTAAACAGGTCTATTCATGTAGAGGAAAAATGTGGATTAAGTTTTACTCCAAAGACATTCTCAGATGTTGACTACATGCTCAACTTATTCATAAGCAATATACATGTTTACCATGTATTCTTTGATCCTTCATTGAAAACTGTACTTACCTAAACCCTGACCACATGCCAAATAAGAAGTTTCATAAGCTTTTTATATATCCTTTTGAAACTGCATGAAAGATCACAGGGAAAATGGCAAAATACAGCCATTAGGCCTTTCACGTCAATTAAGCATTCAGGGCGTCATACTATAATGAGCTTTAATGTCTTCTACTAGATTGAAGATCAGAGGCAATTTTGCTCTAGATTATGTTCACATGGTCATCTGTGCTGTGGGGGTGGGTACACCTTCACTGAAGAAGAGACAAAGGAGGAAAAATAAAATAAAATAAAATGTTCCCGGTGAACAAGGGAGGTGCTTAGTAGATGCTGTAGTGGTCCCTGTCATCTATGTTCCCATTCAGACTACAAATCTCTGCAGACCTGAACCTTTTTTTTAGGGCTGGGAACCATAGCTGTCAACTTACAGATTTGAAAATAAGGGACCAGCAGCCTCGAAAATAAGGGATCAGCAGCCAAAATAAGGGATTTTCCGGGCACAGGTATGTTCAACTTCTGAGCCCTTGCGAGCCAAAGGCAGAAAGCCCAGCCAGCAGCCAAACAAAGCCTCATCAATAAGGGACAGCAGCGGGACATGGCGCTGGGATAAGGGACTGTCCCGCCAAATAAGGGACGCTTGACAGCTATGCTGGGAACAAGTGTAGAAGCTGCCATGAATTGCCAGTTTTGCCTCCCCACAACCTCCATCCCAGTTGAGTGCGCATCTGGCTGAAGTAAGGGATATGAAGCTACACTGCACAGCACCTGAAGCTGAAGCACTCCAAAGAGAGGAAGTAAGGAAGGCACTGTCATCAAAAATTAAAACAAAAAATAGTCGTAGTAGCATAGTCAACTCCGGATCATTAAAGTGCTATTAATATGCTGCTTAGGACAGAAGATGGGGGAATTAAATCCACCTAGGGCAGTGAAGAAAAAATCTTAGAATAGTCCTAAGGAGATACAGTGGTACCTCGGGTTAAGAACTTAATTGTTCCGGAGGTTTGTTCTTAACCTGAAACTGTTCTTAACCTGAGGTACCACTTTAGCCACTGCGCAATTTCTGTTCTCATCCTGAAGCAAAGTTCTTAACCCAAGGAACTATTTCTGGGTTAGCGGAGTCTGTAACCTGAAGCATCTGTAACCCGAGGTACCACTGTATTGGTTTGGTTTACAATGCTGAACTATATTTTTGTATTATCTTCTTCTTCTTTGGCGATCACTCGTAGCAGAGTAAGATTGTCTTCCATAAACACGGTTTTAACAATGAGTCCTTAAGTGACTGTGGAGGCCAATTTTGGATCCACACGTCCTTCCACAGTGAGGACATTGGTTCCCGGGTGGGAGTTGATCACAGTGTGGATTTGCCAAGCATGCCTTCCTCTTAGCACGTTTCTCCCTTGCGTCCTGAGTTCGAATGTCTTCAAAGTCCATGACACCTTTGGTAAAGGCTGCTCTCCAACTGGAGCGCTCGCAGGCCAGTGTTTCCCAGTTGTCGGTGTTTATACTACATTTTAAAGATTTGCCTTGAGACAGTCTTTAAACCTCTTTTGTTGACCACCAGCATTACGCTTTCCATTTTTAAGTTTGGAATAGAGTAGCCGCTTTGGAAGATGATAATTAGGAATCCGTACAACATGACCAGTCCAACGAAGTTGATGTTGAAGAACCATTGTTGAAGAACACTGGTGATCTTTGCTTCATCCAGTACACTGATATTAGTTCACCTGTCTTCCCAAGTGATGTGTAAGATTTCTCGGAGGCACCGTTGATGGAATCTTTCGATAAGTTGCAGATGGCGTTTGTAAGTGGTCCATGTTTCACAAGCATACAGTAAGGTTGGTAGTACAATAGCTATGAGCCGCAGGACCATGTACTCTCGCTTCCTCTCTCTGCCTTCTGCCTGAGTGAAGATCAGGTGCTTTCAATTCTACTTGTAATGAACTACATTGAACTAGGAGCTGCACCCAGTGTTACATGCTAAGCCATTTGTAGTATACATGGTTCTCCTCTTTCTTAATTAATCCCCACAACAACTCCATGAGGTAGGTTAAGGCTGAGAGGCAGTGCCTGGCCCAATGAACTTCATGGCGGAGTGGGAATTCGAACCCTGGTCTCTCAGGTCCTAGTCCAACACTCTAACCACTACATCACACTAGTTTACAATTCTCGTCATTCTTGACTACTGGCCACATGCACTGGGGCTGAATGGAGTTGGGGGTCTATCAACAACCAGATGGTCACAGGTTCCTCACCCATAGTTGAGGGTGAATTAGGTGTTTGCCTACCTTATTATAATGGGCAGCTTTAATAAGTGTACTAGGCAAGCCCTGATTCTTTCGGCAAGGGAGTCAAGCAAGACTTCATTTTACACTGTTCCTACTTGTGCTACTTTTCACCATTTTATGTAGCTGAGAAATCTGCCAGGCTATAGCACGTCAGTTATTACACAGCTGGAGTAACATGAAACATGAATGAAAAGTTGATTGCATTCTTTATAAAAGGACTTTAAGCATATGCATTTGGGGGCGATTTTTACAGCAGAAAATGCTCTTTTTTTTTACACATTTGGCATGTTTGTGAGCTAAAAAATTTATTGCAAAATTTAGAAAAGAGCAGAACAACCCAAAGTAAACCAATTTTGTATATTTACTCATATTTAGTAAACAAAGCTCAAAACTCTGAAACTTCCAAACTTGCCCAATATTTATTTGCAATGAGCATCCATTCATTGTTACTAATGAACATACAAAACAGAAAATAAATCACAGGAAAATGTTCTCCCTCACAGCAATGTTTGCAATTCATGATCCGGAAAATGTGAATTTGGTTGGTTCATTTTAAAATACAGAATGAACTGAATCCCTTCAATGTCCCTAGCATATACTTGCATGCACTGAGCATCAATGCCCCAAAGTTTTGAAGAGCACATACCGTACAATACTTCTTCAGGCACTTAAATACACAGTGACTGTTCATACAGCATGATAACAAGTCATTAATGATTTTGACTGCTGAATTTACAAACAGGTGGCTTTGCTAAAACAGTGCTGTTCAATGGCTTGTTAAGTGTTATTGTTTTGAAATTTAAAGTCAGTGAGAATGCCAGAACTGAGTCAATGATGCTGTAAGTTACATTTAAGCAATATCTACTGGAATGTTTATTTTCCTTTGTTTACATTATTACTGATTTCAAATAATCAAGCTAAAGGAAAGCATTTTGGCTACACAAATTTCATCTGGGGAGGGGACAAAATGTATTCTTTAGCATTTGACGTTACTGCAGTTGCTTTAAGTGCTTGCTGCTATCATTAGTATTTTCACATGAAATACTGTTGGGAATGAGTTTATTTTTAAAAAGGGATTTTAAAAGGAGTTGAAAGGCTCCTCCTGTGACATAATTAAAGCCAAAATAGTTTTCTTAGTTGGAAAGTTCATGCAGTTATATCAATCTTCATTAAAACGTCTGCCAAAAAAACAAAAACAAAAATGGTTTCCAAATCCTAGATATGCACCAATTGTTATAAGACAAGAAACAGCAAAATGCATAAATGTATGCTGCCACTCTGATGATTCAAACTTCAGTAGAAAAAGCAAACATTACTCCCTATGAAATCACTTGGATTTTTGCCACCAATGTTAATGAGACTCAATGATATACAGTGGTGGGGGGGGGGTTGTTTTGGGTTGTTTTCAGCTTAATATGAAAATGAATAATGACTCTGTCTGAATGCCACGCAAAACCAGTCTTGCCCAACCTGGGTTCCTCAGCCATTGGTGGTCCACACCTCCCATCATTCCCAGATCGAATGGTTAATTGTCTGAGATTATGGGAGCTGTAGTCCAACACCACCTGAAGGACTTAGGCTGAGGAAGGCTGTGGTAAATGATTATTCCAATTGACTAGAACAGGCCACAGCAAGCCTCCTCCCCACTCTTCCTCCAGTGTGGTCACGAGGACTTCTAAAGCATTTGCTCCCCCTTTCCCCCCCCCCTTTTTGCTTAACGCAAGGATGGGAAACCTCATCCACACACCAGGGGGTTGGACTCGATGGCCCTTGTGGTCTATTCCAACTCTATGATTCTATGATTCTATGATTCTACTTTGTGGTGGCCACATCCCGGTGAGTTACAGGGTCAAAAGCAAAAGTGGGCAGAGCATCCAGTGTAAATGAAACCTTTGGTACAGTAAGCTATGTTCTACACACATTCCTCTATATCAGGGGTCAGCAAGGTTTACTTCGCCTGGGCCGGTTCACTCCAGCAGATTCGAATTCCAGTGCTGCGGAAGCAAGTCCCTGCACCAGGCTGGTTTAGCAATGCAAGGGGAATTGCCGAGCGGACAGCTCGGTTCGGGGGTGCCTGTTGGTTGCTTGTGGCCCATGGGCCTTAGGTTGCCTACCCCTGCTCTATATACTCCATCCAAGGAACAAAGAGGCAATATCAGAGCTCAAGAACACATTTCAGCAAGGCAGAAACTCTTAAGGAAGAAAAGCAGGGTTGATGTGGACTGGGGGGAAGGGTGTGTGGCCTGACAGAGGGGGCGTACAGAAGCCACACGTGGCCTCTAGGCCTGAGCTTACCCACTCCTGGCTTAACCAACAGCTCGTCATGTCATCTGAAGCAACAAGCTGCCTTTCATGTTAAACATGATTTGTTTGAAACAAGCCAATCGTGGTTTAGCATGACATCCCAATATGGCCTATGCAATAAGTTTCAGGGACAAAACTCAAGAAGCCGCATCTTTCAACAGAACATGTAGCTGCATAACATATATTCAAATGCTTCTGGTATTTAGGGCTTTCATCACTCAAAGTCCTGGAACTGCCACAGGCACACCGCCTATCAAAAGGCGGAGATAAGCAAACTCGCTATACTCTGATTCTTTTTTACAAGGGGAGGCCATTATGTTCCATCAGCCAAAAGGGTTTTTAATGCAAAATCTGTTTCCCAAATTCTCTATGCTTCAAACGTCTGGTACAACAGTTCATTTCCTAAGTTAGACAGGTTCCGGGCAAAGTTTCTTCAGTCCCTATTACAGGTCCCAAACTGTGTCCCAAATTCAATTCTATTTCTGGAAACAGGTGATGTCCACTCCCCACCAAAGCATGGTGGGCTGCCTTGAGATACTGGCTCAAGATCTCAGTATTTGGCCTGGAGAAGGGATTATTAGTACATTTAATCAATGAGAAGTTTGTCAGCCCATGGCTGAAAACTATGGCCAGAAAAGCCACCTCGATTAGACTGCCATCATCCCTCTTACATCATCTAGGTTACGACACTGCCCTTGAATCCCTGAGGCAAAGGCTTTGGGACATCTCACATAGCGACCTGCGATCCCGATCTTATGTAATTTGTAGACCGGTCGCAGCTGGAATCCAATATGGGTACGACTTTCAAATATCCTCATACCTCAGGAATTTGCCTGTACCTACCTATCGGTGTTTATTTACCAAAGCCAGACTAAATGTATTTCCCTCGGAAGTTCTAAATGGCAGACTGAGAGGCATCCCCTATCAGAACAGGCTCTGTTCCCAGGACGTCGATTGTATAAAGCTTATCCTACTGCATTGTGGGCAATATGAGCAAGCAAGGGACCAACTGAACACAGGGAAAATCTGAAGCTTTCCATATTAAATATCTTTTGGAAGATAGGTCAAATGATATTACACTGGCCGTGGCAAAATTTCTTTCAGAGGTTATAAGAAACAAAGATCATTTGGCCTTGGTTTTTTTCATCTGTCTGTCTGGTCGTTTTAACTGTATCTTGTTTTGAAATTTTTTTGTGGGTCTTTGGACCACAATAAAGTATTGTTGTTGTATAACATATATACAACAGTAAATATCCACAGGCATATCATTTGCTGCTTCAGATACATTGGAATGTGCATCCAAGTGTACATGCTGTATATCTGCAGTATACTGCTTTTGACAATACAGTATACAAATATGCATATGAATTTAAATGGCTATCTCCATCAGCGTTCTGATGCTAGCTCAGGTGCTGTGTGTCTCACAGGAATACATGATATTTTTATGTGTAAATATAAAACATGGAATTTGCAAAGTGGCAATTAGCAGGTCATTGGTATCTAATATTTTTCTTCCCTTAGGTTCCAAGCTTGAGATCCGTGGCTGAATGAAAAACAAAATCAGCAACCACTTCTTTACTTAAAACACACTTCCAACATATAACCAGATATATCTAGATGCTTTCCATTTATCATTCTTTCTAAACTGAACTTGAACAATCCGCTGCCATCAGTATGGTGGCAAAACAGGGCTAACCGCAAACAATATAGTGCTTTCTGCATGCAGAAAAATGTAAGTAGTGTATTAATGAAAAGGGAAATTAAGGTAGTGCTAAAATGGTTCAACAGGGACGCGGGTGGCGCTGTGGGTTAAACCACAGAGCCTAGGACTTGCCGATCAAAAAGGTCATCGGTTCGAATCCCCGCAACGGGGCGAGCTCCCGTTGCTCGGTTCCAGCTCCTGCCAACCTAGCAGTTCGAAAGCATGCTAAAAGTGCAAGTAGATAAATAGGTACCGCTCCGGCGGGAAGGTAAACGGCGTTTCCGTGCGCTGCTCTGGTTCGCCGAAGCGGCTTAGTCATGCTGGCCACATGACCCGGAAGCTGTACGCCAGCTCCCTCGGCCAATAAAGCGAGATGAGCGCCGCAACCCCAGAGTCGGTTACGACTGGACCTAATGGTCAGGGGTCCCTTTACCTTTTAAAATGGTTCAACAATGCTCTATGCTTTCAAAGGTGTTAGAGGATAAATAGTAAAGTAAAGGGGAGAGCCATGGATTAGCCTTCTTGAACTCATAACAGGACAGATTAGGGTCAGGATCAGGATTAAGATTAAAAAACTTTCCACTTCTCACAATGCAGAGAGGTTTCAAGAAGAAGGCAAAGGAAAATAGCATATTTTCCCTTTCTTTTTTCAGACACACCCACTTTGCTACGTAGTGATACAGGTGCAAGGCTGGCAATCAGCCCCAAACCTGTCATTTAGAACAGCCAGGAAAGGCTTTGAGGGGATGAGAAATATGTCATTTTCTTTTCCCTCTCCTGAAATCTACACACACACGTGAACAGACACGTGAACGCCTCCGCAAGCCACAAAAAATGTTTGTTCCAGGTTGGTGTGAACCCTGATCAGGAGCCTTGAAGCACCAATGATACACTGCAATACTTTGGGGCAGGTCACAGCTTGCTATTTTTAAATAGCATCCCTCTAATTTTCTTCACATGGATTGCAAATAAGGTCATGATGTATGATAAAGCTTTGCATGTTCTGGAACCATTAAGTGAGTTTTTACTTACATGTAATGCAGGCTGGGATTTTTCAGGAAAGCTTTGGTTGAGACAAACTTCAAACCTGAATTCACCACAGTTCTGGCAAAAAACACAAATGCAAGTTAGAATTGTCAAGTGATCTTTAACCCTTTTTTAATGCTGCATAACAGTTCAAGCTTCTGTCAACCTAGCAATTCGAAAGCACACCAATGCAAGTAGATAAATAGGTACCACTGCGGTGGGAAGGTAAACGGTGTTTCCGTGCGCTCTGGTTTCCATCACAGTGTCCCATTACGCCAGAAGCGGTTTAGTCATGCTGGCCACATGACCTGGAAAGCTGCCTGTGTGCAAATGCCAGGTCCATCGGCCTGAAGTGAGATGAGTGCCACACCCCACAGTCACCTTTGACTGGACTTAACTGTCCAGGGGTGCTTTATCTTTTACCTTAATAGCTCAAGGTATTTCATGATTACACTGGGAAACAATTTTTTTGTTGCATTGACACCTGCAGTTGTTCTAACCTAATTTTGACATGCTGATTTCATATCTGAAGTTGGTTTTTTATATTGGTTCAGTAACCACAGCACGTCTAACGCAGCCAGGGCCAACATGGCTCCTTCCAGATGTTTTGGACTACAACTTTCATCAGGCTCACATGGCCAATGCTCAGAAATAATGGGCACTGTAGTTCAAAATATCTGGAGGGCACACATTTGGGGAAGGCACATAGTACTGTGATTCTAAAGATTATTAAGCACTACTGCCCTTATTTTAGGGACGCGGGTGGCGCTGTGGGTAAAAGCCTCAGCGCCTAGGGCTTGCCGATCGAAAGGTCGGCGGTTCGAATCCCCGCGGCGGGGTGCGCTCCCGCTGCTCGGTCCCAGCGCCTGCCAACCTAGCAGTTCGAAAGCACCCCCGGGTGCAAGTAGATAAATAGGGACCGCTTACTGGCGGGAAGGTAAACGGCGTTTCCGTGTGCTGCGCTGGCTCGCCAGATGCAGCTTCGTCACGCTGGCCATGTGACCCGGAAGTGTCTTCGGACAGCGCTGGCCCCTGGCCTCTTGAGCGAGATGGGCGCACAACCCCAGAGTCTGTCAAGACTGGCCTGTACGGGCAGGGGTACCTTTACCTTTACCTACTGCCCTTATTAAACCGTCCACGGTGCATGTGAGAGCTTCAAAGTGCAATGGAGAGGACATATATTCTTTTTCATTTGCAAAGTTGTTCTTTTCATTAAAATAAGCAGGGATGCCCAAATATGCAGGAACTCTGCCCAAGCCCCTACAGAGCATATGCAGCAATGGGCAAAGACACGTGGTTTATAATAATAAATATGAAAAATGATATACTCACAAATTTCTTAATCCAACGTAGCTTCTGACATCACTTTCATTTATGCTTTCTAATTTCCGTTGGTTTGCAATGTAACTAATTAAGAGAGAGAGAGAGAGAGAGAGATGCCAGTTAAGAAGGCTGTTGATGCATTATTGTAGTGGGGAAGGTCTTGTTGGGAAGGTCTGGAGTTGGGGGCCTGCTACACATGTATAGGCTCCCTATATGATTTAGAACCCTGGCAGCTGGGGCAGAGGTGGCCTCAGTAGATACAGCAGCAGGGACAGGGCAGACTGGCACACCCCTGTTCTTCCCTCACACACCGGTAATTTCATGAACTACTAACACCCAAATAGGGCTACAGGCTTGCAGGAGCATCATAAGATAGAAGAATACAAGCATAAGGTTTCAAGAGGTCCTGTTCTGGCACTCAATCCATTATACCACATTGGATTTCACTTACTCCTTTCTAGGTTGATGGTTTTCTCCAAAAAAGCAGAACAGATAACTAGCAAAGTCTAATGATCTTAGTCCTAATGAACTCTGTGTGTCTATCACATCACACCCTGAGTAAAACACAAACACAGAATGTTCGGCTACCAAGCATAGATTATAATTTGACACCGTGAGTTAAATGGGCAATGTGTGCAACAGAGATCTGATGAGAAGTAATTGAGTTTAACCTGTAAGTAATTGAGGGATCTCAAGCCTTAAAGTGTGGGGACAAAACTACCACAAAAATTGTTTAGACTGGAATATTAAAATGTAAAATTACAAAAACTGATCTGTACAAATTTGATACAAGTTATTGACTGTCTGCTAGTTTGGATCCATTTTTAAATGACCAGACATTTAACGTTTTCATCATGCCCTTGATTCAGGGGAAAACATCTGCCACCACTTCCAATAACCATGTATCTTCCCTCCAAATTCATGCCTAATAATGACCCCAAACCCTGCTTAGACTGAAGGTTATTGAGAAGTCTAAACATCAGCCACTGCTGGTATACATTGGTTTTCATCACATAGTACACCAGTATCATGTGCATCACATCACAGTGACAGCACAGCAGGGGATGAACAGAAAAATAAATATAAAATAAAATAGAAATTACGGGAGAGGTTTATTCACAATCTCCCCCCTGCGAGCCATCACAGGCAAACTCATCTAAACCTTTAGTGCTCATTAAGAGACAGTGCAAAACTCATGAAGCAACACTAGAGATAATAAGGAGAAACCCCTTGTTGATCGTCAGTTCACATTAGAGCAATTCTCTCCTCAAGCTAGGCAAAGGATCTCACGCTGAATGTTCAAAACCTGTTTACAAAATCAGGTTGTCTCGTGAAAGGATAAATTAGGGTTGTTACTAAAGAACCTTCTTTCTTCTTCTATTTGTTTACATTAAAAAGCAAAAACCAGGCTCCTTCTGATGTACACTCTCCCTACACATAAGGGCAATCGACACATTCCTCCTCCCGTTATTGTCTTTCAACTAAGTATGTAACCCCTTATGCATGCTTTTTTAAAAAAAAAAGAAAAAGAAAAAACATTAAAGCTGATATCACAGGTTAACTACCAGCCTTTCAGTTTTCATAATCTAGTTTCACAATGTTGTTAGTATATACAGAGCTGTCTCTCCCATTGGTGTTAGTGGTTCGTTGCGCCAGGACGCCGGTCTCTCAGGGGCGCCCTAGCAAGTGGGGGAGCTGAGCGGCTTTGCCAGCAGCCTCCCCTTTCCCTGCACGCCCGCCAGCTGCACCCCGCCAACTATATGGCTGGCGGGTGTGCAACTTCCCTCCCAAGCCTCTGCATCTGCTAAAGACGGCCCTGCTCCCGGTCGTTGTCGTCCTCCTATTTCCTGGCAAAAGGCGCAGCCTTCCTAGGTGCCCTGGTGCCAGAGAGCATGTCTACCAGCAAGATTTCCTGCTTGATCGCTGCCACCACGCCGGGGATCAGGGCAGTGGGGGAAGGAGAGGACATTTTCCACTGCCCCCTCCCTTGTTTTGGAGTTGCCGGGGGGGGGGCACCAGAGGGATCTTAGCGCCATAGCGCCGGATATGCTTAATACGGCCCTGAGTATATAATCAAATGCCTGGTCTCTTGGGTCCTGCACTTGGGTCACTAAAATGTGACCCAAGCTGTGGATCCTCTACTATGCAGTGCTAAAACCAAGAATTGCAGCTGTGGGGGAGGCATTTGAAATCCCCCCCCCCCATGGGCTGCTTCTTGCAGCTCCAAGTTTAAGGGGAACCTTGGAAAAATGTGTCCTCTGGTGCCCCCTTGTTGAGGTGGAAATGCTCCAAGCATTGTCAGGTATGTCCATGCTGTTTCTTTGTCTCTTTTCCCAACAGGGAGCAGACTGGATAGATGAAAGTTCAGCATGGGGCTAAGAACCATGGCTTGAAGGCTTACAGGCTTACACCAATCACTGCTTTGGGTGTTTGCCTGTGGCCCTCTGCTGGGTGGACCAGGAAATGCACCCCACTTGGTTTACCTTAGATGTAAATTCTCTACAAATAGATATTAACATAGGAACTGTAAGATGGACAACACATCAATTTAAACTTTCTACTCAGAACCAGAAGGTCGTGCTTATGGATTGATCTTGGAATTATTATTTTAATTCTCTTTTCATTAGCAATCTTGGATAGAAAGGAGGGGCATGCTGGAAAACCCTGCGGGTAACAGAGATATGGAGAATTGCTGTGTAGAACAAACAGGATGAGCTCAAAACCAATACATTCAAAGCATAACAGTACATGTTATTAGCTAGGGAGCCATCCTTTTGAAAAGGCAAAAAGCCACAAGACAATGTAGGCCATCTAAACAAATAGAGAATTCTACAATGAATACAGAATAAGAGAATTTGATCTACTTAAATTTAAATGGTGACACGATGACTGTAGTAAAATAACAATGGAGACAAGATATAATAGGAGGAAGGTATTTAAATTAAAAGACTACTAGCTATAAAAAAATTGTCCTTATTTTTTCAAGCTGAAAGCCTGAAGGCTTCACTCTTATTAGAGAAATAACATTTTAGAACAGAATAGAATGGGAGCAAAGAACTACACTGATATAGTGATAGGATTTGGGGATCTTGCTAGGTTGTTTACAGATTTTAATCTTTCTCTTCACTGCTATGATCTTCTGAGATCAAGTACTTATTCCCACACCCTGCCTAACTGGATGTTGTTGGAAACATTTGCCCAGTAAAGTTAGGGGTGATTCTCAGTGGACAGACTTTGTCACATGCCTGTAAGGGCCAACTCCTAGGGACCAAGGTCCCTTTGCACCCCCGAAAATATTTGAGTTGGCCGGTCCTCCACAAAGTTGATGGGCATTGCCATTGAAATGGTGTGTGTGCAGTGTCATGTGATCAGTTATGTGGGGCGGGGCTTAGCTGCCCCCCACCCACCAATATTTTATTCAAGCTGGCCTGCTCAGAGTACCATCACTGACAGGGAGCAGAGTGGTGTTCAGGAAGGAATTCTCCCAAAGGGCCAGAGGATAGTAACTATGCAAAGTTGAACTATGCAGAGTGTATTACTTGCCTCTGCTTGGAGCAATGTTCACTTGCCTGAATAATTTAGAGCTGTCTGCTTTGCAAGCACTTTGGTATCAACGCACTGTACTGCTTTTGCTTCACTCCACCAGGTGTTGCAGACTACAATGCAGATCACCTGGGTTAATTGGGGATGGGATGACAGCAACTGACGTGTGCTCTCCATCCCAGCCACACGTACAGATCTGTGCACGGACTCCTGAGTCAGACAGAGGTTTGAAGCAAAACCTCTGCTCTGGCTAAAGGCTATTTCTGCCTCTTTCACAACTACTCTACCTTGATGTTACTTATCAAACATTAATATTCCTAAAAGCTCTGACATTACCATGGCTTTTTGAGGGCAATCTTGAGAAATGTAGCGTGTTCTGCTCTTAGAAATAGCTTTCCTTTTATTTAATTGAATAGCCTTACAAGAAAATCACTCTAAGGCATGAGCAAATTATGGAAGCCCCAATGTTCCATTTGTATGCCATAGGAAAATGTCAACAGCCCTGAGATCTAAAGCTTTTGTAACCGGCCCAGTCCAGCCCCATTGCTAGAACTTAAGCAGAGTGTGAGGATCACAACTGACCTACAAGATAAGTACACTTTCTCATTATTTTAGTCTTTAGGCAAAGCCACAACAATCCTCAATGACAACCTTTTTATCATCAACATGCAGTACCTATCTCCATGCTTCCGCTCTTCTCTTCCAAATTCCTATTACTGTATTTAGCTGTAAAATTTGGCATCTGCACATGGATACTCTCAGAACCCAAACAGGGAATATCAGGGTAGGCTCTGTTATATATGGTAAAAGAAAAAGTCTAGAGATAAACAAAAACAGTTTCCATTATCCACCGTTTCACTGAATATTCTCCAGAGAGAAGGCAGTCTTCTCTCAACAGTTTTTTGGGCTGCAGTAGGAGAGATTTTTTTGTGGGATGGGCAGGGAAATTATTGTTTTTAAACAGATTGGTTAATACAGAAAGTAACTATTTTTACTTTATGAAGGTGGATAAAGCAAACAATGGGGTGGAAAGTAATACAGTTCAAGCCCATTGCTTCCTATAACAATATTAAACAATAATCACAGGTAACGAAACTGGGGATGGGAGCATGGTGGGGCTAAAATTCTACGGCAATTCACGTATGAGTTTGAAAAATAATTCTTGGAGGGGAGAGCAAAAGAATTGTTTTCTATGATATTTCAGCCCAGCTCAAAAAACAGCTACCATCTTAACTGGCTAAAATCCCCAAAACTAAAACCTGGCAAGTTCAAGGGCTATGTATTTGGTATGTATTCTCTCAGCCCAAAACAAACACACAGAGAATCCTTTCATCAGCTAAATTAGTTTAGGATGAAGTCTACGTTTGTATGCCATTTTTATTTTCAAAAGGCCCCCAAGGTAGCACAGAGATATATGGTTAAGACAATAAAATAGAAAAGTACAAATGTTGAAGTTCAAAGAAGGGTATGTAATGGTTTGCAAAGCAGCAAAATAATAAATATCAGGGGGCAGGAACACTATTCTCAATGGTCTTAAAATACCTTAAACTCCTATCCTTCTCTGCATAATACATCTGAGGGAGACCAACAACACCCCTGAGACCTCTCCCAACTCAGAGAGGTACCATTGGGTAGTCAGTTGGATGGCACACAAAGAGAATCCAAATTCTGTCTTGCAGGCCCACAAATAGGGACAAATACTTGAAACTCAATGATTGGGTGCCTGGATAGGGCAGTGATCTTACAAAAGATTATGGGGGTCCCACCAGCTGCAACACGTAATCCAACCTGTCAAACCAACCAATTTAGCGTGCCAATCATGCGGAACATAGCCTTGGATGGTGTAATGGTTTGGAGTTACTTGTGCGTAAGCCGACCCCGTTTGGGTGCTTGGTTGCCTGGTTAAACCCTTCGGACTGCACAGCCCATCTCTGCACGGCTGCCCTCAGTTGCTGGCAGAATCTGTCTGTGGGCGTTTCTTAAACCTCTGCCAGCATAAAAGCTGTTTGACACCTAATCGTCTCCGCCTCTCATTGCGCGGGAGTCTCCTGCGCAGGGTGGGCGTGGGTAGAGGAGTGCCTGGGCTCTCTTCACTGACTTCCAGGGAAGAATCCCGGAGCCCTTCCCCCTCCTCTTCCCATTGCTCTCCTGGACTCTGAGTGTTACGCGTATTTCTTTCCCCTTCCACCAACCTGAGTCTCCCCCTTGTGCTAGGACCTTCACCTGCAGAATCGGAGACCCTCTCCTTCTCCCGTGTCTCCGATGTCAGTTCCCTGACAGATGGCTAAGGTCTTGCATGGACCTTAATACAGCCTTAAAAACAACTTGCTTAGAGCTAATGAAATATATTATGGACACTGAATGTCCAGTATGTAAGAAAATTTAAAAGACATGAGATTGCAACATACAGAAGGTCCAATTATATAACCAAGATAGACAACGAACTTGCAATTTTATATGCACATATATTTAAATACTCATATATTCCCACCAGAAATTACTTTCCTCATGTGTCTTATTCTTTAAAAAAGATGTTACATTTCTGAATACTAGAACTGATAATTAATCTTTCCAAAACTAGCTTATGACACATACAGCCACAAGCAACAGCAGTTTCACTCACCCCAAATATTTTGGAAAAGCTAAGGAATATCAGCAAACTCATAACACTAATCCACTTCATGCTTTAGGACCCTTTAACATAGTTTGTTCCAAGTAAAGAATCACTTTTTAAAAATTTAACATGGCATGTTTATAGTCTTTTCCAATGCTTCAATCAGTTTGATAGCCAAAATATGTCTACTTACCGTATTTTTCGCCCCATAGGATGCACCGGTCCATAGGACGCATCAAGTTTTTTGGGGGGGAAATAAAGGGGAGGAATTATTTTTTTCCCCAGGCGCTTGTGGGGCTGGCAGCGGGGAGAAGCGCTCTTCTCCCCGCTGCCCGCCTTCAGATCAGGTCTGGGGACAGCAGGAAGACGCGCTGCGTCTCCCAGCTGTCCCCGGAGCTTGCGGGGCTCGCGGCGGGGTCTCCCCGCCGTCAGCCTCCAAACCACTTTGGGAGAGAGCGGGATGGTGGCGTTCCGCCTCCCTCTGTCCCCCGACCTTGTGGGGCTGGCGCTGGGGCTCTCCTGAAGCCTGGAGAGCGAGAGGGGTCGGTGCGCACCGACCCCTCTCGCTCTCCAAGCTTCAGTGAAAGCCTGCATTCGCCCCATAGGACGCACACATATTTCCCCTTCATTTTTGGAGGGGGAAAAGTGCATCCTATAGGGCGAAAAATACGGTAAGCCTTTTGATGTTCCTGTCTTGTACAAGCAACATTGAAGTTGACCCACACAATTCAGAGCAGCAACAGCACACTCAAAAACCCGCCACACACTAACATGAACTACCGTATTTTTTGCTCTATAAGACTCACTTTGTCCCTCCTAAAAAGTAAGGGGAAATGTGTGTGCGTCTTATGGAGCGAATGCAGGCTGTGCAGCTATCCCAGAAGCCAGAACAGCAAGAGGGATTGCTGCTTTTGCTGTGCAGCGATCCCTCTTGTTGTTCTGGCTTCTGAGATTCAGAATTTTTTTTCTTGTTTTCCTCCTCCAAAAACTAGGTGCGTCTTATGGTCTGGTGCGTCTTATAGAGCGAAAAATACGGTACATAGGTAAAAAGAAATAATACTGCAATTTAGCTCAAGCTCTACTGCCATAAATCCCCTTTATGGAAAGCATAATTACAAATACACACTTTCCACCCACGTCCCATTCTCGCCCTCCCCAACAAAACACTCCCCGTTATCTGTTGAGCTTTATTTCATTGTGTTGGGGGAAAGCATTTTGAAGGTTAATGAACAAACATTTCTTAGTGAACAGCCATGTTCCTGGGATTCAGCTAACTTTCACTTCAACTGTATTTGTGCTGGTCGTTAGGAAAAAGGAGAAAATGTACCAAACCCTCTTCTTGAAACAAGGAAGACTATATATCAAGGTTGGATCCAGATTTCCCATGTGGCGAGTGTCACTGATGGGATGCCCTCCATGGAAAAGGGGGGCAATTTTTGAACTTTTCCCTTTCTATGTGTCTCCTGAAAAGCTGCCCTGGAGGGTCTGTGACCCTCTGAAACAGCATGGGAGGTAGTGCTGGGATTTGTAAGAGGAAATCTGGTTCCATGAGCAACTCTTCTAGGGCCCTGTGAATGAGGGTCAGTAGACAGATGCTGAATCCTACGAAGACAGAGCCAGTGTGGTGCAGTGGTTAAGAGCGGTAGTCTCATAATCTGGTGAACCAGGTTCACTTCCTCGCTCCTCCACATGCAGCTGCTGGGTGACCTTGGGCCAGTCACACTTCTCTGAAGTCTCTCAGCCCCACTCACCTCACAGAGTGTTCGTTGTGGAGGAGGAAGGGAAAGGAGATTGTTAGCCGCTTTAAGACTCCTAAGGGTAGTGATAAAGCAGGATATCAAATCCAAACTCTTCTTCTTCTAAGTGGTTCCCAGGGATGAGAACTGGGGAGTCTGCCTGTTTTAAATGGGGTTGCACTCCTACTGAAGAAACAGGTATGCAATTCAGGGCTACTCTTAGAACTCTTTTTGTCCATAGGGGCCCAGGTGGCTTCTCTGATGAAAAGCATCTATCATCAGCTTCAGTTAGTACATCAAGTGGGGCAAGAAATCCTAATTTTGCATATACATTGGTGGGGTTTGCACTGGCCAGTGACTGACCAGAAATGAGACCTTGAAGTCCTAGCAAATAGCTCAGCGAAGATGTTGACGCAGCGTGGAGCTGTGTAGGTCTGTTAAAATGGTGAATGGCATTACAGGGATCGTTAAGAAAGGGAATGAAAATAAAGCTGTCAATAAAACCATACAAATCTATGATGTGACTGCTCTTGGAATATTGTCTACAGTTATTAGTAAAGGTAAAGGGAGCCCTGACCATTAAGTCCAGTTGCAAACGACTCTGGGGTTGCGGCGCTCATCTCACTTTACTGGCCGAGGGAGCTGGCATTTGTCCACAGTCATGTGGCCAGCATGACTAAGCCACTTCTGGCAAAACAGAGCAGTGCACAGAAACGCCATTTACCTTCCTGCCGGAGCAGTGCCTATTTATCTACTTGCACTTTGATGTGCTTTCGAAGTGCTAGGTTGGCAGGAGCAGGGACCGAGCAATGGGAGATCACCCCGTCGCTGGGATTCGAACCGCCGACCTTCTGATCGGCAAGCCCTACCGCCCTTCACCCAAAGATCACAGAACAGTTATAAGAACACAAAATTCATAACATAATAACAAACAAAATAACAACTCAGTTTTAAAGGCCACACATTGCTTAATTAGTCAAAGGCCTGGGAAAAGAGGAATGTTTTTGCCTGGCATCTAAATATATATAATGAAGGTGCCAGGCTGACAATGTACTCCATAACTCCAGATGACCCCATTCAATGATTTCATGTAGATGTTAAACAGCATGAGAGATAAAACTGAACCCTGAGGAACCCCACAATGAAGTCTCCACAAGGCTGAAGAGCAAATGGTGCCACCCAGCCATAACTCGGACAGCTGCTCCTGAAGGATACCATGGTTGATGGTGTCCAAAGCCACTGAGAGGTTAATAATAGTAGCAGCAATAATAATATTCTGATCACCTTACTTCAAAAGATATTTTCGAGTTGGAAAAGGGCAACCAAAATGACCAAGAGGTTGGAGCAACTCCCCTGCGAGGAAATATTACAGCATCCAGGGCTTTCAAGTTCAGAGAACAAGCAAGTAAGAGAACATGATAGAGGTGTTTAAAATTATACATGGTGTGGGAAAAATGAATAGAGAAAAGTTTTTCTTTCTTTTTCATAATACTAGAACACAGGGACAGCAAATGAAGCTAAAATGCTGAGAGATTCAGAAGGAACAAAAGGAACTGCATCATACAATGCATAGTTAAGCTGTGGCATTCCCTCCTTGGCATGGCCACCAACTTTGATGGCTTTAAAAGAGGATTAGACAATTTCGCAGAGGATAAAAGCTATCAGTGGCTACTAGCCACAATGTTCTATCTTCACTGTCAGAGGCAAATGGGTTCACATTTCTGCCCAGCCACAAAGCTTAGCCTTAGTTGGTGACTTTGAGCAACTCACTGTCTCTCAATCTCAACCTACCTCATATTGGGGTTAGGAAGATAAAGCCGGTAGCTGGAGAACCATGTGTGCTGCCCTGAGACGCTTGGGAGGAAGCGTGGGATAAGAAGTAGTTTAATTGTTAAGCAATGGTCAAGGGCAGGGTCACTCTGAAGTCCACACTGACTACAAAAACCCTCAGCTGCTGCTTGGAATCTGTTGTACAATAATCCTATGGACCATCGCCTAATCCTAGCTGTCTCTTTGGCTCCCCCTTGCTAATCAGCACTTGAAATTTGACCTTGCTGGCACTGCTGGACAGCTCCCTTGCCAGGTCTCTGGTTCTCATAGGACTTCAGTTCTTGCGGGTTTAGCTGACCACTCCCCTGCTTTGTCTGGGAAACTAGGAGTGGGACAGGGAGAGCGAGATACAGGCACACATTAGCCTGAGAGCCTAGCTTGAGGAATTCAGCCTGATCGGCATCTCCTGGATTAATGTTCAAAACGGAACATAGTTAGCCTTCAGATTTCCCACTTCTCCAAGTGTGCAATGCAGTTCCCAGCTCCAAAAAAATATACCCAAATGCACATAAAATGCATACTTTAACAAAAATCTTTACATTTAAAAAGCACATTTATAAACGCTTGTTTCGTGATGAAAGACATTCAAAATAGCATTTAAATATTTAAATGCAAAGTTGCTTACACATTCTTGTTTTTAACAATTTGCAAGTTAATGCAGAAATGATCTGGAATAGACTTTTGAATGAACATATATAAAAGTGATACAGATTGGAAACAAACTGATCCATCCATCCCTAAGTGTGACTGCCAATCACAAGGATCAATTAATTCCCTAGCCCATGTCCTATCTACCCTTGCTCCTCCCACATGTTCATTTGGTTGATTTCCAGTGCCTGCTGGCGATTTGCCCAGGATGCCTGATTTTACCCTATGGTATCCTCCACTTCACACAGCAACTGCTGACTTCACACCAACAGTTAGAGAGAATGGAAGGAGGAATGAAGAGTTAAGAGGCCATAAAACTGCCATAAATCCTACTAATGCCCCAGTGGCAAGATGCACATCCCAGTGGGATGTAATGGAGAACATGCTGCCCCATCACAGAGATATTCAAGGCGGGGTGTGTGGGTTGCTATTTGATAACAAGCACGAAAACAGATTGATACAAGTGGAACCATCACTGTTGTGCAGCGAGTTCTGTTAGATCAGGCATAGGCAACTCAGCCCTCCAGATGTTTTGGGACTACAACTCCCATCATCCCCAGCTAACAGGACCAGTGGTCAAGGATGATGGGAGTTGTAGTCCCAAAACATCTGGAGGGTTGAGTTTGCCTATCCCTGTGTTAGATTAATGGAGGAAACTTTGAAGACAGAGGAGCAAAGATGCAGGGTCCTGCCTCTCCCCAAGTCCTCTGACAAATGCAGAGAACTTGGGAGAGCAGCCAGGAAACACCAGCACATAAGCCAAATTCCATCCTTCTCCACCCCATCAATGCACATGCCACATAATTAGGGGAGGGGCAGGCGTTGGTGGTGAGCTGAGACAGAATCTGAATAGTAGACCGGGTCAATATTTATGAACCCATAAAAAAACTGGTCACTTGTCATCATAATAAACAACTTTCTCCTACCATATCTGAGAATCACATAGTCTAGCACCATGCGTGCAAATACTATCTGTTTCAAGGCATGGAATGAAGGCTGGCTTACACCACTGCTAAATGGATACAGCTATCACCACTCCAAATTAACTGGGAGCTCTCAGGTGGGCAATTTACCTTCAACAGGGGTTTCCATAAAATTTCCATAGACCCGTTTCTTTTTTCACCGGGGGGGGGGGGAGGGGGTAAGGGAGGGGCAAAGGGGAAAGGGAGCTCCCAGCAAGAAGCCCCTAGCCAGCTCAGACCAGTATCTCTGTAAACCACATCTATCAACCTGTCCCACTGGCTACTAGACTGCTGAGTCGGGGCTTGCTGCAAATTCGAAAGAAGTATATTGGGAGGGCTGATAAGATTCTGCTGCTGGCTGGCTGCTGCTTTCCCATCTACTTTCATAATCATCATCTGCTTTATGAAACCATTATCGTGCTGTGGACTTCATAACCGATTCGGAACGAAATAGTGAAAAATCGCCTGGGTCTAGTGGTAGAGCATCTACCTTGCATGAGGAGGTCCCAGGTCCTATCTCCAGTTATCTCCAGGTAGGGCTGGAAGAGATACCTGCCTGAAACCCCGAAGAGCTACTCTCAAGTCAGTGCCCAGCTAGATAGACCAATGAATTGACTCAGCTATATTCTTAGCAATGGTTGGATGTGACAACCATGATAGCCTGCCTTCAATCTCTTTCTTTCTTTCTTTCTTTCTTTCTTTCTTTCTTTCTTTCTTTCTTTTCTTTCTATGTACCATGCAAAATAGTTCTGTGTAGAGCCTTTCTGACAGAGCCTTCATGTTCCTCAGACTAGTCCTGAAAGAAAGCAAAGAATGTCAAATACTAAATGCCACTTAAAGTACGTTCAGCTGTGGCTTGATTCTAAGCTTGGGATATTAATATTGACTTCAACTGCAAAAGGAAAAGAAGAAGCCAGGACCCTCTGTCCGTATTGATAAGTGAGAAATATACAGAGCTCTGCAGCTTGACCTCCTTGCCCTTCTGCAAATCCCTAGTGCTACAGTAGTCAGCAAGACCTCTTTTAAATGGGGATCAGGTTCCTCTTAAACCTACAATAAGGAGTTTTGCATTAGTGAGCACAGGAGCTTGTTCTCCTTTTTGCCTTCTGTGATATACCTTATGCCACCTACCCCCCCACACACCCCAGTCCCATGCATAGAGCTCCATAAACTATCCATTATCTGATACAGAGTACACCGAGTTTCTAAAAAAAAAAAAAAAACCTCCAAAAACACTTACTTTATTATAGGTAAAGGTAAAGGGACCCCGGACCATTAGGTCCAATCATGACTGACTCTGGGGTTGCGGCGCTCATCTGGCTTTATTGGCCGAGGGAGCCGGCGTACAGCTTCCGAGTCATGTGGCCAGCACGACTAAGCCGCTTCTGGCGAACCAGAGCAGTGCACGGAAATGCCGTTTACCTTCCTGCTGGAGTGGTACCTATTTATCTACTTGCACTCTGACGTGCTTTCGAACTGCTAGGTCGGCAGGAGCAGGGACCGATCAACGGGAGCTCACCCCGTCACGGGGATTCGAACCACCGATCTTCTGATCGGCAAGCCCTAGGCTCTGTGGTTTAACCCACAGCGCCACCTGTGTCCCTTACTTTATTATAGTAAGAGTCTATTCTCACAATCAATGAGATCTATTTCTAAACATGTCATCAGTGTGAAAAGACCATTTTTTCTGTCCTGAATGACTACTTCCTTCATATTCCATGACCCATATCAAAACTATACACAACTAATTCATTTGCAAAAGTATATCCCATGCTTCTTTATTAATTCCAGGCAGGTTACAGGCATTACGAATTCTATGAACAATAACAAAACTGCAAGTTGTAAAACAGCTGTACAATCTGCAAGTAGAATTAAAATCAGCTTACACACTGTAGGACTTGTAACCAAAGACAATGTCACAATTTTTCATAAAATCCCTAAGAACACTACCCAGCTTTCCATAAGAAGGAGATTATAACTGTGGCACTAGAACAACAACAACAACAACAACAACAACAACAACAACAACAACAACAAAAAGGTTCTAGCCCATCTCACCATCAGTCTAAACATCCAACACAGCAAGTAGATGGAAAAAGATTACCTCAAGTAATTTAAGAAAGCAGGGAAACACTTGTGGAAGGTGGAAGTCTCTGTGCTATACAGATCCCAAGCCATTCAGGGGTTAAATTTTTCTAGTAGACACAGCAGCCCAGCCAAGGAAAAATAGGTTCCTGGACATAGCCCCACCCTATGGACTCAAGAGCAAACCAAAATCCACACACACAGCGCCCTGCACACATGGTCCTTCAAGGGGAGTGTGACCTCCTCGATAACACACAGAGCTGCTCCTCCTAAGACTGAGCAATCGCCAGCATCTCTATCTTATCTTAATTCAGTTTAAGCTTCCCTCTGTTCTTGCCACTCCGTGCTAAAAATTCTAAATTTTAAAAAAAGAAAGATTCTGACTGAAACCAAAGTTATCATTCCAATAATATATCAGCAGTGTTTATCTGAATTCATACTGAGCACATCATTTGAGTTTTTCCAAGCCAGAATCTCTTGGAAGAAATTGGTAAAAAGAAGAGTCATACTAAAAATCTGAAGTTGTTTTATAGATCACTTTCTTATGTGCTGAAAAGAAGTCGTTCTTTGTTACAAGACACTATGCAAGGTTTCCTCGGCAACTCTGATAAATTAATCCATAAATTCCACACAGTCTGATACATCGCCCTTTTTTTTTCAACCATTACACACTGACTAAAATGGCAGCACCACAAGAAAATCATCTTAAGCAACTAAGAAATCCCAGATAAAATAGTGAGGCACAAAAATTTAGTCATGAAGAGATTCCTGGTTTGTCATCAAAATTGAACAAGTGGGATCTGCAACATAATGTTGCATCGTATACCCACCTGCAAACAAGAGCGCTCCTGTTCAGAGTTCCAGTCAGCCAGTCTTCCTTGAGTGATGAGGAAGGCATCTTCCTCCCCCCTGCCCCTCCCATCTTTTATTTTTATTTTCCAACTGACACTCAAAGCTCCATGGGTACCAAGTATGTACTCAGTTTTCACTGGTCTGGTGAAACAGGGGTGATGGGAGGAATTGAAATACTTTATTGTCACTTGTGCAACTTGTATACAGTGAGATTACACAAGCACCCCCCACTCAGCTCTCTTAGTCTTAATTCCCCTCGTTTACTGACGCACACCCACCAAACCCGAAAGTCAGTTGCCCTGTTGTTATCTTTTCATTCAGCAGCCTAACAGCCCACGGATAGAAGCTGTTCTTTACCCTGTTGGTGCGACTAATCATGCTTCTATATCTTCTATGTCTTCAAAGGAATTGCCACCTTAATGGCATTTCATACTTTTGCAATGCTTGAGGTTCCCTGATGCATGCTGTCAGGGCCGCCTCAGGTCCCAGCTCACAAGAGACCAACGCCAAGTCCACTTTATTTACAAAAGTCTTTATTGAAGTACATTGTTTGTTCCACAGCCGAGGCGCGCAGCCCCACGTCTTTTACGCTTAGACCGCTGAAGTCCCCTCTGAATCAGTCCCGCCTCTACACCAGTTTAAGAGGCTTGTGCTAGTCCACCTCTTCCTGTCCTTCCTTTTCCGCAGGGCCTTTCTGCCCCCCCCCCCTGGGTTCCTTCCCTCCTGCTTTCCCCTGACGCTGAGTCCCCAGACACCTGCTCCCCCCTCCTCCGTGCTTTGGGACCAGGCTCCTCCTCCGGGCTCTCCGCATTTCCGCGCGCCTCCACATTTGAACTTGGCGCGCGTTCGCTACCCCTGACCTTCCTCTTGACAGTTATACTACTCTCTGTACTACTCTCCGCCCCTTCCGGCAGGACGTCTTGCCCCGATCTCCTTCCCCTCTCTGCTTCCTGCTCTGCTCCGTGTGTCACACTGGGAACTCCACCCTCTTCACTCCGTTCCGGCTGGGAAGCCGGCCCCGATCTCCCACTCCCACTCGGGGTTTCCCTGCTGCTCCCCTGCTCCTGACGAGTCCCCCCTGTGGCTCCCCTTGGCCTGACCAGGGGCGCCCCCTTTTGGGAATCCTCCGATTCACTTGAGAGACTCATGGAAGCCCTCAAGTCATTGTCATCCTCCTCCTCCTCGTTCCTGGATTCTTCCCCCTCGCTCTCAGTCTCCTCCCTCATCTGTGCCTCTCTCCCTGAACCCCTGACACATGCTAATACCCCTCTCTTGATGCTCTATGGACACTACCCAAGTCTACTATTAGATGAATTATGCATTTTATACAGCACCCCACAACAGTTGTGTTTGCAGTGCTATCCATATCTAGTATCATAAGCTCTTTCCCCCCCCATAATGAGAGCCCATGTTACTGTTTTAGCAGTAACAACTGCACAGCTTCTTAATAATAATAATAATAATAATAATAATAATAATAAATTTTATTTATATCCCGCCCTCCCCAGCCGAAGCCGGGCTCAGGGCGGCTAACAACAATAAAACAGTACAAAAGTACAGCATAAACAACACTCTAAAATCATTCATTATAAAATTAATTAATCAATTCTTCTCACTACTCCTCTGGGTGGGAAGCAGTGGCAGACCTTGGGATCTCAAATTCCAGCAGCGCCATATGCAATTCCAAAATTTAGCGCCCCCAGCCTTTCGCCCTCCATTCTACATTGTGGCCTGTGCTTTCCCCCCCTAAAAGAATGTTGAGGGGTACTCTCATTTTCCTACTGATGTTGAAATACTGGCCCTCAATGAGGCCAAACTTAGATCCACAAAATGTTTAGGGGTATGCGTACCCCTGCGTCCCCCCCAGAAAAAAGGGACTGGTTGTGGGACCTCCTGCAACACCCTCAAGGCTCCACACCCAGTGCGACCAGTTCAGTCGCACTTCCCTAAATCCGCCTCTGTGAGAAGGACCCACACAATTAGCTCTGCACATGTGTTTCTGGTCCTCAGGTGCTTACCACAAGGCATGAGATCTCTCCACAGGGAAGTAGTTCCCATGGTGATTGTGATAAGCATGACTAGAGTCCAATTTTCAAAGTTCCTTAGATAAATAAAGTGACTTGTGGCTGAACCAATACAATGTGAAAGCTGGTGCAATCAAAATCATTGGATTATTTTTTTCCTGGTAGAATAAGGCTATTCTGGGTTAACAGTTATCTGAAAATTGATAGTGGGCTTCTTTAGCACTACATCAAGGTTCACACAGTCTTGACCAGGGGTCAGTAAACTTTTTCAGCAGGGGGCCACTCCACTGTCACTCAGACCCTGTAGGAGGCCAGACTATATTTATTTACAGTTATCTATGATGAGTGCTGCAACCCCCGAGTCGTCCGCGACTGGACCTAATGGTCAGGGGTACCTTTACCTTTCACACCTTACAAAATGAATCCTGCAAGATGCCTCATTTAAAAGTGTTGTGTTCCCTGTCTTCTGGAGCTTAGCTTTTCCCAGTGCAATATTGGGCATCATCAATCCCATGTCGAAACAGGTTGAAAGGTCAACAGGGGGCCATGGCAACCACGATAGTGAAAATGCAAAAGCTAGAAGACCTCCTCAGGTGTTTCTGTGAAACACGTGGTCTGCCCCTAGACAGCACAACATGCACCAGTAACTTGATTTGAGTCTGAAGAGGACACCCTTCATCATGTGAAATGTTTTCAATAAGGTAATGGGAAACATGGCCCATCAGGGTTTCTAACACCATTGGAAACCCTTTGTGAGATTAAGGAGACCCCCTTGCCTGACTTTGCACTGAAAAGAGTTCCCGGCATGAACAGCATCATCAAGGGGGCGAAGCTGGCCCTTCATATTCCTGCACACACACCCCTTGTAATGTTCAGTAGCTTGCCTAGATAACCTTGCCCCTGCAAATGTTTTCTACTTACCTTAAGACAGCTTGGCCATTTTAAAAAATGAATGAACGGTCCCTTTAAAAGTTACTACAAGGCGAACTAGAATACAAAAAAGGGAGGTGTGAGGAGGTCGATGAAACAAGTAAATGAAAGATAAGGATATGGAAATATTGAATGTGTTTTTTAAATGTTTTTGTTTATTTTTTTGTAGTTTTGCTGTATTGTTTTTTGTTTTTGTTTTCACTTTTGATGTATTGTAAGGTATTGTTTTGTTTTGTTTAACTTTTTATTGTTTCTTTTTTCTTTTTTCTGTAACTATTAAACCTTTAATAAATATCATTTTTTTAAAAAGTTACTACAAGGCAATCTATCACATAGTTTCCCAGGCACATAAAAGTACGAAGATAAAAATGCCTGGATGATTTCCTCCATTGCAAATTTCTCTGGCCTGAAGTATCAGTGTAGATATGACCACAACATGCAGCCTGGTGTCCGTTCTATCTCCATCAAGACATTTATTTGGGTCTGTTCAGATAATACTTACTGGGGACAAATTGCAACCTGCTAGAAGTCTCAGGCTCTCGCCTGTGTTCTCCTCACGAAGAGGAGAAAACAGCATCTGGTGGAAGTGGTACAAGGTGAGGAGGTGAAGTTGTGCACCTCCAAACCACCAGAGGAAAACAGATTCAATCTCAGCAGAATTTTCTGTAGAAGTTGGCAGTGGCCATTGAATAAAAACAAATGGGCCAAAGAACGAGGGTGCTTTTATTGTATTACGCAAAGAGCATAATGAGCAAAGCATGGAAGAGACCCAAGAAATTAACAGGACAAAGCTTCACAGGAATGCAAGCAACATCTCTCTCTCCCTCCCACCCCCCTTTCTGCACAAGCTTACAAACCTTGCTAAATAATTTATTATTTAAATTGCACAATGTGCCTCATTTATTAACAGGTCTGAAAGTGGTTTACATTACAAGCACATTACAAATTCACGCTGTGGCTTTTAGATATACATAATATACACATACACAATCTGCTTTTTCAATGCTATGGCGAGGAGTTGAATAGCTGCCTGTTTTTTTGTTGGCACATTATATGCGTTCTTAAATAGAACAATTAATTTCAAACGTTGGTTGTCTGAAGTAATAGCTTGACAGAAGAACTGCTAATCTTAGCTACTACAATATACAGAAGTCTATAAGGAAATAGTTTGATAGGATAAGCTATTGACATTACCCCGATTTTTGCAACTGAATATTTTAGCACAAGAGAAAATATTAATCAAGAACTCTAAGAAGCCCATTAGCCATCTTGTTAATGTTTTAACTCTAGAAATTCCACTGTGGGGGGAAAAATCTACTTCGAAATGCCTCTAGTGCGGATTTTGAATTCTCTGTCTTAACAAATGCCTTACACTTGTTCCTCAGCTGTTAGTAACAACAGCAGCTAAGCAAGGCCTACATTAATTTCCCTACTACAGTGTCTCACTGCAAAGATCAGAATATTTGTGTAGCCAATAACCTGCAACAATCATGTCAGAAGTAGATTATGGCCCATTACGGAGCAATAACCATCACAAGTGTGTATACGTAGCAGAAGCTTTTCAAGCCCACACCAGGACCCCAAGGAACAGAATCAAACACAATCTCATTATTAGCACAGGCTTATAAGACCATGTCTGTTGTATTCATTAAAAAGACAAGCAAGTTTGTGAATAATCTACTGAGAGAGATTTTTTAAGATTCTAGGCAAAACACTTTAGGCAAAATTCCTTCATCTCCCTAACTGGTTCAATCAGCCCAGTCCCAAACCACATACATAAAGCCAATGAGAGTCTCTATTTCCACCCTGTGAGTTCTATGTCAGCTTCTGTGAGGAAACAGTAATTTATCTTAATGTCTGGCAGCCAAAAGAATGTAGCATTTTCACCTAGGTAGGACACCAGAACCCGACATTTACAACTTATTCTGAGCTGATCTTACCCCTCCCACCCACCGAATTACTCCACCCTCCATCCTTCTGCCTTCCCTATGTTGTACCATACTAAAGCATGGGAAAGTTGAAACCGTGCATGCCCTCCATTTTACAGTGTATCCCCTATTCCACAGAAAAATTCCACTGACTCCAATAACAAGGCCTTAAAGTCCTCCACAAACCCACAAAAAAAGTTTGCCTCCTCAATTAGCTGAGATTTACCAATCATAGGGAAACACATGCAATAAAATCACTCCCATTATTTTTAAAGAAAATCACAAGTTAGGAACATCACGTTTTTTTATATGGGAAAAGCATGCAAAACTCTACCTATTGTAACATGCAGCACATATAACAGAAAAAAGCTATTATTTTATGCCTGATGAACTAGCAGGTGACATACCAGGCTGGAATCATTCAATTATGTATGTAGTTTGTGTGTAGTTTTGGAAGCCACATATAAAGCATTGGTTTATTTATGGTGAACTTGCCACGTAAATATTACAAAGAAACCCTAAAATAATTCCCACGTTTAATAATGAGTAATAATGAACAACTTTGAGCTGCTCATCCTTTAGCGTCAAGGCCAATTTCAATGCTTTGTATCTTGAATTTGTACAATAAGATCTCCTGGGAAATTAGCCATTCTTCTATGGCCAGTTCATGATGTAGATGGTATCAAATGGTGGTAACAGGGGTTGGGGAGGACAAATACTGCCAACAAACTTCAGAAATGCAAGGAGGAAATGAACCTAACTTGTATGTTTTCAGGGTAATTTCAAATTAAATAGAAATGGTTAAAGAGAATACAAGGGGATAATTTTTTCGTGATTGATGGTGTCAGTGAAAGAAGAAGAAGAAGAGGAGTTTGGATTTGATATCCCGCTTTATCACTACCCTAAGGAGTCTCAAAGCAGCTAACATTCTCCTTTTCCCTTCCTCCCCCACAACAAACACTCTGAAAGGATGGGGTACCAAATCAATGTCACCTTTCTAGAGTTGAAGATGAACGAAAAACCATTAAAACAAACTGTCGCTATCACCTTCTGAAATATGTGCTTTTATTATTGTCAAAGAAAGAGCTGCAAAATAAAATAAGCCCTTTGAACAATGTCATAGAAAACAAATCCATCACTTTCTACCAAACCCAGGCACTGGGAAATGCTGCAGAAGAACTACGGTGAACTGTATATAGGCAGCCCAGAACAAGGATTTTTATGAAGTTGATAATGAAGGTAATGGATTTTTCAGCTAAAAAAAAAACTGCAAAGGAAAAACTTTAAAAATACTTCTTGAACACAACCACGTATCTTGAAATTCTGCAAATAAACAATGCACTCAATGTGGAAGAGTGAATAAAATGTCTTTAGCAATCTCGTGCATCTCTTGATTTACAGTTATCTCTTATTGTAGTATATAGTCTATACTCAGCTACCTATTTCAGAGGGAAAGAAGCCTGGGTTGAAAAATCAGCATTGTGTTCTAAAGGAGAAGCTAAGTAAAGTACTTTCCAATTGCCTTTCCAATTAAAATAATCCAGCAGCTCTAATTTTTAAGAGGCACTCAATTTGCTATAGTAATAGTAAGGTTAATACAATGGTGTAATCCAGAATTTCCCAAACTTTTTGAATTTGCCCTCCACCCTGACTGAAACTTACTTTACCTTCTTCACACCCCAAGTCACTAATGCAGCACCAACTCTGTTCTACAAATGAGCTTGTGTGCTAGAGGAGAACATTTCTGATCGTATACAAGGAAATATTGTTGAAATAACACGGCAGCCTTTCAAGCTTCTTTCTCTCATTCAATTGGGCAAACAGGAGTTACCCCACAAACCCAGTATTTATCGTTGATGGTCCTCTGCTGCAGGGCATCCAACCCACCCAATTCTTGGTTGGTGGTAGGAGAGATGAGCCCACCGGTCCTGTCACTCATTGGTATAGGCATGGCTTCCATGCAAAGTCTCCTATGCCCCCAAAGGGGAGGCCCACACCACAATTTGGGAACCTAAGAGGTAACCTATCCTAGAGGAAGGAAAAGTAATGAATTCTTTATTTACAGTACTACTGTTACACAATTCTTCATATACTTTATATGGAAGAATATGTAACAGCGAGAACAAAACGCACCATCTACACTGTTACGGAAACATGAAAACGGGTAAAGTCTAAGAAGAGAAAATAAATCTCATCTGCTTTTCTTGCCTCTGAACGAAAATGATACAAACATTGTTTTGGTTTTTGCCTACTACACACAGCTAGCCTATATGCCCTTGTTCCCTCTTATTTTTAGAACACTAACAGCTTGTGAAAACCCAATAATAAGCAGGAATGTTCAAGTTCTCCTGCCTCCCTCCGCAGCAAAATCTGACAGCAGGTTTGTAACAGAATACTAGCCTTGTACTAAAATGAACACCAATCCATGTCCTTTATTGCTTTATCATCTAGTTTATTCCCAGCAAATTGGACTGTGGGCAATTAAGATTTATAAGCTAAATGCTTTCCAAATTATATCTCAGGGAAAGTCAAATCTAAATTAGATCAGCCGAGGCTTTTAGGCTTCCAGTGGGTTGCCTTTTGAGCAAGTACATTGCTATACAGAGACCATCTCGTCTTACACAGCCTTTACAAAAGGTCTCAGACAGTTTCCTTAACGCAGAATCTCCTTAGGAACAGCCCATTTGCCTACGGCTAGGGTGCCTTTTTCCAATACACAGGAATGGAGTGAAGTGTTTTGGTAGTGCAGAAAGATTTTCTGAAAGAGATGCCAAAAAGAGGTTTAAAAAACCCTCAGATGAGCGGCTCACAACGCAAGGGTGTCCATCCTTCTCATGCCTATTAGCTACAAAAGACTGTCGCTGGCTCTGCACAGAGGCAAACATAGTGGTTGGTCTTTATGTGACTCCATTCTCCAAGGGTGGACAGAAGCGGTCTACTGGCACATGGTCACAGCACCAGAATGGTGACTATACAAAACTTGTGACAAATAAAAATAGATATGCCTAGTCCAAATTAAACAATTTATAGGTTTGCTGCTATGAGATCTTGCGTGTGTGGTTAAAAGAGAGGGAAGAATCATGAGCCTTTAATGCGATGCTTTAAAAACACACACACACACACACCAAAGGAATAGGTCCGAATGGCCATTTGGCATATAAAAGCGGGTGTTATTGGAAATAAAAAATAGGAAAGTACCTGTCTGCGTCATTCACATAGGCTGCAAGTATGAGAAATCTGAAAGGATTGCCTTATTTAGTTTGTGTATGTAAGCATGTGCCTATCTATGTGATATGGTGATACTGATAGGATATTGGGGATACATAGAGGATATCCATCGAGAGAGGCATCGAAGCCTCCCCGCCCGGTCCCGCCGCCCCCCGGCCGCCCCCCGGACCACTCACATGTCGGTGACTTTCTCGGGCGCGCTCCTCTTGCCCAGCACCGGGAAGGAGGTGAGGTTCCCGGCGGGCTCCAGGCACCAGATCTGCTCGGCGCTGCACGTGCACGACGCGGGGCAAGCCGAGGCCACCAGCCCCCGCCAGGCGCCCAGCACCAGCCACCACAAGCTCCAGAAGCGGGGGGCCGCCGGCCGCGGGGAGCCGTGCAGCTGCTGCCGCCGCCGCCGCCAGCACCACGTCCTGGGCCAGGCGCCCATGGCGACGCCGAGGAAGCTGCTGCTGCTGCTGCTGCTGCTCGCCCTCCCGCCCGCGAAAGGCAATCAATCCAGCGCGGCTCCGAGGACGAGCCAGTCACTCGGGCATCGTCGAGGCTCCCGAGCGCCGACCAGTCGCCTCAGCGGCCGCCTTCTTGCCTGGCCCCTAGGCGGCGACTGCGCCTCCTGCGCTCCGTCGGCCGGGGAGGAGAAGTCCTGTGAGGCGAGAGGAGACCGGCTGAGGCTGAGAGGGAGAGAGAAGGAGAAGCGCCCCGTGAGGGTCAGCCGGGCAAAGGCGCGCGAGGGTTCGCCTGCGCGCGCGCCCGCCCCCTCCCGCTTCCCGCCCTGAGAATAAGAAGCGGGGCGCCGCGCATCCCCAGCCCGCTCTTCTCCTCAGCCAGGTGCCCGCCGCGCTCCTACCTAGGAGCTGCCACTGCCGCCGCTGCCTGGTCAGCCGCCCTCCTGCCCGGCTTCTGTGGGCCAACACCGCCGGGAGGGAGCGGGCTGGGTGGGGGGGGGTTGCGGTGGGGGGAGAAGGAGGCTTCGCTGCCCCACGCGCCGCCGCTGCCGGCTGCCGCCGTCTCCCTCCTCCTCGCCGCGGCGAAGAGCGGCTCCAGCCCCAAAGCTCTCGGGGGCTGCCACCGGCCAAGTGACGTGAGGCTGACGCAAGGAGGGGTAGAAACTCCTTGACCAAAAAAGAAAAGGGGGGGGAGAAGAGCCGAGCCTCAAATCCAAAATAAAAACGGGGAGGGAGGGAGGGAGGCGGGGGCTGCTTCGCGGGAGAGAAGAGCCCATTAGTCAGGCGGGGATCTGGCCGCGCGCGCGCGCATCCGGGGAGGCGGCGGGAGTGCGCGCCGCCCTCCGCAAAAACACCTTTCCCCGTGTCTGGCGTGTGGGGGGGGGGGATGCTTGTGGTTGTTGTTGACAACCCTCCCGCCTCCCTCCGCCGTGCAAATCGCAGCAGCACTCGTCGCCCCCCTTTCCCTGCCCGCTCCCCCTAAGAAAGAAAGACGCAAAGACGTGATCGGAATGGAAAGCCAGGCAGGGGGGACGGGGGGACACTGGCTCGAAAAGGATCTCGAAGATCGGCGTGAGAGAGGAAGGAGGACCGGGAGGGGGGGCAGCGGGTGTCTTTTCGCCCCTCTCGGCGCCCGGGTAGCCCGCAGGGCGGATTCGCCTGGGGGGCTTCCACCCACCCACCCAGTGGTGTAGCGTGGGGGGGGGTGCAGGGGGGGCCCGGCCGCACCTGGCGCAACATCTGGGGGTTAGGGTTAGGGGGCGCAAATCCACGGGTAAGGGGGCGCAAATTACTTGCCTTGCCCCGGGTGCTGACAACCCACGCTACGCCACTGCACCCACCCACCCGCGCCACCCGCGCCGCTGCCCCCTGCAGCACTTTTGGCCCCCGCAGGTCCCTTATCCAGGTCAAGGCGATGAGCTGTTCTTTTCAAGATCGCCTAGCTAAAGACGTAGGATCGGGACCCGGGAAGAGGCCCGCTTCTCTCCCCCCCCCCCCCCAGATCCCCGCAGGCCAGGCCGAGAGGCGCCTCCCGCTGTCACGTGTACGCAGGGAGCAGACACGCGCGTGGGAACGGGGCAGGGAACGGAAGGCTCAGTTGGGAAACGGGATTCTCCTTGATGCTGGGATCATGGATCGTGGCCGTTTTTTAACACCCGCGCGATGGATGGCGGACGTGGAGAGCGCTCGGCCGCGGGATCTGCCTTTCCCCGCAGGTCGGCTCCCTCCCGCGTCCGCCATCCCTTCTCCGCAGTCATCGCGAAAAAAAGGGACCAGGGAAATCCACCGCAGTGCCGTCGGCGCGACACCGGCGAGCTCTGGCGCCACCCGGTGCCCGAAGTGGGAAGTGCTGGTGGGAACGGGCAGGCAGGCGGGCGAAGGCGCGTCTTTGCGGCTCCCTCGGTGCTGCGGGAGTAACATGGGGATCCTGACAGAGATGGGGCGGGGGGGGGGGGGACGGACAGACGAAGGTCGCTTCTGCTTTCCACGAGGAAGCCACCCACAATCCTGGATTGTCACACGCGCGCACGCTCAGCAGCCGATCCCCCGCGCGCGTGGCGATGGAGAGAGCTGCTTTGCAGCACATCAGTAGCGGGGGGGGGAGGGGGGAGCAACCATTGGAAAGGCTTCACAACTAATTCACATCTCTCTAGATCTGTGGGAGGATGGAAACCTTGAGGAGGAAGTCGTCTCTTTCCCCCCGTGCACACACGTGAAGACTATACGCTTTCTGCCTATAAGCGTCCTGAAAGAGCTTACTGGATCCCTCTGCTAGCACAGATGAGAGCAGAGCTGATACTGGTGCAGCCATTTCCTCCTTCACATAAATAATTTTACATGAGGCTTCCTTCATATATTGCTTTGCTTTCCCTTTACTGAAGTATTGCCCAGGATTACTGGTGAGATAGTTCATCTTGGGCTCTGGAGAAATGCAATAATTCAGCAGCGGACACACTAAAAGGTCAAATGGTGATGCAGTTAGGCCATCTTAAGGGTCTTATGGGAGCCCCTCACATTGAGATGGTAATGGGTATTCACTTCCCTGCTGCTTTGGGGGTCCTCCTGCTCCGTCTGTTGAGTGGGGGTCCAGACCTCGGCCCCAAAGTCCAGCCCTGACAGCACTATGGGCAACAGCTCAGCAACCAGTGTGGTGCGGTAGTTAGAGCATGGGTAGGCAAAGTAAGGCTCAGGGGCCGGAGCCAGCCCAATCGCCTTTTAAATCCGCCCCATGGACGGTCCAGGAACCAGCGTGTTTTTACATGAGTAGAATGTGTCCTTTTATTTAAAATGCATCTCTGGGTTATTTGTGGGGCATAGGAATTGGTTCATCCTCCCCCCCAAAAAAAAAAAAAAATAGTCCGGTCCCCCACAAGGTCTGAGGGACAGTGGTCCAGCCCCTTGCTGAAAAAGTTTGCTGACCCCTGGGTTCGAGTGTAAGGCTAAGACCCTGGGAAACCAGGGTTCAAATTCCCACTTCAACCATGAAGCTTACTAAGTGACCTTGGACCGGTCACTAATGTTGAGACTGGATGTGGAGGGGGAGGTTCACATACACCACCTTCAGCTCCTTGGAGAAAAAGGTGGGATATAAATGAAATAAACAGGTCTTTTTTAAAAACACACCCTGCTATACATTTTTTAAAAGTAAAGGGACCCCTGACCATTAGGTCCAGTCGTGGCCGACTCTGGGGTTGTGGCGCTCATCTCACTTTATTGGCCGAGGGAGCTGGCTTACAGCTTCTGGGTCATGTGGCCAGCATGACTAAGCCGCTTCTGGCGAACCAGAGCAGCGCACGGAAACGCCGTTTACCTTCCCACCGGAGTGGTACCTATATATCTACTTGCACTGGCATGCTTTTGAACTGCTAGGTTGGCAGGAGCAGGAACCGAGCAACGGGAGCTCACCCCGTCGCGGGGATTCGAACTGCCAACCTTCTGATTGGCAAGCCCTTACATTTATTGTACTCCAAAAAATATATAGAGGTCCAAAAAAGCTACTTCAGACATTCTTGAGGGTCCAAATATGTGACGTTAGAACTTTTGACTCCCCAACACCACTTTGAATAGTGATACACAATACAAATCATTTTAAAAACACATCTGAGGCTAGGGATGGGGAAGAAATTAGATTCAGTTCGCATTTAAAGGTGAACCTACCTAATTCACGCTTTCCAAAACAATGCACGAGCCAAAACACATCAATATTTGGAAATCAGCACTTCCCTGAATTTTGCAGTGTAGTTCTGCAGTCAAGTAATTTGAACAAAAGTGCATATGCCAGGGTAAAGCATGCATAAAAATCCAGGTATTAGTGGGATTTTTTTTAATAAAAAAAAAATGGTGTCCATTAGGCAAAATTGCATAGTAAAATGTGTATGTTAGGAGAATTACACACTAAAAAGCTGCTGAATTTCCATTAAGAATTGGGACGTGGGTGGCGCTGTGGGTTAAACCACAGAGCCTAGGACTTGCTGATCAGAAGGTTGGCAGTTCAAATCCCCGCGACGGGATGAGCTCCCATTGCTCGGCCCCTGCTCCTGCCAACCTAGCAGTTCGAAAGCACGTCAAAGTGCAAATAGATAAATAGGTACCACTCTGGCGGAAAGGTAAATGGCGTTTCCATGTGCTGCTCTGGTTTGCCAGAGCACCGCAACTCCAGAGTCAGTCACAACTGGACCTAATGGTCAGGGGTACTTAAGAATGAGGGACGTGGGTGGCACTGTGGGTAAAAGCCTCAGTGCCTAGGGCTTTGCGATCGAAAGGTCGGTGGTTCGAATCCCCGCGGCGGGGTGCGCTCCCGTTGTTCGGTCCCAGTGCCTGCCAACCTAGCAGTTCGAAAGCACACCTGGGTGCAAGTAGATAAATAGGGACCGCTTACTAGCGGGAAGGTAAACGGCGTTTCTGTGTGCGGCTCTGGCTCGCCAGAGCAGTGATGTCACGCTGGTCACGTGACCCGGAAGTGTCTCCAGACAGCGCTGGCCCCCGGCCTCTTGAGTGAGATGGGCGCACAACCCTAGAGTCTGTCAAGACTGGCCCGTACGGGCAGGGGTACCTTTAATGTGTTTAATGTGTACCTTACTTAAGAATGGGAAAATGAGAAAATGAGGCAAACTGAAATTGACAGATTTGCCCACCTGTTATTTCACAGTGGCCAACCAGATGTCTTTAGGAAGCCTGAAAGCACAGCTGCCCTCTCTCCACTTGGGATTCACAGCCCTCTGGGGCAACAGAACATACCTTTGCCCTCTTTGTTCAGCATATTTGATCCTGTCATGTTATTTGTTGCTCATGAAGTTTGATGTGACAAGAAATGATTCTATCCTTTACTTTTCCGGGAAAGGGTTTTATGATCAACTTTCTGTAAGAGCTGAAAGGAATGTGAAATATAAAGATTCAGGTCTTCCCATTAATCTGAGCATAATTCAGATTTTATCAGATTCAGGTTGCAGTAATGAAATTCACATTTTGTCATTAAAATACATTTGTTCCCATCTATGGCTGATCCATTCAGCAAAGATACAACATAGTATGTTTGAGTGGCTATACCCAAAGTTCAGCATGAAATATTAATAGGAATTTTAAGCTTTAAATGTTTTGGCTTTTCCAAGTACTGTTTATCCAACGGGAGAAAATTATGCTTTCTTCTCCTGTTGAAATCACAGTGACTTAAGTAAGACCGAAATCTTATACTCGCTTACCTAGGAGTAAGCCCCATTGAAGCCTACTCAGGACATTTATAGGATTGTACTGTCAAAGCACTTAACAGTAGCCTAGTTTCTTGCTGCCAAACTACATGCTCTGTGCAGGATCTAACATTTTATGAAATGCAGCTGTGGTGATGGTCAGGCTACGAACTTGATGGGAGCAGCAGCTCTGTTGCAGGGGACGTTTAACTTCCATGCCCTTTTCTTGATCAGCTCACTCCTTCCCCACTTGCTCCCTTGGGAGAAACAGTGGGTGATTTTATTTGGAAAATAAGTTCAAATAGTCCACCCCACCCCACCCCACCCCACCCATATCAAGTAGGCAGTTTCCCCCGACAATGACATTTGTTGGGTTTCTTTCTTCTTCTTAAGTCCGTGTAATGATCACCTATGCATTATGTCACACTTCTCCATTCTTAAGGAAATCAGCCCTGAGTGCTCACGGGAAGGACAGATCCTGAAGCTGAGGCTCCAATACTTTGGCCACCTCATGAGAAGAGAAGACTCCCTGGAAAAGACCCTGATGTTGGGAAAGATGGAGGACACAAGGAGAAGGGGACGACAGAGGATGAGATGGTTGGATAGTGTTCTCGAAGCTACGAACATGAGTCTGACCAAACTGCAGGAGGCAGTGGAGGACAGGAGTGCCTGGCGTGCTCTGGTTCAGGGGGTCATGAAGAGTCGGACAAGACTAAATGACTAAACAACAACATGCATTATGTGGACCTCACTACGTGGTAAACCTGTACCTGGGATATACAACTTGATTTAATTGTTTTTATTTATTTATTCAATTTGTTAGACATCCAATAGTTACCACTCCCTTTAGACTTTGGATTGCAGGTGCAGGTTCAGATTATGCAATGCTTCTTCATACATTTCAAAAAGAAACAAACAAATTCATCCATCATTAAAACTACCGTGCCCGGATAGGGTAGAAATCAAATGGCCAGCCTAGTTGGATTTTGCACTGCAAGTGGATCTTACACTTTTAAAAAATGCAGACACAGGAAGCAAGGGCACAATCTGGATCAAGAGAATGGCATGGACAGAAGGGTTAAAAAATACCTCCGTCAGCACCACAGTACCAGTTTGATTTGCTGCCGCCTCCTCCTCACAACTGTAAAGGCAAAGGTAAAGGGACCCCTGACCATTAGGTCCAGTCGTGACCGACTCTGGAGTTGCGGCGCTCATCTCGCTTTACTGGCCGATGGAGCCGGCGTACAGCTTCTGGGTCATGTGGCCAGCATGACTAAGCCGCTTCTGGCGAACCAGAGCAGCACACGGAAATGCCGTCTACCTTCCCGCCGGAGTGGTACCTATTTATCTACTTGCACTTTGACGTGCTTCCGAACTGCTAGGTTGGCAGGAGCTGGGACAGAGCAACGGGAGCTCACCCCATCGCAGGGATTCGAACCGCCGACCTTCTGATCAGCAAGTCCTAGGCTCTGTGGTTTAACCCACAGTGCCACCCGTGTCCCCCTCACAACTGTATTTATCCATTAAAAAAAACAAACTATGGCAAATCTGTTCACAGCTCTCCCTCTGCCACCAGCACCTTGTTCTTTATGGGGAGTGATTTTTTGGGGGGATGGAGCAGCAATCTACCCAATTAACTGCAACCTTCAGTTTGAAGAGGTACAACCCATACATATGTTTGTTACCTCTGTGAAAACTGGAAAGTTGGTATGGATTATGTCCTTCAATATTGATTATTGCATATAAACATTTGTTTTTAGGTTTGAGAGGAAAAATAGTTTACCACCCCTACCTCAGCCTATTTACATATTTACATTTAGGGTAAAGAATCAGAATATAAAGTGCTGATGAGGCTATTGCTTCTAATGCAAAATGAGCTTGTTCTTAATGCCCATTTTCTGGTAATCTGGAGCTTACTGGAAGCTCAGTCTCCAGGGATATTTAAACTAGGGTAGGCAAAGCTCTCGAAATTATATTGTAAGAATAATCCTGTGCGGCCATGATCAAGCTAAATCATCTCATAGGCATTTTCAGTCTCTTATTTCTAAGAGTCCAGGAACCTGAGCTATTTAACAGAAAAGTTCAAATACGCCCTGATGTCAAAGTAGTCATATCATATTGATTAATTAGATCATGTTTAATAATGTTAGACAAGCTAATGTTTATACAATCAATATAGAATCTGATGGAGAAAGCTATCTTCATCACCTTTATTCCTCAATAGTGAAAAGCCCATAATCACAATGGGCAGGAGGGCAAAGAGAGAGCACATATATTGCAGGGATCCCTCGAGGGGATGAGACCTTCTGATCATAAAACCCTCAAGCAAGGCACCGTTACATGCAAATGTGTGTAACAGGTCGTTTCCCCCATTGTTTGTTACAGGAATACAGGGCCAGCCCTCCCATTAGGCAGGGGGAGGCAGCTGCCTCAGGCATCAGATTCTGGGAAGGTAGGACAGAGTTAGCCTGTTGCCCTCAGGCCTAGTAGAAGACGCTGTCCCAGTGCTGAAGTCCATTCCACTGCCAGCCCATCCAACTGCCGTATGTCAAAGAGGGTGGGGAACATTTTATTCTTTACCTAGATGCCCAAATGCATTGGGAAAGCCTTGGGTTTTGTGCAGCCGTCAGGGGGGAAGCCCATAGCTCAGTGTTAGAGTACATGCTTGGCTATCAGAAGCCCCCCCCCCCCCCAGATCAGTCCCCAGCATCTCCATGTAGGGCTTTTGCTTGAAATTTCTCCTGCCTGAAACCCTGGACAGCCACTGCCAATCACTGTAGACAATACACCAAGCTGGATGGACAAATAGTTTGGCTCAGTCTAAGGCATCTTCCTGTGTTCTTGTAGTTTATAGGGAGAAGGCAGTTTCAGGACACTGTTGGCCTTTGTTCCATGAAACACACAGGAGCTATTGAGAACTGACCCCATTTGATGTGGACAACCGACTGGCATCCCCATAGCCCCACCCTAGATACTATTTCTGCATCTAGTGCAGAACCTAGAAACAGGATCATACATATATGATAAAAAGGTAAAGGTAAAGGTACCCCTGCCCGTACGGGCCAGTCTTGACAGACTCTAGGGTTGTGCGCCCATCTCACTTTATAGGCCGGGGGCCTGCGCTGTCCGCAGACACTTCCAGGTCACGTGGCCAGCGTGACAAGCTGCATCTGGCGAGCCAGCGCAGCACACGGAACGCCGTTTACCTTCCCGCTGGTAAGCGGTCCCTATTTATCTACTTGCACCCGCAGGTGCTTTCGAAATGCTAGGTTGGCAGGCGCTGGGACCGAGCGACAGGAGTGCACCCTGCCGCGGGGATTCGAACCACTGACCTTTTGATCGGCAAGTCCTAGGCGCTGAGGCTTTAACCCACAGCGCCACCCGCGTCCCAAGCACATATATGATAGTTAAATACAAATGAGAGCTGTGGGGTTATTTCAAAAGAAGACTGCTTCCTGTCTAATGTTTTATCCAACACAACGGGCCAATGGCGACTTTTAGGAGCCTGACTTGGGTTCCACATCCAGCTTAGTCATACATCATAATAAGAGACAAAATGCGTGATCTTTTTCTATAAAAAACAAAACCACTAAAAGCTGATCTGGATTGGAACCATTGCATGAAGGAGATGGGGTTTCCCCCCATGCTGTTTTCTTGGTGTCACACACACACACACACACACACACACACACACACACACCAGCAAGCTGGTATTTTCACCATAAGAGAAATGGACATTAACAGAAACAGCAATTTTGAATGGGTGGATTTTTGTCTGGAAAACTGTACAGGAGGAAAGATTTAAGCCCCCTTCCCCCATGCCAAAGTCCAGATCTAGATCAGGATCCCCTCCCCATGGTTGCTTTTAAAAAGAAAATTAACACCTGCAAATACAATCACACGTATTTGATACACTATCTAGTTGAGACCCCCATACCCTCAAATTTAGCTCTTCATCTACACATTGAAAAGAAGAGGACACGTAGTATTTCTGACCCTACTTATCACAGAGAACAAGACAGTAAAATATCTACCTTTAGCTCAACTGTCTGTCCTGAATCTAATGTGAATTACCATATTTTTCTGTCTATAAGATGCCCTCATGCATAAGACATTTTAAAAATTTTAAAAATAGGGACTCCGATTTAAGAAAATGGGGGGATGGCCTCCGTGTATAAGATGCCCCCACATTTTTGACATTATTTTAAAGGGGGAAAACCTAGTCTTATACATGGAAAAATACGGTACTTTAATTTAATTACCCTGAGCTCTAGTATTAGAAGAGGTGGAGAAAAGCCCCAGTCCACATTCTGCACACTGGAGCACTGCTTTCCTCTTTACCACAGTCCCTGGAGCCTTTAAGTACTGCAGATTCCCCATCACACACACACACACACACACACACACAATCCTTGCAGGGGGAAAGCTGCGCCTGGTGAAATTGCTGCCTGTGATTCTGGGGTAAACAAAAAAAACAGTGGCTCCTGTGACCGGGTTATGTGAGCTCATTGAAAAGCCCAGGCAGTTTGCACCAGAATGCCACAGAATGATAAGAGTCCCCAAGAGCAATATATCCTGAAAGGAAGATTTCCTGGTGGTTAAAAGGCTAAAAGCTTTGTTAAACATCGATGTCCATGATCATTGATTGTGGATTTAAATGCTCTTTTAAGGTTAACCACTGACGCAGGGCACTTTTTCTTTTCTTTATTCAGTATCCACAAAAGAGTAGTTTAGCAAACCGTCAAATTATTAATTTCATCAATGGCCAATATAGTTTTTTCTTTCAGTCACTAGGTGCTGGGCTCTGTGAGAACGCTGGCCATAACAGGGATGTAAGGCCAAACAATTCTCCAGCTTAATCAAATTGCCATACAATGGCACACTCTGTATAATTACAGTGGTACCTTGGGTTAAGAACTTAATTCGTTCCGGAGGTCCGTTCTTAACCTGAAACTGTTCTTAACCTGAAGCACCATTTTAGCTAATGGGGCCTCCTGCTGCTGCTACGCAATTTCTGTTCTCATCCTGAAGTAAAGTTCTTAATCTGAGGTACTATTTCTGGGTTAGCGGAGTCTGTAACCTGAAGCGTATGTAACCTGAGGTACCACTGTACTTGGGTGTGAGCCCCACTTAATATAACATACATTACTTCAAAGTAAAAATTCAGAGAATGAGATTGCCCAGTTTTATTTGTGTAGAGCAGAGATGGGGATTCTGTGTACCTCCAGATGCTAATGCACTACAACTCCCATCATCCCTGACCATGAGCCATGCTGGCTGCTGCTGTTGGGAGTGGGACTGCAGTAACATCTGGGAGGAAACAGAGGCTTCCCTGGTTTAGAGAGAAAATGACTTCCAGTTTCTCCAGGATACCTGTTGGTTGCGTTTTTAAAATAAATGTATTTTACTGACTTTTGTACAATCTAAATGATACAATAAAAGGGTAACAATAAAAGCAAAACAAATAAATGTATTCTGTAAACCAGCATAATACAATCACAGCACCCAGGCCTAGTTAGTGATCTAGCAGTGAACTGGAAAAGGAAAGAAGAACAAGCTGTAATTTGTGGGTAAAAAGAAGAAGAAGAGGAGGAGTTTGGATTTGATATTCCGCTTTATCACTACCCTAAGGAGTATCAGAGCGGCTAACATTCTCCTTTCCCTTCCTCCCCCACATCAAACACTCTGTGAGGTGAGTGGGGCTGAGAGACTTCAGAGAAGTGTGACTGGCCCAAGGTCACCCAGCAGCTGCATGTGGAGGAGCGGGGAAGCGAACCCGGTTCACCAGATTACGAGTCCACCGCTCTTAACCACTACACCATGCTGGCTTCCCAATAGCTGCCTCTTCATCCCACATGGCAAACTGTTTTTTGAAAATTGTGATTTGTCATGCAGCTCTGTTGTTCAGAGGTGGCGGGCAGATGAACTCCAAGCCCTTGGGTGCCCCTCAAGTAGGTCTTTGGATTCCAGTGGCAAAGCCATGGCTTGGCCTTATGCAGCTGAGTCCTGAGGAATCTCGGGCTCAAATGGTCCCTCTTCCCTCCACACACAATGAGATTCTTACCTTTACTTCTTGGTAAATATGGGTAAAACCATGTCTTGTGCATGCTTGAAACACAGGATCGCAGACCAGGACCAAACCCAGGTCAGGCAAGCCCAATCTGCAGTTAGTCCACTTGGACTAGTTGTTTCCTAGTTCTGCTGGATCTCTCAGCGGGCTTTGATACAATTGACCATAACATCCTTCTGGACCGTCTAGAGGGGCTGGGAGCTGGAGGCACTGTCATACAGTGGTTCCGCTCCTTCCTCCTAGGCCGTGTTCAGAAAGTGGTGGTGGGGGATGAGTGTTCAGACCCCTGGGCCCTCACTTGTGGGGTGCCTCAGGGTTCTGTCCTCTCCCCCATGCTTTTTAACATCTATATGAAGCCGCTGGGAGAGATCATCAGGGGGTTTGGACTGGGTGTCCATCAATACGCAGATGATACCCAGCTCTACCTCTCTTTTAAATCAGAACCAGTGAAGGCAGTGAAGGTCCTGTGTGAGTGCCTGGAGGCGGTTGGAGGATGGATGGTGGCTAATGGATTGAAGTTGAATCCTGACAAGACAGAAGTACTGTTTTTGGGAGACAGTGGGCGGGCTCATGTAGAGGACTCCCTGGTCCTGAATAGGGTAACTGTGCCCCTGAAGGACCAGGTGCACGGCCTGGGAGTCATTTTGGACTCACAGCTGTCCATGGAGGCGCAGGTCAATTCTGTATCCAGGGCAGCTGTCTACCAACTCCACCTGGTACGCAGGCTGAGACCCTACCTGCCCGCGGACTGTCTCGCCAGAGTGGTGCATGCTCTAGTTACCTCCCGCTTGGACTACTGCAATGCGCTCTACGTGGGGCTACCTTTGAAGGTGACTCGGAAACTACAACTAATCCAGAATGCAGCAGCTAGACTGGTGACTGGGGACAGCCGCCGAGACCACATAACACCGGTCTTGAAAGACCTACATAGGCTCCCAGTACGTTTCCGAGCACAATTCAAAGTGCTGGTGTTGACCTTTAAAGCCCTAAACGGCCTCGGCCCAGTATACCTGAAGGAGCGTCTCCACCCCCATCGTTCTGCCCGGATGCTGAGGTCCAGCGCCGAGGGCCTTCTGGCGGTTCCCTCATTGCGAGAAGCAAAGCTACAGGGAACCAGGCAGAGGGCCTTCTTGGTAGTGGCGCCCGCCCTGTGGAACTCCCTCCCATCAGATGTCAAAGCGATAAATAACTACCTGACATTCAGAAGACATCTTAAGGCAGCCCTGTTCAGGGAAGTTTTTAATCTGTGATATTTTACTGTATCTTTGGTTTCTATGGAAGCCGCCCAGAGTGGCTGGGGAAACCCAGCCAGATGGGCGGGGTACAAATAATAAATTATTATTATTATTATTATTATTATTATTATTATTATTATTATTATTATTATTGAACAAAATGGCAAACCATGGTTTGCTGAGAACCAAGAAATAAAGGCAGTAATTGGGGTACAGTATGTGAGGGGAAAATAGAAAGAGAAGACAGGAGGATGAGCACAAGCTTAAAACGGGACATAGCCATCCAGCAATCCATATATCTTCATGCTTAGAGGAATTTTATAACCTAAACAAATACAGAAACCGATTTCATCATTGTAAAAAGAACAAACACATTATTATAGGGGCACACTACAGTTTTGCAGTGGCACAGAGAAATTTTCCAAGCTGAATGGATTGCTCCATAGAGACATCTGCTCTGGGGTGGAATTTTATACTGGATTCCACATGACAGCTGATTCATTTGCACGGACCCCACAGGAAACACACTGGGTTTTCTCCAGAAGGTTTCCCCCCTTTTATAGGAACTGAACTGAACTGAACAATCCACTCATCCTAAAAAGAAAACATTTCTGTGGAAATCTCAATCCTGGTTGAAAACTGTATCAAGAAATGCCCCTCCCCCTCCCCCCGCACTTTGCAACATTTTCATGTTTGAAAAATTCAATAAAAACTAATCCCATAGATAACATGTAGGTGTATTCATTGCAGCCATTACTATCTATACTAACATAACAGCATGGGTCATATATAAATAATGGGGCACTAGAAAGAAATTGTGGTTCAATTATTAATAGATTATTACTGTCAATAAACAAGTATATAAATTTCATTTTCTTACAATAAGCTGCGTCCATTAGATTCCCCTTCCCAAGTGCATAGAGAGACCCGTGGTCCCTGAGCTTGCATAATATATTTATGGAGTTCAGAAAATGGTTTCAGTTATTCTATTTAAAGAGAGCGGAGCAAGAAGCTTAAAGCTCTGTTCTGTGCTTTGTAAAAATGTCCAAGAGGCATTGCTATTGCCTTGCACATGAAGGAAAAACACAGAAACAAGAAGAATAGTCCAGAAAGCATCAGGGTACCAAAGATTGCAAGCCCAGTGACAACCATAAAGACAGGTTTCAACTGCTCTTGTGTTTTCAATTAACTTTCCACCCCAAGATACCTGAGATTATATTTTGATATTCCAAATATGTATGTATGGAAATACTTGGAAAGAAAGAAAGATTTAAAAATCATATGAAAAGAATTAACTATCTGTATACACCCTATTTTTCTTCAAGTAATTTGGTTTCTAGCACACCCAAAAGAAGCAATAATAATAATCTGATTTCAAAAGTGAAAGACAAGGCAGATTCATACCACACCGTTATGTTGATGGGCTTCAGTTACTTATCTGAAACATTTTTGTCTACAGTATTGCCATGGATGGTGATATGCAAGTGTAACTGAGCAAGTACACAAGGCTTTTGTTGGTTAGTCTTCATGCGCTCAGGATGCTGCTCGCCCAGGTTCTTTTGCTTTGTTTTACTATTAGATCGGGAACTCTTGAGGGAAAGCACATCATAAGCTAGCTGTTGGGATCAATAAAACGACATGCACGAGACCTCAACTTTGAAGAAGGATGAGAAATTAAAATAGGAATCCTCTTGCTAGAAGTCAATGGAGCAGCTCATATGTGCTGTCCAGGGGAAAGAAAGGAGTCTTAAATCATCCACTAACAGCCTCAGTGGGACTGCTCAGTGCTTTCATGGCTTGTCATACATCTAACATTTTCTAATTTCTTAGGGCCATGTTTTTTTACCACAGCAATAACCTATAGGCAACTCAGGCAGCAGCTCATGAATTCTGTTATTGAAAAGATGTCACCCTTTTCCAACCTGTAAAGCAAGCCCTTTACAGGATACACAAATGATGAAGATGATGGTGATTATGATGCTTCAGTATATCTGAAGTATATCTGAAGGAGCGTCTCCACCTCCATCGTTCTGCCCGGACACCGAGGTCCAGCACCGAGGGCCTTCTGGCGGTTCCCTCGCTGCGAGAAGCCAAGTTACAGGGAACCAGGCAGAGGGCCTTCTCGGTAGTGGCGCCTTCCCTGTGGAACGCCCTCCCACCAGATGTCAAAGAGAACAACAACTACCAGGCTTTTAGAAGACATCTGAAGGCAGCCCTGTTTAGGGAAGCTTTTAATGTTTGATGTATTATAGTATTTTAATACTCTTTTGGAAGCCGCCCAGAGTGGCTGGGGAAGCCCAGCCAGATGGGCGGGGTATAAATAATAAATTATTATTATTATTATTATTATTATTATTATTATTATTATTTAGGAGGATCACAGTAGCTTTCACTGCATAGGGTTGGGAAGCAGGAGGTGAGTTTGAGTCCCGCCAGGGGGAAGAGGAAGGAACATCCCCACACACACACACTTGTTGCTGGGGAAGGACTCTAGCTCAGTAGCAGATTGTACCACACGTCCAACCCCCAGATTTTCCAGGTAAGGGGGCTGGGAAATACTTTGACCCCAGAGCAGCTTGCCTGCCAGGGCAGAGTCACAGCAATACAATCCTGGCAGCTGCATCTCTGATGCCTACAGGGAGGTGGCAAGGTCAGGGTTGCCCAGGCACATGAACAGAACCAATCCAACCCTCACCACTGCCTTGCTCCCCCCATTAAGTGAGAGTGGTCATTGCTACAGCTTGTGCTGAGTGAGCTGCTCCTGCAGCCCTAAGGTCTGAAAGCTCATAGTGCTGCTGCCAGTTAATGTCCACAATACTGGATGAGACTCTCCATAGCTCCTAGCCAGGATGGCAATGTCCTTCCTCCACTGTTCCACTGGGGTCCCTTCCAACTCTACAGTTCTGTGATTCTATGTTGGAGGCAGTATGGCCCTGAATGTCAATTGCTGGGAAACCCCAAGTGAGGAGAATGCTCAATGCTGTTGCGCTCAAATGCTTGTCTTAGGGTTCCCAGAAGTTGTCCACTGTGATAACATGATGCTGGACAAGATGAACCATTAGCCTGATCCACCAGGGGCTACTTATCTTCTTACTGGACAGACTACTGGCCTGACCAAAGGCCTCCTATGTTCTGATGTGCATCGGAAAGCTACCAGAGTCAACTCCTTTCTTCCACTGATTTTAGGGCGAATGTGGTTCAGACCCACACAAAACCATTTTGTGTTGTTTTCAGCCAACTACAATAGCAAGGGAAAGATAATCCCAGAGTGCACCTTGTTGCCTACACTTGGAAACTATCAGGACCCCTGGTTAGACGGTCTCCATTTCACGTGTTTCTCCACCCCCTACATATTTTATGCAGCGTTCCTATTCACTTAAAAACATCTGTGACAGCAAAGGATTAAAAACAGCAGGACCTCCGTAAGTGCTGATTAAATTTGCCTTTGAATGGGGAGAAGTCTTAGAAATTCTCCCTGTTATCTTTATATTAAACACCGCTTCCCTCTGCATGGTGCGATTCTCCTTCCCGGGTTGAAAGCGCCCTGGTTCAGCCTCCAGATTACAAATTGGACACTGACACAAAGCTGACATCATAATTAATTAACGGGGAGCCGTGGCCCTGCTGGTCTCTCTGGCAGGGGGCAGGAGAGAAGAATGTGAGTGACAGCACTCTGCTCTCCACCACAACCCATTGCCCCGTCCCTTACGCAAACAGAAGTGCGTAAGTGTTATCAGGGTGCATTTCAAGATATTTGATCTATTTAGTTTCCAAGGAAATTAAACTGATTTGCATGGAAGACTAGTATACGAAACGTGACATCCCATCCATAACCAGGCAGCCTTAGTCGCACATGTAACGATAAAACAGTTTTTGTTTCCTGCGCTGTGGGTTAAACCACAGAGCCTAGGGCTTGCCGATCAGAAGGTCGGTGGTTTGTATCCCCACAACGGGGTGAGCTCCCGTTGCTCGGTCCCTGCTCCTGCCAACCTAGCAGTCCGAAAGCATGTCAAAGTGCTAGTAGATAAATAGGTACCGCTCCGGTGAGAAGGTAAACGGCGTTTCCGTGCGCTGCTCTGGTTCGCCAGAAGAGGCTTAGTCATGCTGGCCACATGACCCGGAAGCTGTACGCCGGCTCCCTCTTCCAATAAAGCGAGATGAGCACTACAACCCCAGAGTCGTCCGTGAGTGGACCTAATGGTCAGGGGTCCCTTTACCTTTAACGCATGTATACATGATTCTGAAGTCATGGAATGAATCCTACTTTATCACACTAAGGTGATGTATGCATTCCAGTTTAACAATGTAATCCTACAGAATAGATGTGTCCTCAGAAGGAAATCCAACTGAGGTCAGTGAGGTTTACTCCCAGGCTGCAGTCCTATACACACTGGGAGTAAGTCCTATTGAACTCAATAGACCTTACCTCTGATTAGACCTCCATGGCGCTGAGCTATAAATCAGTTTGCTCAACTCTCCTCTAATTCAAGTGATGTTTAGTAGTCAGATAAACTGGGTAGGCAGGTTACCTAAATCTTACTTTCAATTTAACACTGTACCAAAGCCACAGATATTTTCACTACCGTCTGGCTTTGTGCCTGCATAAATTGTTTATATTTCTAAAAACTATATATGATGCCTTTATCACTCCTTTCTCACCCCACAAAATGAAACTCAATATAACCCATTCAGGAGTGCCAGGGCTGCTTCACCAGAGTGTTTCTGCCATGAAACCTTCCTGTCACCTTACCTCTCTTCTTCTCCCAGTAAACAACAGCTACCCACCTGCAAGGAGACTAGTGGATTATAGTTGCTAGTTGTCTATTAACAAAAAAAAATATCTCAGCGTTTCAGTAATAAAAATATTATCTAGATGCTATATTCTGCATTCATCCGTCTGCAGTCTGAATTTTGGGGTCAAATTCCCAGTTTCAAATCTCATGGAATCTCAGAAATTTAGTTTCCAACAACGACTGGATTAATTACCATTTACAACATACCTTCAATTGTTCCTGCACATTCTTGGGAGATCACTTCACCTCCCCCCTCACTTTCATGAGCCGTTGAAAATATCAGCTTTGAATTATTGGTAAACTTAAGTTTCAAATTTTGGAACTGAAGAAACGGATAAAGTTGCAACATGCTGCTTTGTAAATTGCACAGATGCCCATCAGGCAGTCAGCCACCCAATACCCATAATACCCAGTGGCTGTAGAAAATGTATGTCCCAAATATCATTGTGGAGTAGTAGCAATGTTTTTAGAACAAATCAGAATCTGAAACAACAAATCTGACAACCAGGAAAAAAATCATTTAGGAAAGCTGAACTGAGATCAGATTGGATCTTATGGGGTTCCCCAAGCCTTAGCTCCTTAGATTAGGGACACGGGTGGCGCTGTGGGTAAAAGCCTCAGCGCCTAGGGCTTGCTGATCGAAAGGTCGGCGGTTCGAATCGCCGTGGCGGGGTGCGCTCCCGTTGTTCGGTCCCAGCGCCTGCCAACCTAGCAGTTCGAAAGCACCTGCGGGTGCAAGTAGATAAATAGGTACCGCTTTCTAGCGGGAAGGTAAACGGCGTTTCCATGTGCGGCTCTGGCTCGCCAGAGCAGCAATGTCACGCTGGCCACGTGACCCGGAAGTGTCTCTGGACAGCGCTGGCCCCCGGCCTCTTGAGTGAGATGGGCGCACAACCCTAGAGTCTGGCAAGACTGGCCCGTACGGGCAGGGGTACCTTTACATTTACCTTTTAAGCCTTAGCTTCTACCTATGGGGAATGTTGATGGACTTGTTCATGTAAATATCTGAAAGATTCCTTTACAGGATGCTGAAATTTGGGATATTTTAAAAAAAAATTAAAGAACAGATGCTGCAAGGGAAAAGAAATGAAAAGCATCTGGGTCCCCTGAATAAATATTTAAACTTATGTGTGAAACATTCGCAGTTTATCTTTTGCACAAATCCAGAGATGATTCAACAAAGCTTCTGCACTGTCGGGGTAAACTTTTTATTCTTGTTAAAAATTTAAAAGACATGCACTTAACGTCCTTGGCATTAACTGAAGTTATGGTAGGCTCATAAAACAATAGGAGATATGCTATTAAAAGCAGGCAAGTAATAAAAGGAGACAATCTGAGAGATGGAACCAGAAAAGCCTTTCCCTTTGATACAACATACCAATTTGGGGAATGACAGTGTGAGACACATACACTACCTGTGTAGTTTTTAAATATGAAAAGAGAGCTTGATTTCATTTTTATTATTATTATTATTATTAAAAAAAATCAGATGCAGGCTTACTTACTGAGGGTTCGACTATGTGATAACTGTGTCCTTACATCTAACCTGCAGCTTTTTTAAAAAATGAGAATTGCACCAGCTGGTGGGAGGAAGGAGCAGCTGACAAGGAATGGGATTGCAAATGCAACACACTGGCTAATAACTGTTAGTGAATACATAATCGGTTATGATGTCATTCAAAATATATGAATAAGCCACTTCAAAATGATGTACCGTATATATCATGCAAAACATCTCACAAAATATACAAGTAACTACAAGTTGTTATATGTATCAGAGTCAAACAAAGAATCAAACAAATCAATCAATAGCGAGGAACACCAAGCCGTCTCTCAAAGGAAGACGTCTCACAAAAGTCTCGAAGACATCTCTCTGAAGTTTCAAAAGGACAGTATATCCGGAATAGTTCAAATGTTTCGGAATAAAGTCTTCATCAGCTGGAAATGGAATATAAGGCATTGCAAGCAACAAATGACAAGAAAACTGAGCAGCCTGTTATTAGCCAGAGTGTTGTGTTTTGCATTTGTGTATATTGTTACATTTTGCAACACAGGGGTGTGTGTTTGCTCAAATGAATGGGATTGCAGCAGACATGGACAGAAAATGTAACCACCTCCTTCCCTCTTAGCATTGGTAGTTCATTTCCCATTGGCACCAGCGGGAATTCCCATTCCCCAAGAAGCAAGTAAAGTGATACCTCGGGTTACATACGCTTCAGGTTACAGACTCCGCTAACCCAGAAATAGTGCTTCAGGTTAATAACTTTGCTTCAGGATGAGAACAGAAATTGTGTGGCGGTGGCGCAGTGGCAACAGGAGGCCCCATTAGCTAAAGTGGTGCTTCAGGTTAAGAACAGTTTCAGGTTAAGAACGGACCTCCGGAACGAATTAAGTACTTAACCCGAGGTACCACTGTACAGTCATACCTCGGGTTGTGAATGCTGAGGGTTACATGTTTTCAGGTTATGGATGCACTGAACCTAGAAGTACCGGAACGGGTTACTTCTAGGTTTTGGCGCTGACACATGCGCAGAAGCACTAAATCACACTTTGCACATGCGCAGAAGCACTAAATCACACTTTGCACATGCACAGAAGCACCGAATCATGTCATGCGTGTGCGCAGACGCAGTGATGCGGGTTGCGAACATGCCTCCCGCACGGATCACGTTCGCAACCCAAGGTTCCACTGTATCAGCTTCAGGAGAAGGATTTTCTTCTGGACCTCTGTGGGTATGTGCATGTTAAATTCCATCACTGTGCCTTATCAACTCCCGCCCTAATTCTAACCGATGCAATTTGCATTAAAAAAATACACCACCTGCCTCTTAACATCATTTAACAGAATGCCTAGTGTGGCCCTCAGTTTCCTCCCCTATTTAAAATATATTTATTTTAAAGTATTTATATTCTGTCCTTCATAGCCAACCTTTTCCAAGGTGGCTAAAACAGATAAAGCATTGAAAATACAGCAGCACTATCAAAACAATGACATCAAAAATCAGTAGATAACAAGTTCACATTCTAAAGGCATGGGAAATTAAAAGGGTCTTCATCTGGTGCCGAAATGACAAGAAGATAAATACCTGCTGAGCTTCCCTGGGGAGCCTGTTCCACAAATGGGGCAACCTGCCAAGAAAGCCATGTCTACAGACCCCACCCAACACACCTCAGATGGCAAGGCCTTGGAAGGGGAGCTCAGTGCGAAACACTCTTGAGAAACTCGCTAATCCTCAATGCTATCCCACCCAGTGCTATTTCCATGGGGATTGGACCGGGGTTGCACCCAGTGAGTTGCAGCCCTGCCATCTGAATTCTAAAACATAATTACTGCAACAAGTTCAAAGGCTCAGGATAGATCACATACATCTGGTTAGACTAAACAGCCAGGTCACCTGGATACTTTTCCCAAACAACCCTTCAAAGGTTTCTCTTTCGCATCAGAGGAATTTTCATGTATTTCCCAGCACTCAAAGAACAATACACCTGGCTTGAGAGCAGTACATGTGAAAAGGATCTAGGAGTCTTGGTTGACCACAAACTTGACATGAGCCAACAGTGTGACGCGGCAGCTAAAAAAGCCAATGCAATTCTGGGCTGCATCAATAGGAGTATAGCATCTAGATCAAGGGAAGTAATAGTGCCACTGTATTCTGCTCTGGTCAGACCTCACCTGGAGTACTGCGTCCAGTTCTGGGCACCACAGTTCAAGAAGGACACTGACAAACTGGAACGTGTCCAGAGGAGGGCAACCAAAATGGTCAAAGTTCTGGAAACGATGCCTTATGAGGAACGGCTAAGGGAGCTGGGCATGTTTAGCCTGGAGAAGAGGAGGTTAAGGGGTGATATGATAGCCATGTTCAAATATATAAAAGGATGTCATATAGAGGAGGGAGAAAGGTTGTTTTCTGCTGCTCCAGAGAAGCGGACATGGAGCAATGGATCCAAACTACAAGAAAGAAGATTCCACCTAAACATTAGGAAGAACTTCCTGACAGTAAGAGCTGTTTGACAGTGGAATTTGCTGCCAAGGAGTGTGGTGGAGTCTCCTTCTTTGGAGGTCTTTAAGCAGAGGCTTGACAACCATATGTCAGGAGTGCTCTGATGGTGTTTCCTGCTTGGCAGGGGGCTGGACTCGATGGCCCTTGTGGTCTATTCCAACTCTATGATTCTAATACTTTGCAGCTAGAAAACGTGCTTTCCCTTCCCAGCTGATGCAATCACTGCTAATGTGGTCATGGTGTGCTTGGTACTTTCTGGAAGGTGCCTTTAATAATCTGGAGCATGATTCTGACCCCCTTTCCACTGCTCCCTTGGCTTGTGAGAACAGGAAGCCACTGCTCTGCCCATCCAGGCCTCAAGGAATGTTCTATTCAAGGGGGGGGGGAAGCAGGAGATAAACTGTAGCGAAAACTTTACAGTTAAGGTGCCTTAGGATGCTTGATTCTTCTCAAGTTTTACAATGTAAACTGCTTTACAACACTTTTTTTTGTTGGAAAGAGGTAAATAAACACTGTATGTCAATTAATAATAAATAATTTGGGTCACTGATAAATGACATCACACCCACCGTTAAGAGTAGACATAAGTGCAGTTGTCAAATAAGCACGTTTTGTCGTTGAAATCCTGAAATCCTGTTTAGTCAGCTCTTCTGTTTATACCGATGGGGACTATGGATAAAAAATATATATTTATGTGTATGCCCATTAAATTTATTTCCTGTTTTCTGAAGCATATTTTGATTGACGGGTAATTCCTTAGCTTTGTTTTGTTTTTGAATAATGGTGGATATTAACCACATAACAAAGTAATTTGCTTATTTTAGCAGGATTTCTTGTACTTCTTGGTTTCTAATTATTTCCCCCAGCAGGTAATGTTAGATGGAGGGTGGAGGGCGCACAGGGAGAGAGAATATGCACTAAAATCTACCGTATAACTGTATGAATAAATCAATAGACTTTGACTTGTTTATCCGCAAGTCTTCCAGAAAAGCTAGTTCTTTGCATTTTGGGAATTGGGACAAGAGGCCATTCCATCAGCATCCATTACGCTGCACTTAAGTTCACGGGAGGGCAAGGAAAGTATCTGTGTGTCCCTGTTTATTTTGTACATAATTGGCAATAGACGTGAAGAAAGTACATTATTAATTCCAACATGTTCCCAAACGAATTCCTCCACTTTGCAATGAGGTCCAGATCGACTTCCCTCATCCTGTGCCTCTTTGTCTGTTTTCTTTGGAGTCAGAGCGGCCCTTTGCTTCATAATGCTCCTTCGCTTATCACTGCTCTGTTATTTTCAGACTTTCCGTCTTTGGATCTCCTTAGCTTCCAACTAGGAACGTTGCTGAAATGCAAATTCCCTCCAATTAATATCACAAAATCCCCTGAGAATATTTTTGCTAGACTTGAGCACATCTTCAAAGTTTTTTCATCTAGCGCCATAGCCAGTTCCTGTCTAAATAAGTGTATTTGTGCGAAAGGAATTCCACTCTGTTGGATTCAGTGTGTGATGCAATGTTCTTTCATCGTCCTGGAAATTAAAACAATACTGGGCAGCACATGCAGTGTGGAAAAAAGATTAAATAGAAGCACACATTTAGGCTCACCGTTGGGGACTAGAGAGTGTTGCCATGGATGGAGCACCTGAAAAAATAGCCAATGTATTTGTGCTATTAAAACAGAAGAGATGTTTAGCTTCAGGGTGAATAATCAGGACTTGGGATCAGCTTGAATGCTTTATACTAGACTTTCCCAAGCTGGTGCCTTCCAGATGTTTTGGACCAGAACTCCCATCAGCTGCTTTCCTCTCTGGCTTCACTCTTTCATGAACTGTTCAGGCATTGCCATAATGAAAAATACATTGTTGTGCAAGAGTTCCCATGGAAGTTATGCATTTGTCATAGGCAGTGGCGGAGCTTCATGCTCTGGCACTGGGGGGTGGAGAGCAGGCGGGGGTGTGGCGTGCGCCCCGGGGGTGTGGCACCCAGCGCGGGCAGGGGGGCAGCTACGATGGCACCCCACTGGGATCCCACTGCCGGGGGCGGTGCACTCCCCCTGCACCCCTCTACCTCTGGTTGAACCAGTGTGTGTGTGTGTGTGTGTGTGTGTGTGTGTGTGTGGTGTCTCACATATACATATATGATTTTATTTATTACATTTATGTATCACATTTTCCTCCAAGGTTTCCCCCTCCCTATTTTATCCCCACAACAAGCCTAAGAGGTAGGTTATGTTGAGAGACAGCAACTGGCCCAAGGTCACACAGTGAACTTCATGGCTGAGTGGGAATTCAAAACCCGGTCTCCTAGGTCTTAGTCCAATGCTCTAACCATTGCACCCCACTATACTGACTCTCTCTCTCTCTCTCTCGCTCTCTCTCTCTCTCTCTCTCTCTCTTCCTACACACACACATTGATCTGAGACCATGGCTGGAGGCTGCTGCTCTTCTAGGTAGTGAAGAAGCAGCTGCTATGAGGATTTTAAAAAGGAGTCCAGAACAAGAAAGAGGATCGCCCCAGTCTGGACACAGAGACACTCTTAGATAATGACATACAAGTCAGAATGTTTAGCACAACAGAAAATTTGCCCCTGCTTGAAAACATGACAAAGACATTCTAAATGGAGCCACAAGGTTTAATCAGTAAATTGGTGTGATTAACCTACTCATGTTATCATAGGTTAAAATCAAATGTTTCCATTAGCTACCTTGTAAATGCCAATGCGCCGGGATTATATTTCAATATTTCAAGATCGACCTGTCATGCAAAGCTGAGGCTATAGTTCTCCTTTCCAAAGCACTGCAAGCAGCTGGCATAAGGCTGCCCCAGTAGTGAACATATCAAGTATTTTTCCTTTCTAAAAGCAATTTGAAAAGGGAATGTTTTACTCATTCCATTTGAGTGGTCCTGTGTTCTACAGCAGCTTGGTGACCTTCAAAAAATAGCATCTGATCTTGTGTGAGCTTTCATCGTTACATGAGTGAAAGTGAATCAATTATTTTGCTGTACACTTCCTATCAGTCAGCAGAAGCAACCTTGCTAAACCTAAAAGCCATGAATGGACATTGCATTAACAAACACCCAAAAGAGGGTAAATAAAAGTAGGGCTGGACAAATATGTGAATTTCAGCTTCTTACTTTTCCAGTTCCAATTCGCCACATTTCTCCATTTGTTATTGTTTTAAAAAGTCCTCAGGAATTATTATTTTTTTTTATAAAATATTCATTAGAAATTTTAGACATTATAATCACCCAGCACATATAAACCCATCACCAAAATACAATAAACAAAGAAAGACATAAAAAAGAAAAAGTTAACATATAATACAAAGAACATAACCATATTTTCTTCACTTTTTGCACTTCCTCACATCCCTCATTCCTGCGTTCTTAGTTTATAAAATTTTAAACAGCAAATTATCACCTTGTTTCAATTCTTATTTTATATTCTTCCAATATTCTGTCTCTAATTTTGAATACTTTTATCAAAAACTTAAATACTTAATTTAGACATAACATTACTCCAAAATTTATCTTCTTCTCTAGTCTCACCTATTCTCATATTCCTTTCAGCTAGTTTGCTGGTGCCATGTTATTTTCAAAGTCCTCAGGAAAATTTTAGTGCCCCTTTTTCCTTACATGCACTTTTGTGTATGCAATGCTGTGGAATATACACATTTTTGCAAGCAGTTTTCCCTGGAGTCATGCACACTTTTATGCATGCTTTCCCCTAACAATATGCTTTGCACATTGTTTCGGGAAGTGCAAGTTAGGTAGGGTCACATTTAAATGCAAACTGCATGCAAATATCAAAAGGCAAAATCCTCCCCTGTGCCCATAAGCAAACTGCAACCTTTGCTAAAGCAAAAAAACAAAACAGGGTTAAGAGTTAAGGGATGGACACATAGTTAACACCACACATGACATTTTCCCTACATGAGTGACTCTTAGTTGGAGAGAGCCAAAACTTCACAAGTGTCCATTTTGCAGCACACAGTTTTTGAAGCCAGCCTTATAATGAAGGAAATTAAAAAGAAGAATTATAGTTTCCAAAGAAGATGAATGGAGAAATCCATCATCATCATCAACTTTCTCCAACAAGCCTACATGTGAGTGCTTACAGAGTGGTAGCTTACCCCTTTCCCAGGTGGGCAGAAGATAAAAGGTAAAGGTAAAGGTACCCCTGCCCGTACGGGCCAGTCTTGACAGACTCTAGGGTTGTGCGCCCATCTCACTCAAGAGGCCGGGGGCCAGCGCTGTCCAGAGACACTTCCGGGTCACGTGGCCAGCGTGACATCGCTGCTCTGGCGAGCCAGAGCCGCACACGGAAACGCCGTTTACCTTCCCGCTAGTAAGCGGTCCCTATTTATCTACTTGCACCCGGGAGTGCTTTCGAACTGCTAGGTTGGCAGGCGCTGGGACCGAACAACGGGAGCGCACCCCGCCGCGGGGATTCGAACCGCCGACCTTTCGATCGGCAAGCCCTAGGCGCTGAGGCTTTTACCCACAGCGTCACCTGCGTCCCGCAGAAGATGCGACCCCCTAATTATTATTATTATTATTATTATTATTATTATTATTATTATTATTATTATTTATACCCAGCCCATCTGGCTGGGTTTCTCCAGCCACTCTGGGCGGTTTCCAGCCGAATATTAAAAACAGTACAGCATCAGACATAAAAAACTTCCCTAAACTTCAGTTGTTTTTTTAAAAGTAAAATAGTTGTTTATTGCCTTGACATCTGCTTGGAAGGTGTTCCACAGGGCAGGTACCACTACTGAGAAGATCCTCTGCCTGGTTCCCTGTAACCTCACATCTTGCCGTGAGGAAACTGCCAGAAGGCCCTTGGCGCTGGACCTCAGTGTCTGGGCTGGATGATGGGGGAGGAGATGCTCCTTCAGGTATACAGGATCTCTGGCAGCCAAAACATGTGTTCGCAAGCCGTGTGAGGGTTTCCTCTGCTGGCTGGGCTGTGGGGTGGACTTTCACTGCATGGGGTATGTGTGTGCTGTGACTGGGACCGTAACAATACCAAACCCAGCCAGACAAGGGCAGGGCAGAGCAGAGCATCCAAAGCCAGTAGGAGCTAGCCAGGGTAGAAAATATCATCATCATCATCATTGTTAAAGCTATGCCAGCTCCCTTGGGGAATCTGTGGGCCTTTGGATCTAGCACATCAGCAATGCCCCATCTTGGAGGTTTATGCGCCCATCCATTGGTAGGTAGACTTTCAGCTGCAGTTTAGCACCTGCCTGGGCAAAGCTGAGACAGCAATGACCTCCCGCCATCTTCATTCCTCTCCACACCAGCAGAGGCTGAAGGAGAGGAAACGACATGCAAGACTCACCTCCCCTAACCACCAGTGTGTTCGTGTAGGATTAGACTCTTAATCTTTCTGTAAAGGAGAGTAATAACAGATTTCAAAAGTACTTTTGTCAGTTTCCTCAACCCCTTTGTTATCTGATCAAAGTTCCCGACATTTCAGCAAACAACTGCATCTGCCCATCCGATTCACCACTTGGTTCATGTTACTGGATTATTTACCTGAGTGATCTCACGACTCAGAGATCATTAAAGATACTTGCTAAGTGACACACACATTGGAGAATGAGTGTGTGTGTGTGTGTGTGTGTGTGTGAGAGAGAGAGAGAGAGAGAGAGAGAGAGAGAGAGAGAGAGAGAGAGAGAGATATCAAGGCTTTGAAGCTGTGCAAATTCACTGCAGTAAGTAAAGGTAAAGGGACCCCTGACTGTTAGGTCCAGTCGTGGCCGACTCTGGGGTTGCGGCGCTCATCTCGCTTTATTGGCCGAGGGAGCCGGCGTACAGCTTCCGGGTCATGTGGCCAGCATGACTAAGCCACTTCTGGCAAAACAGAGCAGCGCACGGAAACACCGTTTACCTTCCCGCTGGAGCGGTACCTATTTATCTACTTTGACATGCTTTCGAACTGCTAGGCTGGCAGGATCACTGAAGTTAGGGATAGACTAAAACATTCTGCTGCCTGAAGGGAAGGCCAAGATGGTGCCTCTCTTCCATCCATCAATTCAACTGGCCCTTGACTCTTACTTCAACGCTAGTGACAGAAAAGCAGTCTCCAGGAGGCAGGCTGTTTGGTACATACAGCTTGGTCTCTCAAGGAGGGAAAACGAATTTGCCAGAAGGCTCAGAAAGAACGGCTAGGGGGTTGCTGCTAAAAGCACACATCGAGGAAGGAGGCTTGTGTGCAAGTAGAATTGCAGCTTAATTTTAAGTCTCAGTAAGCTACAGTGCAAAAGCAACAGTAGGTGGCAAACATTTAACACAATAGCAAGATTAACGTCAAGTTATTAAGAGGCCATGCAATGCGGTACCTGAAGGAGTTAAGCAAAGATTGCTAAACTGAGTGGGATTTTATAACTGGGGAGAACAACTCTGAGCCATCAAACAAGGAAGATGAAACGGGCAAGGTTATATCAACAAGAGGTGTGAAATTGCCTGATATGCCAGAGGAGGAGGAATATTTACCACAAAAAAGAAGGGCACTGGCAGAGGATTGTACCTCAGAACCTAAGCCAATAGAGGCCAAATTAGAGTAGGTTTCCTCAAATACTGTGGACATTAGCAGAACAGCAAATGTGGCCATGAAAATGGGCCTTGATAGTTAAGCAGATCTGGAGACCATAAAAATGGTGGTTGAAGACCTAGAATTGTGGTTGGAGGAACAGTGTACTAGGGAGCACTGAAATAGTAATTTCTGCATACAGGAGGTCTCCGAGAGAAAGGAGGAGGCGGCAGACACCCCAACATTTCTAATTCATTTGCTTAATGCCATGAACTTAGGAGTGACCCTCTTGCTAGATGATGCTGAGCAGGCACACAGCATGTCAGGTCCAATATCCCACAGTGACAGCCTGCCAAGAGACATAATCATCCGCTTTGAACACTACCGCGACAAAGTGATGGTTTATAGCCCTGTGAAACTGTAGAGAACTTAAATGTAAGGAAGCTTTAAATGAAGTTTTCCAGAGTATTTGTCCTGAAGCACTGAAGTGGCGGACCATGCACAGAGAGGCAGGAATTCTATAGACATTGGTGTTCCCATTTAAACTCGGAGTGCAAAACAAAGAGAATTTCCTTACAATGGGGGATGAAACACAGGGCAGAACTTCTGCTGGGACATCTAAAGGTCCTGCTGCCAGAGACAAGGTGGACTTAGGGGGACAAACGACTTATCTTGCACTGTTGTCCCTTGAGAGTGAACAAAATCCAGTGGTGATTCATAAAAATCTCATTTTTATGCTAATGGCAGCCACCCACCAAGAAACAGCGAATCATTGGAAGTTACTCCTACACTAAAGGGATGAATGGATAAAATATGGGCAATAGTTTGTGCTACGTATCTAACACAACACCAAAGGGTAGTCAAGGATATTTCCTGTCATGACAAAGTCCATGGGACTTGCTTTCTCTTTCTCAGTTATGTAAGCTGCAATGGGTTTGTCATCTTCCCACCAATGATGCTTGATGTCCTATGGCATAGCTACTTCCATAAAACTTGAATAACTTGACCCATTACTGAGCTTTAATCTGTATCACATTTGTGGTTTGCTCTGCATACACCAAAGTTTGTTGACTGCTGTTATTCAGAGTTATTTGTTTTCTTGTACTTCAGGAAACAATAAGAAATATTTAGCAAACCCCCACAATGCATCTGCCATCTTTGGTGGCCGGCTCATTCTGCCTAATCGTAAGTCTGGTCCTGATTGAAATAAATGAGACTTCCAAATAAATGTTTGTAGTACTGGACTGCACGACACTGCTATTTTTTATTTTTACTGCTAAGCAACCTTTAGAGCGTCCCAGGCAGGTTTCCTTCAGTAATCTTATTTCCAGTTTGCAAGTTACAGCCTGATTCATTACCCAGTTAAGCAGAAGTGCTTGGATTTATAAAGAGTGATACAAAGGCATCTTTGTACTTTCCTTTAAGGCACACATGGCAAAGAGAGCAGTCAAGACAGTGAAATTTAGCACAAGCAAGAGCAAATTCTAGAGGGTCATAAATTGAAACGGGGAACCAAAAAATAGCACTGCTAAAGCCATCTCCCTGGCACTTTCTTTGGCAAAGGCTACATAAATGTGTTCCGTATGTGGCGAGCAGAAGACAGACATAAACAAACAGAACCTGGCGCTGATGCTCGTGTGATACATGATGTTTCTCAGATAGGTTTCTCCAACCTGGTGCCCTTCAGATGTTTAGGACCTCAAACTCCCATCAGCCTTAGTCAGCATGGCCAATGGGTAGGGATGATGGGAGTCATGGTCCAAAATATCTGGAGCACACCAGGCTGGGGAATCCTGCTCTAAAGATACATCTGCAGAGAACTTCTTTGTAAGACTCTGATCTGTTTACATAGACATGCATTATTTGCAGCCCACATCCATAAGTAATTCGGTGCATGCAAGACGCCCTGCCATTCTACACAGTCTATAAAGCTAGGTGTGATGGCCTGGGATTCGGACTCAGATGCTGAACCTGAGGGATCCCAGCCTGCACAGGATCCCCCGCCTCCAGAACCAGCTGAGCCGGGGTTGGGGCATGAGCCTGAAGAGTCCTCACCTGTGCTGGATCCTCAGGTGCAGGCATCAGCCGAGTCTGCTCTAGCTCCTGAGGTGATGAGCTCCATTGCCTGAGCTCCATTGCCTGCAGGCGCTCCACTCTCAGCCCCATCAGAGGAAGCTGGAGTTGCCTCTGGGTCCGGTAACCCTCCAGCCTCTCCTGAGCTGCAGAGGCTCAGGGCAGAGAGGCAGAGGGAACTAAGTTCCTGCAGGAGGAGAGCTTGCCTCCAGACCAGGAGAGGCGAGTCACCTGAGAATCAGGGCCGCCGTATGCCTTGGGGCATGTAAAAGCCAGCCAGCCCCAGTCCCAAGTTGTGGGAGCAACATTGGTGGTTGTCAGTTCCTGTCTGAACCCTGCTCTGCACCCAGCTTTGACTTTTACGGACTACCTTCATATTGCTTCATCAACCACGGACTGGACTTGGACCTTGCCTCTTGATTAACCCCCGGGACCAGCACAACAGCAGAGGAAATTGTGGGCTGGTCTCAAGTTGTGCAACTTTTCGGAGAGATACCCACATGCCTTTCTCAATCGTTGCTTTAGTGTGCAAAAAGAGGCAGTCATTAGATGCAAATATATTTCCCTCAGTTTATACTTTGGTTACAACGAAATCTCATAACAAAATGCTGTTCCTGGGAAAATTCCATTTCTACATTCCCTTGTGCTATTTTGAAGATGTTCATATAGATTATCTCTCTCACACACAGTGTGGCTTCTGCTGTACCACTCCAACTGGTGTCTTCATCTAACCCCTTGAAACCATGGAGGGGGGCCACCTCCCTCTTCATATTAAACAAGGGATATCCAACATGGTGCCCTCTAGATGTCGTTGGACCCATCAGTTCCAGCCATCATGGCTCAAACTGGAAGTTGGAACCCAACAACATCTGGAGGGCACCATGTTTTTTGTGTTTTGCTTTATTTATGCTTATTCACCAACAAAATACAAAAAAGGAAAGTATTTACGTAATTTGTTACAAATCACACCATTAACCAAAAAGGATAAATTTATATAAATGACAATAAATCTTCTTGTAATTCATTGACTTCCCGTCTTCTCCATACTTCATTTCTAGTTTTCTAACTTTTTGCATAAACCTATTCATTTTAAGGGACGCGGGTGGCGCTGTGGGTTAAACCACAGAGCCTAGGACTTGCTGATCAGAAGGTTGGTGGTTCAAATCCCCGCGACAGGGTGAGCTCCCATTGCTCGGTTCCAGCTCCTGCCAACCTAGCAGTTCGAAAGCACACCAAAAAAGTGCAAATAGATAAATAGGCACCGCTCTGGCGGGAAGGTAAACGGAGTTTCCGTGTGCTGCTCTGGTTCGCCAGAAGCAGCTTAGTCATGCTAGCCACATGACCCAGAAGCTGTACGCCGGCTCCCTAGGCCAATAAAGCGAGATGAGCGCCGCAACCCCAGAGTCGGTCACAACTGGACCTAATGGTCAGGGGTTCCTTTACCTTTACCTTATCTATTCATTTTACAGTAAAGTATTATTTCTCTTGTATCTTTATTTCTTACTTGGTACAACTACATAGGTTATTCAAAAGCAGCGACCGAGTTTAGACTTCCACAGTTGTTTTTAAGATACGTTTTAAGAGGTTCCCATTTTGTAATAAATACTTGTTTGGACTTATCTTTCATTCTTTAAGTTAACTTGGCTAATTCTGCATATTCGACTAATTTCTGTAGCCATTCTGACCTTGAAGGTTGGCAACTCCTCATAAAGATTCATTTCCCTATTACGAGTCCTCCTTAAATCTGACAGTAGTCCCTCAGTCCTCCTCTCCTGAACCCGAGTTCATGATAAAGAGAAGCCAACAAAGAAAAGGAGGCACTACAAGGCAAACCCAAGCTCTTCCTCACAGCACTGCTGTTCCAGGCTGCCAGCAAGCTGCCTGGTGAACCTAGTACACTATCTCCTTGGGGACTTTTAGTGCCCTTTCTTCAAGGTATTTGGCATAGTGGCATGATATTTTGGGAAGCATTGAGCTTGGCTCCCATCCATCACAGTAGTTTCTGGGGAAGCATTGACACAGAAATATATTCTGGACTTTTTATCGTATCAACTTTCCTACTGCATGCAATTTGTACATCAACTTTCTTTGATGCATCACGAATGCTAACTCCATTCACATATGGAATTCATTTAATTGATACGGAACTATTTATTATTTCTGCTACATGCAGTTTTCATGGATTGTAATTTTTTTCTATTACATACAGCCTTTGTAGTCATCGTTCAGCTTCATGGAGACTTACTTTTGCATTGTGTTATATTTTCTTTGATACAAGGGTCTTTTATTGTTTATTGGTTATCCATATTTGTATGATGGATTATTATATTATAGGTTTGAATCCACTGTTGCATATGTGTATAATCACCTATTTATCATTTCTGTCTTTTATTGGTTTGTGACAAGACTGTTTTGCTTGTGTTATGGGCTTGCAGGTATGTGCCTAAGAAAGAAGTGAGAAACACTTTTCAGACCAAGGACCACCAGCCAGTCCTGAGTGGGGTCTGGCAGTGATCAGTGGGGTGCTGGTGCTTGCTTATCCTTCTGTCTCTAGCATAAGCAAGCTTACTAGGAGGGCGAAACTTTTACTAGGTGAAACAATGGCTACTTTAGCACAGTACAAACACGTTGTTGGGCATTCCAGTTTGGTTCTGCTGGTGCATTTGTATTGCACCGACTCTGCCCACTCCCTCCGGGAAAGCCACAATAACACCAGTGACAGGCATTTAGGTAAGCGCTGCTACCTTGCTGGGACCAGAGGCAAAAGTAAAGCTGTTACTGATTTTCTGTCCTCTGCTCCCAGACGACCTTGTGGTTACCCTGGGAAGTCAACTAGGTCCTGTTGGTCCCAGTTGTGGAGATTCAGTGAAGAAGAAGAAGGAGGAGGAGGAGGAGGAGGAGGAGGAGGAGGAGGTGGTGGTGTTTGGATTTGATATCCCGCTTTATCACTACTCTAAGGAGTCTCAAAGCGGCTAACATTCTCCTTTCCCTTCCTCCCCCACAACAAACCCTCTGTGACGTGAGTGGGGCTGAGAGACTTCAGAGAAGTGTGACTGGCCCAAGGTCACCCAGCAGCTGCAAGTGGAGGAGCGGGGAATCAAACCCGGTTCACCAGATTATGAGTCCACTGCTCTTAACCACTACACCACACTGGCTCTCAGTTAATTAAGGCACAATGCCATTCTTAAACAAAAGCCTAGACTGGCATCCTATACACACTTACCTAGTAGTGAGCACAGAAACTCACACAAATAGAGGTAGGGGAGACGTTTAATTCATTCTGCATATATAGGCAAAATCACATAATTCATCATTTCCAAAACCATGTGCACACTGAAAGTCAGCCCCCCTTCAAAGTTTGCCCTTCTGAATTTTGCAGTGGACTTCTCCAACCAACTAATGTGTCCCAAAATGCTTACAGTAGGAAAACTGTGCATATACTGAAGATAACATAAAAAAATGCACTATAATTGGGGGTGGGGAAATGCTTACAAAAATGGGTATATTAGGGACGAAAGATCACAAAACACTGGTGGATTTTCATGAATACTTAAAAGAAAAATTGCTAACTGATGTGTAAGTGTGGAAAACTGAATTTAAGATTGGGAAAATTTGAAACCAAAATGGACAGATCTTGTTATGTGGAATGTGGGCCAAGTTTCAAGCACCCATCCTTGCAGCTGTTTGGCTCACATGAAATGTGCCTGAGAGAGCCATTGTACACAGTATGCAGAACAAGCTGGTGGCATTCTGGGATGCGCAACTCAGTTCATACAGATAATCATTGGCAAGCAGCTATGGAGAGAATTAAAATGCACAAGTCATTTTCTCTGTCTAGAGGTTTCCTCTCCATACCAAGCCTGTGAAAAAACCCCATCCTCTCATTTGTAGAAATAATGGAAGAACCACTTACTGCACACCATTCCATCTAAACAAGGTTGTTCAAGCAGCTTCGTGATTGTCTTTTCCATTCACGCTGTTTAAAATGAACATTGTGGCTCTTCCACGTCACTTTGCTCATCTACCCATAGCAAGAATTGAAAACATAATTAGGTCAATGAATAACTGTGCGCTGTGCTGCATTTGGCATTTTGTAAATTGCAATATTCTGATTGATTCTCGGCTGCAGACTCTTAATGCATAGCAATCCTTCATATTCATTAAAAACAGCAAAACCCACATTTGGATATCTCCATTTCTTGGTGATAGGATGTCATATATTACGCTACCTAACACAGAGTCATCTATAATTCACCATGCAGTCACCATAACCATAAAGTTTGAACATTTGTAGTTCTAGTGAGTAATTGGCTGGTACAAACTAGGAGCAGTAAATCACAACTGTGGGAGATGGCTTTCCTTTCTAATCTCAGGGATCATCAGTGCCTATTAACAAATGACTTAACTGAGTCAGAAAACTGGGGGCAGGAGTACATTCAGGGTGGCTCCAGACATCAGAAGCCAGGAGTGTTTTGTACGCTTAGACCTCAGCAGGGTTCAAGCACAGGGCTCATGAAATTTTAGAGCAAGTCTTCTAACTAAAACCACAATATTTACATTGAGCAAAAAGACATAGTGAGCGTTGTTACCTAACATTCTTTTTATGTACAGACATGAAGTCGCGGTTCAACCCTGGCTGCTATTATTTATATATCATCATTAATATGCACGGTGCTTTACACAGTGACATTAAAAACAGCAGGTCTCTGCCCTGAGGAGGCTACAATTTTAACATTTGACAGAATGGTAGACAACAGATGGAGGAGAGAAAGAGAGAGGTGAGGTCAACTGGGGAAGTATATGTACAAATGCAGGTAAACATAACTTTTGGTTATCTTGAACAAGCCCACACAGCAGGCAGAGAGAGACCATTCTAACTGGGGAATATTCAAGCAATGAATTGCATAAGAGTATTCAAGTACATGCTTGCATAAGAGACTTGTATTTGTCCAGTCGATATAGTTCCCTAAAGAGATTAGCATGATATCATCAGGGTAGCAATGGCGGCTAGTGTCCATTGGGACTGGGAAGGAAGAAGACAAAGAAGCGAACATTAGGCATTACCCTCAGCCAATGGCAGGTGGAGCAAATTAATTCCACTTTCATCCTGGTCCTCTTCACTGCTGAGCTGTACAAAAGGCAATAATAATAATAATAATAATAATAATAATAATAATAATAATAATAATAATTTATTATTTATACCCCGCCCATCTGGCTGGGTTTCCCCAGCCACTCTGGGCGGCTTCCAACTGAATATTAAAAACAGTACAGGCAACACTGGGACTAAGGAGGAATAAGCTGACAGGCAGTGGCCCCCACTGGATGGGTTGTAAGGAAGGACGGAGGAGACATTGGATTCAGTATGCATTTAAAGCCAAATCTATCAAATCCACACTTTGCAAAACAATATGCAAACCAACACATAACTAACATTCAAAATTCACATTCGTCCAAATTTTGTAATGCAGTTCTTTAGCCAAACAATGTTTACAAAAAATACATACATTAGGGGAAATGATGATGTTGGTGAAAATAACATACAAAAAGGAATTCAGGGGATACATACAAAAAGGAATTAGGGGAAATCGCTTGCAAAAATGTGTGCATTAAGTCAAAACTGCATATAAAAATGTGTTTATTAGGAGAAATTCACATTAAAATGCAAGTGAATTTTCATTGTGTGTGTGGAGAACTAAATTTAATATTGGAAAATCAGAAACTGAGGGAACTGAAATTGACAGATCTTTTTATCCCTAACTGTAAGAAAGAAGGCAGGTGCTCCAGCCTCCAATGTAGGACAGCCATGGGATTCAGTGATCCAGCACTTGCCCTGAACAGCATCAATATTGTGATTGTGGGACATTGCCATGGTGAGTGACAGCATCCACAGTATCAATTAGTGACACAAGACCCATGGATGTTTGAAGGCCTCTTTAAGCCAAGCCCCAGACCTAGGACAATCCCTTACTTGCCACCTCTGCTGCTCTGCCACTGCTGGAGAGACCATTCAGATGGGCAATACACGAGCCTTACAGTGGTTCCATTTGAAACTTTAGTATGCCGACGGGCAGGGGGAAAGCTATTTTGGGAAGGCAGCAACATTTGCCAAGGTAGTTATTTAAGTAAACATATAGTAAGCCCCTTACTTTGAATGTGATGTTGGATAGTCCCCATTTTACCTCCCAGCCGCCCCACGGTATGCAGCGAGTGAGGCTATATTATGATATATGACATTTGGCACATCATATGAAAAATGAAGTTTTATCCCCCATCACTTTAAATGTACAACAGATGTTATGCATCTTTCTCCTTTCCAGTAATTTCACATTCATCACAATGCAAAAAATAAATAATAATAGTAATAAAATCTATAACACACCTATGGAAAACTTATTATTATTATTATTATTATCTAAGTGGCCAGGAGGAACTCTGGTAATTTTATTTAAAATTCTGGAAGTTCCCCTCCAAATGGCCAGTGAGAAATGCCCCCTCCAGCAGGTGAGAGTACCACAGCCAGAGACCTCCTAAATAAGAACTTCTTTCAGTGTTGGGGCCCCAGGAGCTCTGAGCTCTTAGGAAATCTCCCCAATGTATGCTTCTTATTTGTGTATTTTTGTGTATTTGATATTTGCCTGGAGTTCAGTGTTCCCACCTCCCCATTTAAACTGAAGTGAACCCAAAATATCAGTGACACCGATATTTATCTCTTTCATTGAGATGCAAAATGAGCATTAAAAAGTCATTCTTGACAAGTTAAAATCAATTCCTGTTGAACTTCAGGTGCCTTCTGAAGCCTCCTTCTTCTAGCAGGCATTATAACTGAATTCTGATTTTATTATTTTAACTGATTTTCATTTTAATTGTATTGAGTTTCTTATACAGTTTCTTGTACAATGATTGTCATTAGGTGGCGTATATAAATTGTCAAAATAAAATGCATAAAAAATAATAAATAAAGTTTGTTATTTCATCCATCCACCCACCCATTTGGAGATCCTCACTGTCTTGTAAAGTAAGAAAAATAAATCTACATAGCCATAATATGAAGAAGCAAGTAGCAGGAACATGTGTCAGCAGATTATTCCAGCCTTCCCTGACCTGGTGTCCATCAGATGTTCCGAACTATAACTCCCATCAGCCCCAGCCACCGCATATTGTCTCTCTCTGTGGCTCCAATTGCAATGTTGAAATTTCAACATAACATGCCCATGCTGGCCAGAGGGCTGATGCCATACCCGTTTGCCCATCAAATGCCGCTCTCTGGATTGTCATTAGAGAAGCTTCTGGCTTGTGGGTCCCTGGATTTCAGGTTGAAGATGTCAGAGGTAGGAAGGCCTTCTGAGGACACCCAAACTGTTATGTGCTGAAGTTCTCACCCTGGGCCAGCAGGGGGATACTGTAGATAGTTATGCAAATAAGGGATCGAAAGTGACATTCAGTGATTGGATAGTTTTAGAAAATTGTTACAGTTACATTGTACTGGAGCTCTATATAAGCAGGCTGACTGAACCCTTCAGTTCAGTTCTGTCCTGGCCTGTGAATATTCAAGAGCTGTTTGAAGAATCGCTGTGTCATCTGATATGTTCACCCACAACTTAACACAAACAATACAACAAGCAAAAGTAAGAAACTTGAATACATAGAAAAAAGAAGTCTTCTTAACCATCGTTTTTCTGCTATGTAAAATCTGGACTGGTGTCACCAGGTGGTTTTAAGCGAACTCCACTGACTTTGGAGGAAGCCGATGGTAAAGATGTGTGTGTTGGGTACAAACCAAACAGGCCTTGCGCCACACAGCCCTGCTCCTAGCAATTCAAAAGGCTTATCCCAAGTATTAGATTCCCAGATGCTCTGGTTTATACTAATCCATTAGCTATTACAGCTGCATTCCGTGGCTTTTACAAGAACTTACACAGCTGTGAATCTACACGGTGTCTCTTAAAGTGATGACTGGCTTTGGAGATTAAGACTCCCATCTCCGGAACCACAGGATGAAGGATCTCCAGAGGAAGGGCTGCGGCCAAGGAGAGCACCTCAGCTTGCTTAATCCTAGCAGGTCTCTCCAAGAGAGGATAGTAAGAGGTCTCTGCAAAGCCTTTCTTCCTGCAGTAATCTATAATTGCCAGGAGATGTTTGTTTGCTGCTGGAAATGGGAGAGGAATTTGATTGAGTTCACATTTAAAGGTGAGCAACCCAATTTGCATTTTCCAAAACAATAACTGAATCAAAACAAAGCCATCCTTTGAAATTTGCACTTCTCTAAATTTTGCTAGGCAGTTCACTAGCCAAGTAAAATGTGCACATTTAATAAAAAGAGCATACCAAAACGCATTACATTAGGGAAGATTACTTTGTACAAATGACTACATTAGGCAAAATTGCATGTGAAAGCATGTGTATTAGGATAAATTTGCACTAGCACACTGATGAATTCATGAGGGCTTTTAAAAAATTAAATTGCAAACTGATGAGAAGATGTGGAAACTGAATTTAAGAGTAGAAAGGGAGAAACTAAGAAACCAAAACTGATTGATTGACCTATCCCTATTTGTTGCAAATATTTCAAAAAGCCCATGAAGGCTTCTATTATTGCTTGCCTTTATTCATTTGAAAAGCAGGACAGACTGCAGAATTTATACAATTCCCACTGAAACATTTACATTATTTAGGATATAAACAAGGAAGGATATTTTCCAAACACTAACACTGTACACTTAATTTTGACTGTCCATGATTAGCATATACAGGTGACTCCCCACTTAGATGGGGGTTATGTTTCTGGGTACCATGAAATTGTGTATAGTGGAGAAGCCTGTAAACACTCTCTAAACTTCTGAAAACCCTTGAAAAACCCTTTAAAAACATTTACCAGCAGTATTTACCAGACTCCCTATACATTTCAAAGGTTGGTGCCAAGGCTCCTGGGATTGCTAGCTCTTTTGGCAACATTTTTGCAGTTTGGGGCCATTTTCTCACCTTTTGGCACTTTAAATAGAATTATTTATTTATTTCCTGGCACCACACATGAATTGAACATGGATGTATAGCCATTTACCCCAAACAAGAAGTAGCACTGCTATTTTCCATCATTTGCCTGTGAAATGTGTTTGACAGGCACTGCTGCAGGTGTTACAAGAGCTACCCTTTATTTTAGGGTAAGCTGATTTGCAGAATCATACCCCGTATACAAGAATAGTACACGAAGAATGCATTTATTTTTTTCAAAAGCGTCTAATGCTTTTTTGGAAAACATTCATGTGTGGACTGGTACATAAGTTAATGAAACATGAGTTCTATATTTTCTCATGTTGACATCCTGAGACATTAGTATATGAAGCACAGAGAAATTACCATTTTAAATTATGCTCTCTAAAAGGCTAATGAAGTCACAATTTCCCACCTCATTTCTCCCCCACCATTTTTCCTTCTTCTTTTTTGCCACTGTACCCCTTCATAACCCTTGCTTAAGAGCATAAGCCTTCACTTAAGCAGGCATGGCCAAACTTGGCCCTCCAGCTGTTTTGGGACTACAACTCCCATCATCCCTAGCTAACAGGACCAGTGGTCAGGGATGATGGGAACTGTAGTCCCAAAACAGCTGGAGGGCCAAGTTTGGCCATGCCTGAAAGGCACACTAGGCATAACTTCACTTAAACATATAAGTGGGAATCATTTACATTTGTTTTGTTTTGTTACCTATTCACCATTCCACATTAACTCATCTCAGCTGAGAGTGAACCTAACCTTCCTAAGGTGGGTGGCTGAGGGGGGAACAGCATAGGTCCCTCTCTGCTGGACACCACTGGCAGGGAGGGATCTCCACTGCTGAAAAGGATCTCCTCTGTGGTGAATACCTACAGGTGGATGAAGGCCATCACCAGTAATCTTCCTGCCAGAAGTAGATGGCATAAGGACCCAAAGTGGGCTGTTTCGGGTGCAAAACTATACCAGCCAAGGACCCACTGCATCATATTCTAACTCAATGCCAGGAGAAGGGCCTGTTATGTGCCAACTTGAAGCTGATAAAGAAAGAAAGAAAAGAGGGGAAGAAAATTGGCTTCTCTCACCTTCTGTCCTGACCAGCAGGAGCCAACAGGGCTTTAGAAGTGGTGGTGGTGTCCCTCTGCTCTGATCACCCCCCAGGGAGGGTTAGGACAGCTCTGCCCACAACACTCAAAATCAGTGTCTCATGGTAGATCCAGCTCTGTTAGTCACACAGAAAGGGTTGGATTATTATATTGCACCTCTTACAAGTGAACAAAATACAGTGGTACCTCGGGTTACATATGCTTCAGGTTACATACGCTTCAGGTTACAGACTCCGCTAACCCAGAAATAGTGCTTCAGGTTAAGAACTTTGCTTCAGGATGAGAACAGAAATCGTGCTCCGGCAGCGCGGGAGCAGCAGGAGGCCCCATTAGCTAAAGTGGTGCTTCAGATTAAGAACAGTTTCAGGTTAAGAACGGACCTCCGGAACGAATTAAGTACTTAACCCCAGGTACCACTGTACTTCTGAGACCCTTCCATTGCGACCCGCAATGACATCTGAGATAGTGAATCCAAAAGTATTGTTTATCATGCTCTCTTAAGATCAGCAAATAAAGCTCAAGACAGACAAATGTGTTTCCATTTAAGCAGTTGCCTAATGCAAAAAGGCAACACTTTCTAAATGTTGTCCAGGTGCCTAGTAAATAGTATGCGCGTCTATTTCAGCTTGACTGTTGGGCTAAAAGGCGTTGACAGGTAATGAAACTTAAAAAACCAGACGGTGTTTCACATAGGCTGGGCGTCCATCATTTGGGGAAAGGCAACACAAGCCATGCCTGCCCCACAACTGAACCCCACCAAGCTATAAGAAGTGGAGATGAGCATTTTATAGGTGTTCTGCACTGCATTTGTTTTAAACATCCGAGGACAATTTCACTGTATACATTGGAGCCACTTACTGCAATCAACAGATGTACTGTAATCAAACCATCAAGAATCACCAGCATATTTTTTCGCAAGAATATGGGGAGGATATGGGGGGTAGACTGTGACAGACATAGTTCAGAACATGAACGTTACAGTGACACCAATGAAAATAAATAAATCCTGGAGCATTTGGACTCATTATCAAAGTCTGGGAAGAGCACTATGTTGGCTACGTCTCCCTTAACTGCCTGCACCTATTTAACTGAGCTCTCCCCCAATTACTTTTCTTGGGGGTACTTCTACAAAGCATGCCGTTTTCAAAACAAAATTCCTGCCCACAAAACTACAGGGCAGGAAATAAAATCCCTCTTAGTTCCTCCACCCAAAAAATAAAATAAAATTTAAAACTGTCTGGAAAAAGTAAATGACACCTGGACCTATTTGTCTGTAATTTAGCAAGTTCCTTACTTTGGGGGAGCTCTCTTGGGTATGCTAAATTTCATGCAAATTTTAAACCACTCCCACCTGTTCAACTTGCAGGAAAATGACTGCAACTGTCCTGAAATTTGAAAGTACATGTATCTAAGTTTCGGGATGCAATTGCATGTTGACCTTTAAGATTTGAATACCTCTAACATGTCAGGGACTGGCAGGGCTCTGACAAGTGTGGGGGGTTGGTGCCGCCCACAAGGCAGGAGCCATGGTAGTGGCAGGGGGAGAAGGAAGGGTCAGAACAGCCTGAGGCAGCGGGATCTGTTAGAGGCAGAGGAAGAGACCGTTCAGGTGCGGGACAAGCCAGTGAAATCCCCAACATCCCCTGCCCCACAGTCTCCAAGAACCAGTAGGGGTTTGAAGAGGGAAGAGCAATGGCAGCTTTCATGTAGCAGAAGTCTCAGGCTGCGCACGTGCACCCCTTCTGATGACAGTACATAAGCTGGTGGAGGGCCATGGTCTCATTGTGGCTGCAACTGCTCTGCAGAGCACAAATCTAGGGACAGCTGCCTAGACCGGGGGTAGGCAACCTAAGGCCCGGGGGCCAGATGTGGCCCAATTGCCTTCTCAGTCCGGCCTGCAGACAGTTCGGGAATCAGCATATTTTTACATGAGTAGAATATGTCCTTTTATTTAAAATGCATCTCTGGGTTATTTGTGGGGCCTGCCTGGTGTTTTTTACATGAGTAGAATATGTCCTTTTATTTAAAATGCATCTCTGGGTTATTTGTGGGGCATAGGAATTCGTTCATTCCCCCCCCCCAAAAAAAAAAAATATAGTCCGGCCCACCACATAGTCTGAGGGACGGTGGACCAGCCCACGGCTGAGAAAAGTTGCTGACCCCTGGCCTAGATCCTAGAAGTGTCTGCATGTGTGTATCTGGGACACCTTAGGAGTTGGCATAAGTGTGCGCTTTGGACAATAACTATCAGATGTGTGCCTTCCTTGGCTGGGGGGGTGCTCAGCTCAGGACATAAAGTGTTGCTTGGTGTTCAGCTGTGCATTGATGCTATTCACATTCTTCTGTTGGATTACTGAATTATTTTTGCCTATTACACAATGAGGACAGATAAAGAGTGCTGAAGAGCTTTTTATTTTTATAAGCATTGTTTTTTTAAAAATCTACAGACGGAATGGAAGGTGAAGCCTGAGTGGAATTACTGAGACTTAAATATATTCCTCATTCCCTGGGAAATAACATTGTGTGTACATTATATTTTTCTCCGTACATCAAGTGTGGGTGGTGGGGGGTGAGTTCCTGACCAGTTTAGGGTTGGTTCCTGACTGCTACTGGAATGTAGCCCCCAAAACTTTCCACTGGGGTAATATGACCCTCAGCCAAAAATGAATTCCCATCTCCATTCTAAACCAGAAATGTTACCCTGAAAACAAAGTTCAAGTCCTTCCTTCCTTCCAAGTTTAAAAAGAAAAACAAAACTTCAGTAGTAACATCAGTACAGTAATATTATCCTAACTGGAATGCAGTGGAGACAAGTTCATGGGAAGGCTGGCAAAGTTATGTTTAACGATCAGCTTCTCTGAACATTTAAGAAAAGGGGAATCATACTCCGTGAAATTTATTTCACACAGCTTCCCTTGAGCAGTTTGGCACATATCTTTAGAGTGAGCCACACCTTGAAGCATCTTCCTTTGATAGCCAACTGCTACAGCCTTATAACTCATTGTTTCGGAGAGTGAAGGATTAATTCTTAATTTGTTTAGACAGTCAAATAAAATAATAATCCTGCTTCCTGAGGTATTGCACAACTGAGACATTTGGAAAGTGATTCAGTCTCAAAACAAACTTTAAACTTGTCCCAACATTGTCAGATCATGCAAAGCAAAGAGGACACAATCCACCAGGAATGTGCATGGTACAAACCTCCTGCAAACAAATGCAATACTTAGGGCAAGTCAGTGGCGTAGCGTGGGTTGTCAGCACCCGGGGCAAGACAAGTAATTTGCGCCCCCTAACCCGTGGATTTGCGCCCCCTAACCTGTGGATTTGCCCTAACCCCAGATGTTGCGCCTGGTGCGGCCGGCCCCCCCCTGCACCCCCCACGCTACGCCACTGGGGCAAGTGCCCATTACACAGTCTTCCTCAAACTGATGCCCTCCAACTGTTACAGTCTACAACTCCCACCAGCTGCAGTTAACATGGCCAATGATCAGGGATGAGTGGAGTTGTAGCCTAAAATATATAGAGGGCACCAAGTTTGGGATGGCCGGGTTCTGCATGGTTTGGTAGCCAATCATATGCCAGGTCTCTTGGACCAGATAGGCATCCTCTTCCTCAGCCTGAATGGGGCTACTCATGGAATTCAGCAAGAATAAGGCCTCATATACACTATACCTTGAAATGGAACAGGAAGGGAGGTATTCAAAAGTTGAACAAAGGATGGGTGTCGAAAACACTCCTTCCTTGGGATGCCCTTTGGTCCGGAGCTCACCATGCCAGGAATAATGGAGTTTCAGAGATGCAATTCACACTGTGGTCTTTCCCTCCTCCCATGCTGACTCCTAGAAATCTGGCTGGCTTCAACATTTTGCACCCCAGCAGAACATAGAAATGATCTCACCTTTCTTTGTAGTTCCAGTTATGCTGCTGGCACACACCCCGGGATTACGTAGCCAACACACATCTGCCTTTTCAGGGTTTGAGGCTTTCCCCCCTTTTCCACAAATGGCTTCATTGCAAAGAGGATTAGATCACACATTATCCACTTGAAATGCAAACATGGTTTTAATTGTGGATGTTTTCATTTCTAAGTGGCTGTTTAGTGGAAGAGATTTGCCTTTGAGTCTTAAAATGTGCTTCTTAGGGATGTGTTGTTTTCTCCCCTCTGCGTGCTGGTCTTGCAGTTGGTTCTGGATACTATTCTCAAAGACATGACCTCTCCTTCTGACAGATCTGGTGTCCAGTCTGGTTCTCCTATTTTGGACCATTAACCCTATGCAATCAGGCGTGCCAGCTCTAGGGGGCCAATGTGTTTCCGGACCCTTCAATTTTTGTTGGAAAGGGGCTGGGCCCCTTCAGCGTTGAGGGGGCCCAGTGTGTGTCATGTGTTGCATCTGGCTGGTTTTTCCAGAGTGCTTTGGCCTTTTCCAGACAAGGTGACGTTGTGCAGGATGGAATGATTTCTATTTATTAGAAGAGAATTTAAGCTATCTGCTCAACATGTTGCCTAATTAGAAACACTGGGGTTTTTTTCCTTTCCACTTTCCATGCCCCTCCCTTCCTCCTGTGTTTATTGCAACTTCACAGGAGCAACAGCACTTCTGAGTCTAAAAGCAATTTTTGTTATTAGGCTTGAATTGAGTTTATTTAATTATTAATTGGAGCATTTCTATACTGCCCTTCAATTCAAAATTTCCAGGGTGGTCTATAAAGACTCGGGGCCAAAGCAGACACAGCACCATTCTGGGGAATTCTCCTTCATGTAGACAAGCTAATCAAACTGGGATCACAGTGTGAGTGAAGACCTGAAATTTACTTTTAAAGAGCCATTAACATAATTTCTAATAGTGTGGCTGGCATCACATCAAGTTTGGTCCACGTTATCCATATTTGCCCAAAGAATGTACATGTTGAGAAGGGGACAGTGGAACCACACTTTTGGCCCACCTGCAGCACCTTGCATGGCACTAGCACTACACCCCAGGATGTTTGCATGTTGTTCTGGCTTCTGCATGGGTGAAACCAACACAGACTTCCTGCCTGCAGGTGTCTGGGGTGCATGGCTTCTCCTACACATGCCACTGTGGCTGGGACCCACAGCACAGTCTCACCACCCCTTGCTCCACACTTAGATTCTATGGAGCACAAGTGAGCAGGGCTTATAAAACCCAACAGCCAACAGTTATTCACATCAAAACACAATTCTCTCTCCCATAAGAGAAGCTCTTCTGAAAAATAATAAGGTAAGTTGACAATACTCTGGCCTTTAACACCCAAGATGTAGCCACCCTATTTTTTCTGATTGCATTTTTAAATTATACGTTGTAAAACTATTGTAAACTTTGCTTTACATTTTAGTCACCCACCCTGAGACCTCTGGGTAATAAATTTATTACCTTCAGCGAGGTAATAAATTGTTGTTGTGGTTTCAGAAGGCAGGTCCTCTAAGCAAAGACCGGCAATCAGAAATGTGCAGCAAATAACCCTGATTCAAAGCTTCATGATATACCCAGTAAGTACTGTATTCCCTGAAATGTAAGGAACAGTTCTGGGCACATAATGAAGTCCTCAGCATCAAAGTGTGGAGGGAAGTGAAAGGGAGGTCTCTGTGTGAGTTAGAGCTGTGTCATATGTACACCTTGAGGTTCAAGCACTCAGGTCACCATTGAACTAGACTTCTTCTGTCTACTTAGAACAGTATCTATACAATATGAAATCGAAACTGTTCCTGTTATATGGTCAAGAGCAATATCTGCATCATTCCACGTGATGGAAACATTTGCATACTAAACAATAGTCTTTTCAATCAGTAAAGCATTCCCCTTTCAGGCTGCAATTCTGTGCACACACACCTGGGAGTAAGTTCTATTGAAGAAAGTGCAAATTACATCTGTACAGGATTGCACTGCAAATGACTTGCTAGGTAACTTAAATAAATGCACCAGTGTATGTCCTACAACAGAACCTGTGAGGTGTGGCCCTCCAGACATTGCTGGACTACAACTCCCATCATCCTTCACCATTGGCTATGCTGACTGAAGCTGATGAGTGTTGGGAAGCTGGGCACAAGTTCCCTACCACTGTTTTGTGGGTTCATGCTGTTGTCAGAAATCTAGCTTTTGTCAGAAATCTCTAAGTGTCTTGCAGGTGGCTTTTCCAGGGTCTGCCCTCTTTGCCAGGTCACGTCAGGTGTTTCCCCCTATTTTGGGGACTTGGGTTCTCCCATGGTGCCCACTGTCTTCTTAAAAGTATGAGTTTCAGCTGTTTTACACCAGTGGTCTCAGATTATTCCTCTAGGATTTTAGGGTCAAGACTTGCTTACATGATATGTTGCCAGAGAGGTGTAACCTCATACGCTACCCCATTTGTCGTCCTGTCTCAGATCTTCTGTCTTTCAGATGGAAAACATAAAACTCAAGGGATTTCAAAGGCTTGTCCAGATATTGCAAACAGTTCAAGAACTGATCGCATAAAAGGGAAGAGACTCTAAAAGAACCAGATGGTTTGGGTCCTTCTCTATGTCAAATTCTTCAGAATTAAAGATGTATTTAGTGAGGTGCATTGCTAGGTACTTAAAAAGGCTTGGGGAATAGACCCATGGCGTAAATTTGCATTGCATTTACGTATAGTAACTTCATTTGTAGAGATACACATTTAGCATCCTGGGCAAATTAAGATGGTGGGTGGATGTGAATCAGCAGCCCTGCTTTACAGCACATGCAGCAGCCCTGTAAACAAAGTTCTTCAAAAGTTGGGAATGTAAGAAGCCACCTTATACTGTGTCAGACCAGTGATCCATCAAGCTGAGCATTGTCTACACTGCCTAGCTGAATCTCTCCAGGGCTTTAGAGCAGGATTTCTTCCAGCCTGACCTGGAAATGCCAGGGATTGGATCTGGGACCTTTTGCATGCAAATTGGATGTTCTAACACTGAGGTAGGTGATCTGGAGGCCCAACCCAAAAGACCTGGGACTCAAGTGCCCTCAGACCCCTGTCCTTAACAATGTCATGGTTGTCTCCTCTGAGCTGAATTTGGCAAGCAGGGGAAGGGAAGAAAGAAGAAGAATCCAGAAAGCAATAGCTATAGAAGCTCCACTAAATCATCACTCTCTAAGAACGCCACATGCTTTGTAATTTAAAACCACAACTGTCTTCCTAACTCTGAAACCATGAGCATTTGAAACCTAATTCTTTTTTGTTTAAGAACCTTTAATTCCCTTGACTTTATGGGGTGTATCAATATGTATGAATGCAATCTATATTCTAATAGTCCTCAATGCGTAAAAATAAGCCCCAAGTCAGAATTTCTAGCTACACCCCAAGTTCAATCACACATTAAGAATGTTCTTCAACAGAGGCCAAGCTATGTTTTGCAATTGTTTTTGTTTTATCCAAACTCTATGCAAGATGACAGACACCCAAATTTTCAATCCCCATCTGCCACATCTGAGCAGACAATGATAAATACATCATATGGGATTGGAGAGGAATCTGTCTCCTAGGCAGTGATTTATTATTGGTAGTGTACATTGTCAATTACTCATAGGCACTGCAAATGCCCAAACTTTATGTTTATGGTAACTGCACAGTAAATAATAGATGACTGTGTAATATATGAGTACCTATCAGTCTGAAGCAGAGATACCAAGCATCAGAATATAAGTCTCCACTTTAATGTGTATCAAAGATTTCTACACATTAACTATCTTCCTTTAAAAAATAAATCAGAACATTGACATTTATAAAAGAAGCAAATGGGCTAGTAATTTATTGACCAAATTTCAATTTTAAAAAGAAAGTGCACTCTTAACCTTTTGACACAGAATAAACGGTTCCCTAATAGCCAGGGGGGAAATGTCAAAAACTGAAAATTGACAAATATATATTACTGTAAGGTTTCAACAGGAGACAATAAACAGGCAAACAATGAACAGGGCCAATATATCTTGACTGCGCAGGAGAAAATGATAAGGTTCTCAGGCAGAAAAGAAGCAAAATCAAAGAATTCATCTGTATAAATTGTGGTGGCCCCTACTAAGAGAGTGATTTGAAGACTGCATACTGAATGCAACCTATTGTGACGTGACCATGCCATTGGCTACACCACACACCCAATTTGCATTTCAACCTACATTTACTAAGCCTATGGTAAGATGGCAATTGTCTAGTGCATTTTTTCTTCCTCTACAGGTTGCAGTTGTTTGTTATCCATTAAAGTCCACAATATATCCCCAACACAGTCTTCTGAAGATGCACATGCAGTGTAGATAGGGGTAGGAGCGGGGTCTCAAGGCTCACCCCAGCATCTTCACCAACCTTCTCTGTATTTGCACAGGGAAGGTTTTCAGGGGACTTATGCTTGTTTGGCTCTGCTCTCTCAGGAGCCCTGATCATACAGAAGGGTTTACTCAGCTGGGATAGTATTTGCGTGCATCTACACTTTGAGAATTCACTTCTTCAGGCAAAGCACCTATATACAATGTTGAATCTCAGATATGTACACTAATATATTGGGCAATACATTTATGACACTGGGATGTTAGGGTGCATCAGAGCAACAAGAGCCATGGCTTAGTTACTGGACAGGACAGCCCATACTGGCATGCCTTTTTCCTGCCTTTCTTTTTGCTAATTCTGCTGTCACCTGTCAGGCACTCGAATCCTGTCCAACACTTAATGTGGACAAGTTGAAGTCTGGTAGAAGGGAGGAAAATGAGAACTCTGGTCCTCCAGCTTCTGTTGCTGAGCTGGAGTTAACTATGGACCCTTCTAGACATCCTTTTTATTGTGCATTCACGATGACGTGTAATCATTGTGTCATTGGGGTCACACACAATCCTGCTTTCAATTTTTTGTGGATTCTAGAAATTGTGCAAAATGCAGCTAAATTGTACTCATTTAGTATGTGCTTTATATTATTTTTCCCATCAGATATGCATTTTTGTGTCCTTCTCAGTGTGTTTTTCCTAAAATACATTTTACTTTACTTTACTTTACTTTACTTTTCCTTAGTTTACTTTACTTTGTAACTGGATAATGGTGTATAATCAAGCAAAAACTAGAGGGGGCTGAAATGAATTTTGCACAAGGCCCCACAACCACAGTCTTAGATCACAACACACTTTCCCAGGTGATCCCAAAGTAGGTCTTTCTCTCATGATGACTTGCAGCCCAATTGTATATAAATATTTCGCATGTATATTTAAAACTGATTAACCAGTAAAGGAGGTGAAACCACCCATTAACCAACCAGCAGCCTGCAAAGAGAAACCTCGGATAGTTACATGCACCAAGTATGATCTGCATGAAGACATTTATTCTTGGTTTAAGGCTTGCAGGAAATACCAGCACTCTGCCAAAGTGTCTAAGAGAATGTTAAAAGATCCTTTCTTCATTCACATGTCTGTTTCCATTTGCGCCACAGACTCCGGGTCCACTGAAGTCCTCTCCCCACCCATTTTTCTTTTCTGAAATATGTCATGTTGAAAGCAATCAATGAGATGTCATAATTCCAGTCTATAAACTAAATGGGAATAACAGCTTGGAGCGACTGTAGACTAGTTCTGCAGATAATGGTTTTTATAGACTTCATTAAAAGAGAATGTACGGCAGCAGGGGAAGACACAGCAAAGTTTAATGTGTCTGGGAACATGTTAAACGGCATAAGAGCTTACAGACAACAAAGAAACAGCAATTGCCAAGGTATATCTAGCCAGAAACAAATGGCATGATGGGACAAAGTCCGATCACTTTTTAGTCCCATTGATTTCACTGAAGAGAGGTAAGCAGGAGCTTTTACTACAGACCATAGTAGACATAATGTGGGAGTTCTGTGATTTGAATGATCCATGGTTTTTCTTTTACAAGTAGTCATGGGAGGAGCATTTGGATAAGGGAGAGTGGTTCATCTCATCTTAGGGATGTCAAAGAATTCTGATTAAAACAGAAATGGGAGCGGAAACTGCCGATGTTCAATTCTTCATCCCACGTTTGGAAAAGAAATAAATCCAATGTTGATTGGCATTCACTGTTCTTGCTTTCAGCCTGCAAATGTTATGCAATTGATTACTTCCCATTTTCATTATGTTTCCTTTGCACTGAAATCAATGAGGTGGAATAATGTGATGTAATTTGTCTACATTTTTTTGTAGAAGATGACCTGCAGTGGAAGAGAAACAGAGCTGTATGGAATGAATACAGAGCAGAATAGAAAAGGATACCTTCTTGCATCCCTATCCCCTTATTATTATTTTCCCCTAGTTGAGCAAAATAACAGCTTCCAGTTTTGATTTTCAGGAAGAAAACAATGTAGCAAGAAAGGACTAAATCCCTGTTCCTCATACAGAAGTCCCAACCTTGTCTTTCATAAAAGAAAACAAATGGGGTTTGGTGGGTCACTCATGGAACATAATCTTTACCCACTGAAATCAATTAACATTTGGATGGATCATGATGAAACAGTGGAATTAATAAGGTCAAGAAAAAGTTTGAAATAAATGATAACAGAAAATAGGAGTTAAGAAGAAACAGTGAATGATGCAGGAGCCCATTTTAATTCAGCCTATCTGGATTTGAGGTTGCCCCCAGCCTGCTTCCAATCCCTCGGCTGCAAAGCATAGATCAGTTTTTGAAATTAATCATTTTCTCAACAACCAACTTCACTGGATCATTGGAGAGAAAGGGCAGGATAAAAATCTAAATCATCATCATCTTGCTCAGCAAAGGAAACAAAAAAATGATGAAAATATTTGCCTATTTCGCTTACTCAGCCCTCACTGAAAAAATAAGAGCATAGTCAAGTCAAAATGTTTAGGTGATCACAAAATAGTAGATTCTAATATTATAACAATGGCATTACCACCAGTTTCTGTTTATAACAATAACATCTCCGAGAACCAATGGAATAAAAAAAAGTTGAAAGGTCACCACAATCATCAATATTAGTTGTTACAAAATGTGTTATCAACTTCTGAGCTGTCACAGCGAAATGCAGAACTGAGGTTGTTACACACTTGTTAAACTAGAAAAATAAACACTGTTATAAATATCATCCAAATTAGATAGAAATATTCTAAATTATCTTTCTCCTCAAATCTTCTTGCAAACCCAGCATGTTAAAGCTTTCACCTTTGCAGCAGCAAGCAGAAAGTCTAATTCCATATTTCTGAAAACGTAAAAAAACAACAACCCCAAATAATAGAAACCCTCTTTAATTGCCTGACCATCAAGAAGCTATTTGTGGTAATCCGGACAATTGCTAGAAACCACAACCCTGAGTCTTAATGTAATTAACCATTAACTGCTTTCTTTTGCACACCATCTGGAAATCCCTCGGCAACTGTAACCCTTATTGCACAGTTGACAACAGAACCATATTGTCTGCATACTTTAGCATCAACAGTCTGTGGAATAAAACTGGGACTGGTAAGCAAGCTGTCTTCTGAAATGCTGGTAAACAGGGATAGAGTCAATAGGATGCCCTTTGGAACACCTTTGATAATAGGAACCACTTCTGAAAGTTGACCTTCAAAATGACTCTAGGCTGATTTGGACAATCATATGTTGGCTTAATAAGACAGAATATTAAGCCAACTTCAAACTGTGGCTTCATATCCTGTCCTGTTTCAAAACCGTTTGTGACAGACTAAAGATGGGTGTTGAATAACATGATTGATTTTATGGGTGTGTCCATAGATAAATCTCTCCCTGTCACTTACACCAGGAAAGTCTAAAGTTAACTCTTTACAGTAGCATTTGTGTTTAACAGCAGCAAGCATTATATTTCTGTGAAGGCTTCCCGGTGACCATTCATTTCCCACGCAGAGGTCCAAAGTATGAGGAAGCACTTATGGAACAGAACCTTTTTTTTTTTCTGGAGGGATGCAGGGATACACCTACCCCTAAACATTTTGTGAATCTAAGTTTGGCCTCATTGAGGGGCAGTATTTCAATATGAGCAGGAAAATGAGAGTACCCCTAAACAATTTTTTTTGGGGGGAAAGCACTGAACAGAACTATATGCTTATTTAAATTACACTCCACAAAGGTTTAACATTTTATGAGTAAGCCCTCCCTCCATTTTATCTATTTACATCTTGAGGGGTTGAGACTTGGCTGGGCCTCCCTGTAATGGCAGAGGGCCTTGTCGGACCTCACAGCCTCTTCCTGATACGTGTGACATAATGCGCACGCAACAAGCCCCCACAATGTTGGGCGGAACACAATGCCTCTGCAGGTAGACCTTTCCTACACAGAATGGCTATAAGTGTTCAAACCAGCAACCCCCATTTAGCCCCTTCCAATATTTAACTTGCCCACAGGGAATCAAAACCAGGTTGCCTTGCCTGGCTAACCCCACTCAGATAGTTCAAAACCCCAACTGCCATCACTGTCATTCCTTCTCCCACTGAGCATCAAATTCCTATCTGCTCATTAAACTGTCAGCAGCTTGCTTAAATTTTACACCTTCTCTCCTGGTTGACTGCCAGTCTCACCAGCTCTTAATGGTTTCTGGGTCACCAAAGGCAGGTCTAAAGTCTTTCTGTCACACCATTTACCATAGTTTCCCAATCTGGAATATGTGCAAAACTACAACTAACAGAACACTTCTTTGTCTGTTCAGTCTCTCACACCAATGAAGGAGAAAAGTGTTTGTGTGCTCTGCCAAAAGGTTCATTCATATCTCAAGTTTATTAAGCTGCACTGGAAGGACAGATCCTGAAGCTGAGGCTCCAATACTTTGGCCATCTCGTGAGAAGAGAAGACTCCCTGGAATTGACCCTGATGTTGGGGAAATGGAGGGCACAAGAAGAAGGGGACGACAGAGGACGAGATGGTGGGACAGTGTTCTCGAAGCTACCAGCATGAGTTTGACCAAACTGCGGGAGGCAGTGGAAGACAGGAGTGCCTGGCGTGCTCTGGTTCATGGGGTCATGAAGAGTCGGACACGACTAAACAACAACATGGTCATCTAAATATGGCCACTGACTTTGCCACATGTATCAATATAATGTCTCCTGATCAGAGTAAATGTCTGTCAACACTGGTATATCAAAATGTTACCCCTAGTGTCTGCTACCAAATAAAATGGTAGCTTTCAAATTGTTGGCAAAAACAATGTATAACTGCTTCCTAGACAATTAACTTTTCTAAGTCTGGCCTGTTTTTCCAAGATTATGCAAGTTAAAATTCAGCCCATTTTCCTAACTTGGTCAATAACAAGTGAAATTCAGAAATGGTACCAAACTAACTGGGTGATCGTTCCTGGGGTGAGATTTATCACCTGCTTTGAATGTAGGAACTACTGTATAATGCTCTGCTCTCATCCCTTCATGATCTTGCCAAAGGTGTTTCCACTATGCGCCAAGAACAACCCTTCCTTAAATTTTGGTTCAGCCTGTAGCAGCTTGGCAGCAGCAGCCCTCTATAACCACCAGCCCTCTTGTCTGCTGGTTCTACTTCACCACACCCCTTTCCAACTTATCTCAAAGGGCGGAAGGGAAGCAGCACCCCAAAAGGCTGGGGAAAGCCAAGCTCTCTTCCAAGGTTCTTGTCTTTCTGACTCCCTTTAGCGATGGCTTCTGAGCATGGTTGAATGTAATCATGTAATCCAAGAGGACATGTAATGCAGCTCAAACAAAATATAAAAGTATGAGAAAAAAAGCTTATATAAATAACCAGGAGATACTTGCCCATCCACTTGTTGTTGTTTACTCGTTTAGTCGTGTCCGACTCTTCGTGACCCCATGGACCAGAGCATGCCAGGCACTCCTGTCTTCCACTGCCTCCCACAGTTTGGTCAGACTCATGTTTGTAGCTTCGAGAACACTATCCAACCATCTCATCCTCTGTTGTCCCCTTCTCCTTGTGCCCTTCATCTTTCCCAACATCAGGGTCTTTTCCAGGGAGTCTTCTCTTCTCAGGAGGTGGCCAAAGTATTGGAGCCTCAGCTTCATGATCTGTCCTTCCAGTGAGCACTCAGGGCTGATTTCCTTCAGAATGGAGAGGTTTGATCTTCTTGCAGTCCATGGGACTCTCAAGAGTACCCATCCACTGCAGAACCAAAAATAACAAGGGACTGTTTATTATTTTGCATCTTCAAACCTATGATTTTAAAAATTCCTAGTACATAATCGTGGGAAGTGGATTTGAACAGTACAATTCTCATCCTGGTCTTCCTCTGAAATTCCACTCCCCAGACCTAGTGACTACTGGGTGGTTACTAGAGAACAGCTGAAACATCACTGAAAGCTCACTAGGGGAGCCAATCCTGCCAGGTGAGTCTCTCTTTAAGAGCAAGAATGGCAGGTCTTTGTAATGCAAGTTTGGGGCTTTTTTGTTTGCTTTTTCCTTTCTCAGCATACACTGTAGTGACACTTACAAAAATGAAATCTATAGTTCTTAGAATCTTAAGTCCATGCTTTTCTGGCTTGATAAAAGTTATATTTGAATATTCAGCATTGTGTGTCAAATAATCAGTTTTAGCATTTGGTTTGCTGTGCACAACAGACTCAGCAAGAATCGATGAAGATCTAGATCTCCTTTGATTATGTTTTTTATTTTTAATAATTTTTATTAAAGATTTTCCTTGTTTACAAAAGCACATGCATTGTCTCTTTCTTCAGGTTGTGTTTTCAGATCAGTTAAATTTGTTGTGAGACATTGGTGTCATATGCAGCATAGGGTTGGGAAGAAAAGAGGGGGGACAGGAGGGGGGAAGCTTATGTTCTTTTACTTAGTGTATGTGGGGGGGGGGTTGTGTCAGTGTCACTTGGGTAGATTCTCTTTCTATTCACTTATGTTTCCTTGGTAGTGAGAGAGGTTTGGGTGTGGTTGATTGTCTTCGGTTGGCTGCATGGGATTTGTTTGTGCATGTGTGGGGGGGAATTCAGTTATTCAACCACCTTTGGCCATTTTGAAGTGCTCTTTCATGGCTTGGAGACAATATTCACATTTTCCTATCTTTTGTTAGGAATATAGTCTGCTTCAACAAGAAACTTAGGTATTTAGCACAGCAGGAAGTTGAATTTCACTGGATATCGTCATCATCAAAATTATTAAAGAAGTCTGCATGTACTGACTTTTTATTGACAGCTAAATCCATCAACAGGGACGTGGGTGGCGCTGTGGGTAAAAGCCTCAGCGCCTAGGGCTTGCCGATCGAAAGGTCGGTGGTTCGAATCCCCGCGGCGGGGTGCGCTCCCGTTGCTCGGTCCCAGTGCCTGCCCACCTAGCAGTTCGAAAGCACCCCCGGGTGCAAGTAGATAAATAGGGACCGCTTACTAGCGGGAAGGTAAACGGCGTTTCCGTGTGCTGCGCTGGCTCGCCAGAGCAGCGATGTCACGCTGGCCACGTGACCCGGAAGTGTCTCCGGACAGCGCTGGCCCCCGGCCTCTTGAGTGAGATGGGCGCACAACCCTAGAGTCTGTCAAGACTGGCCCGTACGGGCAGGGGTACCTTTACCTTTACCTAAATCCATCAACAAACTTGTACTTCCTCCAGCCTCCTCAAGGTCCACGTAATGCCCCGTGCCCTCAAGGAACGTCTTGTCCACTGCTGGCTTCATGACTGCGCCCTTCCGTAAGGCTTTCCGGCCACCCTCCAACATTTTATTTCTTTGTTTTTTTTCCGGATAACAACTGACACAACTTCATTAAAGTCAATGGAGCTGCATGATTTTACACCACCAAAAGAAATCTAGGGTTTTCCTGTGTGTAGGGAAAGAGATAGAGGCCAAGCCGCAGAGCAACAATGAACACCCAATCACACTTGAAAGTTTTGACTACAAAGTTTAGTTGTGTGGGGTCTCTTGCTAAAAGGCAGAAAGCCTGAGTCCAATAAACTTCAAGCAGACAAGAAGTGCCTATAGTGTTCCAGCTGATGTCTTTATCTCACTGAATTATTCCTCTATCCTCCTTTGCAATGCTCAGTAATAAATTAATAATTTATGCTAAGTGGAGCTGGCTGCTGTAAACCCAGCTGATCAAAACAGAAAATGCAGCCGAGCTTCATGAAAGCGGTTCCTGAAATCCTTGCAGCTTTAACTGTGAACAGAGCCTCTTTGGTACATGTGGACAGTTAAGGTAGTAGTGGGGGTGGCATAGGAGGACCAGAGAGAAAATGGTTTTATGAAACTATGCCATAATATAATTTTTCTAAATCCCCTGTCTCTAGCAAATACCTAATTACTCTAATCTGGATTAAAGAGTCCACTGGCATTTGGGAGCTTTTGCCAACCTGATGTGGTATAATGTTTGGAAGATGCTGATGGGGCATCAGTCCATTTGGGGTTTGTGCTTATTTTGGTACTTCCATTGAATAATGAGCCACAAGCTATTAACAGTGGAAGCTGGTCAGCCTTCTTGCTTGCATCCAGTCAAGGATATCAGCTTCCTCTTCTCCCCTGGGTGTCCCACTGAGCCCCAGCCACCACTGGGTATAAAACCTAACATGGCCAGTAGCCAATCTATTCTGATTATCTACAACATATAAATGCTCTCAGGGTTGTAAATGCTTGATGTACATTAATGAGAATAGCCACTGGCAGGCATCCTTTGCCTTCCAGTTTAGTGCTTAACTGAGCAAGAGGTTTGCTTCATATCTTCACTGCACATATGCTATGCAACACACTACTTACTTCCCCCCAATAGGAAACATGCACGAGCAATGTTAGTCAACATTGTTCCCTATTGCTACGATGTCATGATTTTTATTTTATTTTAATGTAAGGCACCAATATGCTGGAAACTGTAGAAATTGAGCTCATAACTTGATTGCACATGGCATTCAGCGCTTGCCAAAGCTGACTGATTGAGCCATAAGTCTTTTAAAAAGAGAGTGATATGCCATGACAACAGCGAGGAGAGCACTCTTGTCACGCTGGTAACATCTGCAAAGTACTTCCCTGCAAAAGTAACAGCTTCTGTACATGTGGTGCCTCTGTTCAGAGCCAAAGTCAAATCCCGTGTGTTCTGAGAAGTATCCCACTAAAACTGCAGACAATATTGCTCATATTCAGCACAGTGCAGGATCTGCTTTATCTGTGGCATCAGGATGTTGTTGTTTAGTCATTTAGTCGTGTTCGACTCTTCATGACCCCATGGACCAGAGCACGCCAGGCACTTCTGTCTTCCACTGCCTCCCGCAGTTTGGTCAAACTCATGCTGGTAGCTTCAAGAACACTATTCAACCATCTCGTCCTCTGTCATCCCTTTCTCCTTGTGCCCTCCATATTTCCCAACATCAGGGTCTTTTCTAGGGAGTCTTCTCTTCTCATGAGGTGGCCAAAGTATTGGAGCCTCAGCTTCACGTTCTGTCCTTCCAGTGAGCACTCAGGGCTGATTTCCTTAAGAATGGATAGGTTTGATCTTCTTGCAGTCCATGGGACTCTCAAGAGTCTCCTCCAGCACCAGAATTCAAAAGCATCAATTATTCGGCGATCAGCCTTCTTTATGGTCCAGCTCTCACTTCCATACATCACTACTGGGAAAACCATAGCTTGAACTGTACGGACCTTTGTTAGCAAGGTGGCATCAGGATACGAGAGGCTATATAGCCTTGCCCTATGGATCAAGTGGAACGAGAGTTGTGCCAAATAGTTGTCCTGTTCTTCTTTTTTAAAAAAGCACACAGAAATTCCTTGTGGAAAAGACCTGTTCACCAAGTAAGAACACTCCCTTAATGGGCAGGTGGAAGAGATGTTGTTGTTTGGGGCACATTGTTCAGTACAGGGGTGGACAAAATGTTGCTCTGGATATGCTGCTAGATCTCTGGGCGAGGATCGGGGTGAAGGAAGGCGGCATGACACCCGGGGCAGGCGTTGCTACGTAGGGCGCATGTGCGGTGTCGCTACGTACAACGCATGCGCTGTACGTAGGAACGCCGCACATGCGCTGTACTTAGCGGTTTGCTGGCAGCGCCGCTCCAGCACCATACGGACGGCGCCAGGATCCTCTACTCACAGCTGTAGCAGGAACAGAGGGATCCCAGCACCATCTGTATGGCACTGGAGCAGCGGCACCAGCAAACTGCTATACTGCACATGTGCGATGTCACTACATACAGTGCATGCGTGCAACGCCGCACATGTGCTGTACTTAGAGGTTTGGCAGTGGTGGCGGCGCTTCAGCGCTGTATGGATGGTGCAGGGAACCTCTGCTTGTGGCTGCAGCCGTGAACGGAGGATCCTCCACATGAGGCTGCTGTGGCTGCTCGCGCCGCCGCGAGCCCCCATGGGGTGACTTCTTGTCACCCCCACAGACATGGAACCCGGGGCACATCGCCCCCTGCCCCCCCCCCGTGTTGCGACACCACTGGCAAGGATTCTAACTCCCCATGGTTTACCAATAGCAGCAACAAAATAATACCCCTCCTGCCACTGCCCTAAATCATACTGCTGAAATTAAGGCTTAGGGTAACCCGGACAGAGTTTTTGTGTGGAAGAACTGTAAGCTCTGTGCACTGCTGATATTCAAAAGATATTTCTGGGCTCAGAATTCTATGATTCTGAGTATATGTCTTTTGTGCAGGGTTGCTATATTTCTAGAAGTAAAATTCAGACACAAAAGTTGTTGAGCTTTTTCTGGGAAATGAAACTTTCTTTTGGGAAATCAACCTCAAAATCCTGGACATTTTGCCAATTTTCAGACATTCCCCCCAGGTGCTCTAAGGATATATACACACATCTACACACATGAGCTGACTGGGACTGATAAAAGTTGGAGTCCAAACTTCTGGAACGCGTCAGGTGAAAGACGTCTGCTGTAAAGCTTCAGTTACTACTTCCAGAACTTACACATTCCATTTGAACCTTCCAATATCAAGCTTCATCTAGTGCCTTTGGAGAGGTAAGATGATAAATTGTGGATATGAGTTGTGTTACATTCGTCCAGACAAATCCAGATCATCAGCCTTCCTGAGCTGCTCTTTCTCTGACTTCCCTTTATCTTGAATCAAGAGGAATTCTAACAGGGGACAAAGAATTAAATGAACAAATACACTGTTAACTGCAATCCTCTTAACACTGATATTAAAAAGTCACTGAATGAAGTTCCTGGCAGTTATTTTCTCATTCCTAATAGTACTCTGGCAAGTCGGATAATTATTTGTTAAAATTCCACCCTCTCAATAGCCTCTATTTTTCAAGGATCTGAAACACTCATCTGTTGCATGAAATGGGCTTCCCATTGAAATTGTTTCAAAAATACCATATGGTGTTGGCTAGTTGATAAAAAAACCAATTAGCATTTTTAAATAACTTGCAGAGAGATTTTGTGCTTAGGATTTACTTAGTCTGGCCTTTAATACAGTGGTACCTTGGGCTAAGTACTTAATTCATTCCAGAGGTCCATTCTTAACCTGAAGCACCACTTTAGCTAATGGGGCCTCCTGCTGCTGCTGCTGCGCCGCCAGAGCACAATTTCTGTTCTCATCCTGAAGCAAAGTTCTTAACCCGAGGTACTATTTCTGGTTAGCGGAGTCTGTAACCTGAAGTGTCTGTAACCCAAGGTACCACTGTATTTATTTTGCCTTATTTCCACCTTTGCTAGCCTGATGGACTCCCCTCCCAACAGCCATAAGCCAGAATTGCTAATTAAACCTTTTGGAGCCCCAAATGTCTGGAGGACTTCAGGCTGGAGAAAGCTGTCTTAATTTGGTTTCTTTGTCCCACAAGTGTTGTTTCCCCTTCACAGAACTTTCCTTCCTGTTCTTAGTCTTATTCAAAATGTTTTTCATCTCTAAATCATCTTCTAAAGTTTGCTGGTTTCTTCATATCTCTCACCATTTCTTTCTTCTGGTTCTGAAGACAAATTTTCTCTTTGACCTTGTTCATTTTCTTCTTCCTCTTTTTCTACTTGCTGCCTCAGAATGGCTCTTGCGTCTTCATCTCATTATTTATTTATTTATTTATTTATTGTTATTATTATTATTATTATTATTATTATTATTATTATTATTATTATTTCATTCAAGCCACTGATTAAAAATGATTTGAAGCTGTGATCCTGTATGCACTTCCTGGTGCGAGTAAGCCCTGCTGAAAAGAATGATATTTACTTCTGAGTAGCCATGTATAGGTTAAAGGTTAAGTCATTCAAAGGCAACTACGCAGTGCAGCGCTCATCTCGCTTCAAGCTGAGGGAGCCGGCATTTGTCCAGACAGCTTTCTAATGGTGCAGCAGAAATGCTATCTACCTTCCTGCTGCAGCGGTACCTATTTATCTACTTGCACTGGTGTGCTTTTGAACTGCTAGGTTGGCAGAAACTGGGACAGAGCAACAGGAGCTCACTCTGTCATGGGGATTCGAACCGCCGATGTTCCGATCAGCAAGCCCAAGTGGCTCAGTGGTTTAGACCACAGTGCCACCCGTTCCCTTCAATCCATGTATATGATTGCACGGTTAATCTCCAGAACCACTTCTAAAATCATTTCAAGAATTATTGATCCACTTCCCTCAAAAAATAAAATAAAAAAGATCTAATTCCAGATATATCTTCTTCTATGTCACAGAGGGATATTTTCCACCTGATACTTCTGCAATATGTTCATCTAAATTATCAATCTCTTCTTCCATAAGTGTGTCATTGTTGGGAGGGGTACCTTCTCACTGTACTTATTACGTAATTATGAGCTCTCATTGAAGCCCTCCAAACTTTTTACATGGTGTGAATTATAGAAAGTAACTCGTCGTTATTTCCACCCGTCTAATTAGTCTCCTGAGTCTTGTCTTGAGGTTTCAGATCTCCAACAGCACCAGTCTTGCCTATTTGCTAATCATCTATAGTAGACAATCTACCTCATTCTTCCCATTATATAACACCTACAATGCTGGATTACCCAATATGTAACCCAGGCGGGCCAGCAAAGCAGAGGCATACAGCAATGTGAGGGGTTTGTTTTAAGAATGTGATATCTGGGGTTTTTAAAAAAAGCATCAAAGTAGTTATAATGGGGAAAATCAGAATTTCATTAGCCTTCTTTGTTGCCCACTACACAGTCTTCCCCAATCTTTCTATTCTCTTTTTATTGCTCATCCCCACCTAAACCAGGCAGCGTCCTAGGAATGTACCGTATATCGAAATAATGTGAGGAAACCAGATCCTGCCTTGTGTTGCAATAAATCTGGGTTTTGTTTTATTATTTTAACATTTTATATTACAGTTTAGTATTTTTATTTTGAACAACATATAGAGGGCACCATCTTTTCAATGCTTACCAGTGATTTCCTCCCTAGAAAAATAGGCACCGGCACTCACCAGGAAGTTATTACTGTAAGTGTCACACTTTTAAACAACAAAATAGAGGTGTTGTTACTGCAAACCCTTGAGTATTCCCTGAAAAAAAGCACTGGTGCTTACGTCTTCTAGAGATTTCTCAGTCTGGCTCTGATCACCTGTGCCTAACCAAAAAGTGTCAGAAACCTATCCTCCTGGTCTTGAGAAGTTCCCACCACTCCTGTCAGCACTCTACTCTCCCAAATCAATTTCCCCTCCTCTTTCCTTTACCATTGCTGCGAGGAGAGATGGATTTCTAGTTAATTGTGTGATCTCATTCACTGCTTTCATCTTCCTCAATTGGTCCAATCTTATTTGCATGCTCCCCACACCCAACATGGTTAATATTTGTGATTTCATTCCTAGAAGAGTTTGTGCATATTCAAATATGTTCCTATAAGTGTGTGATCAGAATATATTGTAATGTTTGTTAAGGAATCATTGGAGGGGTTAAGATAATGGTGCTATTGTTTGTTGTATGTTTGACTGGGGGGGCAGGCCTTAATGTGCCCCTGATTTTTAAAAAAAATATTAATTCCTAAAATCATAAATGATTGAACAAGGGACAATAACTTCAACACCCTGATTGTGCATTAAGCATTTGTGTCACACACACACCCACCCAAGGAACAGCTTTAGCTTTGGAGAGATACGGATATATTTTCTTTAATTCCTCTCTCTCCTCCACCCCGTGTGTGAATTTTTTTTAAAAAAAACTGCTGTCCATTCAGAATGAAAAGTGAAAGAATTCAAGTAGAATACTGCCATCAAGTGTTTTCTAAGAGTTACTGCTTAGAGAAAATTTTATCAGCGTACGTAGCTGATCCAAAAAATGGCTGTAGTAAGTATGAAGTGCAACTACTTTCCATGCAGATCTTCCTCCAGTGTGCTCTGATTTTCAGATATATTTCTAATTAATAGCTACATTTCAGCCTGTGTTTTGGGGTATGATTTGTCTTTTGGAGAGAAGGCGGTGGTTCTGAACACTGCCAGTTTTTATTTCATGGAATTAGTATTGTGTGATGCCCACAATAGTTATTAGGCTTTCAGATGTGCTTTCAGTCCCCACAAAAATCTCGGGAACCCCTGCCTTAGAGCAAGTGTGCAGTAAATGAGCAGAAAGTAGTTTGGAAATTAAAACCAAATCCTATATACTGTATCCACTTTAGCTGTTGTGGTACAGTTACCTGTACTTGTTCTGGCACAGCTAAAAGCAGCGCCCTCTACCGAACACGTGAGGCACAGCCAGAGGCTTCTGTCTTATTGACAGGCAGCCTAGCATTAATTTTCCTTTATCCATAAGGGCCAAGGGCTGATCAAATGAACTTTAATAGATGCAGCGAAAGCATTGTCAATACTTTGCGAATACTTCCGGTGAAACTGATGAGTAAGATTAAAAATAAAGCAGAAAACATCTCCCGATGGTGTGGAGGGGGTGAGCCTTTTCCTCACTCCTTTCCAGTTTTTCTTTTCTGTTTAATTATTTTGTTTGTTTTGCATGCATTGCTGCATGCACACCCATGTACAGTGGTACCTCAGGTTACAGGCGCTTCAGGTTACATACGCTTCAGGTTACAGACTCCGCTAACCCAGAAATAGTACCTCGGGTTAAGAACTTAGCTTCAGGATGAGAACAGAAATCACGCGGCGGCAGCGGGAGGCCCCATTAGCTAAAGTGGTACCTCAGGTTAAGAACAGTTTCAGGTTAAGAACGGACCTCCAGAACGAATTAAGTTCTTAACCCGAGGTAGCACTGTACTGAGTCATGAGAAGGCCAGGCGTGTAAGGGCTTAAAAACTTAGAACAGCCACCCACGGCAGCCCACGGCTCCTGAGCTTTCCCCACTGCAAGTGGGTGGTGAGCAGGGGCCTGGTAGGCAGCTGTCTTATTTGGGTCATCGCAGGCAGAGAAGGAGGGATGGGCAGCAATGCCAGCAAGGAGGAACCCACTGTCTTGGCTAGCTGAGGCTCACACTACAGATTGGCATTACTAGCAGCCAACTAGTGAGGACCCAGTAGGACCCAGGTCAACCAGCAATGGAGAAGAGGTGAGGAGCATGTGACAGCAGTTGGCCAGTGGGACAGTGTCCAATGAGCGTGTGTGTTCATTTCTCTCTCCTATCTATGTCTGTCTGAAGAAGAGATAAATATGAAATGGTTGGATGCTTTGTAGATGCATTATTAATAATAGCTTTACCTCAGGGGTAGGGAATCTTTTCATTCTGAGAGCCACATTCCTTCTGGACAACCTTCTGGGAGCCATAGACCACTGGTGGTTGGGGCCAGAGGTGAAAGTGTGAAGAGCAATAAATATGACTTTTACTTTTGTGCCGAAGGCTAAAGGTAAAGGTAAAGGGACCCCTGACCATTAGGTCCAGTCGTGACCAACTCTGGGATTGTGGTGCTCATCTCACTTTATTGGCCCAGGGAGCCGATGTCCAGCTTCCAGGTCATGTGGCCAGCATGACTAAGCCACTTCTGGGAAGTCAGAGCAGTGCACAGAAACACCGTTTACCTTCCCGCTGGAGCAGTACCTATTTATCTACTTGCGCTTTGTCTTGCTTTCGAACTGCTATGTTGGCAGGAGCAGGGACCGAACAATGTGAGCTCACCCCATCGCGGGGATTCGAACTGCCGACCTTCTGATTGGCAAGCCCTAGGCTCTGTGGTTTAACCCACAGCACCACCCACGTCCCAAACATGCAGAAGGCTAGTGGTTTCTAAACATACTCTTTCATCCCTCTTTATCCTCCATCCAGGTGAGCAAGAGACATGAGCAGCGTTCAAGAGCACGTTCCAGCCAGGCAAAGCACTCCAGCAGGGGGCAAAGCAGAACCAGCGAGGGATGTGACTGGGGAGGGAGTATGGCTTGGGGACAGTGCCAAGAACCAGGCGGAGAGGCCTGAAGAGCCACACTTGTCTCCACAGGGAGAAGGTTCTCCATTTCTGATGTACCATATGTTGTGTCCTGTGAAACGATGGGCACATTTTGAATTCTGTGACATGCGACTAGCCTTGGTGTCAGTGTTACTCATCTGTAAAATGTGAAAATATGTTTTGAGTTCTATGTCATGGATTGCAATGAGGCCAAAGTAGATGAAAGACGTGAAATAAACACTTGGGTTTGAATTCAGCATTGCGCTGCATCAAATGTTCTGTCTGTGTGCCTCACAGACATCCATTTTTATTGTTTGTCTTGTGATCACAAGCAAATATTATTTGATGCTAGAGCCAGACACCCAAACTCTGAAGTCTGTGAAGTTGGATGTAATGGAAATGAAAGCACATGCGCAAGAGTTGCTAGGAATAATGAAACAACACAGGTAAGCTAGTGAGGAGACCTTTAGCACAATAATAGAGGATGCGGAGAAGTGGATGTAGGACTTAAAGCATCTAGACCAGAGCTTTCCAAACTGTGCGTCGCAACACATTAGTGTGTCGGCTGCAGTGTGTAGGTGTGTTGCACTCCCTGTGCTCCTCCCGGGGCTGGAAAGGGGTTAGTTTATCCTCTGATTTGCTAGTAAAACTGAATTTAAAGGTAAAGGTACCCCTGCCCGTACGGGCCAGTCTTGACAGACTCTAGGGTTGTGCGCCCGTCTCACTTAAGAGGCCAGGGGCCAGCGCTGTCCGGAGACACTTCCGGGTCACGTGGCCAGCGTGACATCGCTGCTCTGGCGAGCCAGAGCCGCACACGGAAACGCCGTTTACCTTCCCGCTAGTAAGCGGTCCCTATTTATCTACTTGCACCCGGGGGTGCTTTCGAACTGCTAGGTTGGCAGGCGCTGGGACCGAGCAGCGGGAGTGCACCCCGCCGCGGGGATTCGAACCACCGACCTTTCAATCGGCAAGCCCTAGGCGCTGAGGCTTTTACCCACAGCGCCACCCGCGTCCCCCAAAAACTGAATTACTATGTCGCAAAATGGTGCATGTCTAAAAAGTGTGTCACCAACTTGAAAAGTTAGGAAAGATCTGACCTAGACAAACCAAACAACTTTGGGAACACCCACTCCATACAGTAAAAGCACATTCAACACACATTTTAAACAAATTAGTTCCCTCAAAGAATCTTAGGAAATGTAGTTTGTAAATCTGTGAGGGGGGAAACTGCATTCCCAATAGTGCTTAAATGCACTATATAGTGTGGCTCTTCCCGGAAAGCATCATTCCAGTCATTCCAGCCAATCCACAGAAGGGATCTACTGGTGGTCCATCTACATGCCCAACTTGGATTTGTTTATTACATCATCTCGAGGACCCATTTCTTTGATGAAAACCAGCCTGTTTACAGTTTGTTGGTGTCCCACACTGAAGAAAAAAACTTTCAAGCCCGTGCTAATTCTATTCATTCTGAAAATTGTGGGGATTAATCTGTTACTTGAATTTTTCAGTGCTGTTCTCTGTGCAAATAATGTGTATTAAAATGTATATGCTAGGTTAAAGTGTGCATAAAATGCACACCAGTGGAAATTATATAGAAAAATGCATTATGTTGTACAGGCAAACGCCAATTTGTGCGGGGGTTGCATTATGCGTCATTGTATGCGTCAGCAGAGTCCACATAGGCCCACCCTGCTTTGTTCTGCCCCTCCCCCGTTCCACCCTCTTCCAGGTCCAAAAACGGAGCATGCATGCATGGTCTTGTATACTCTGAACGTGTGCAAAATGGTCATTACCTGTAAGAAGTATGTGTTAGGTTTTCTTAATATTAATGTGGTCAGTGGTTCTACTCAGAGAGGTGTGTGTGTTTGTAATCTTAGCCTGCATGGCAGCATACCTGTGACCTATTGACAATTCATCATGGTATGTTAGCAATAGCAGGGGGAGCTTACCTGCTGCACTGAATGCAGCGATGTGATAGGATAATTGATTATTTTGAATACTGTATTTAAGTTGACCAAATGCTTTGTATCATATCTTGCTATCTTACTCTCTTATTTTATACTCTCTGTTTGACTAGTGTAGTGTTAAAGAATTTGGAGGAGTGTGTAGTGGTGAGTGTTATGTAGTGTAGTTTCACCCTGGGCCAACAGGGGGATACTGTATATAGTTTTCACTCAGGTCTGTAGATAGTTTTCACTCAGGTCCGCGGCAGTTATTTTAGGCGGGAACTCTGGACTGTTGTGGTTACAATGTGACAGCCGGCTGCCTATAAATACAGGCCGGCTGAGCTGTTCACTGCCAGTTCTATTCCAGCTTACCAGAATAAAGAGCTACTTGAAGAAATCGCTGTGCCGGCTGCTATGTCAACCCACGACTTAACACTGAGAAGGGGTGTTTTGCAGCTGTTTGATTATTACTTAAAATAAAGTCAAGCAAAGATATTGTGGGCAAGTTTTCATTCCATCGTCCCAGCCACTGCACAAACTTGGTTGGCAAAGAAAGTCCAGCAGTATGCACAGTATGGCATGCAGTTTACTCTATAAAGGTAAGAGTCACATCCATTACTCCGCCTACTTTTCCCTATGGCCCCACCCACCATAGACATGTGGCCCCTGAAAGGTTGCCCATGAGGGATTGTGACCCTCAGTCTGAAAAATGTCTCCCACCCTTAAAGTGTAAAATAGTAAAAAATATTAGAAAGATAACTGGCTGCTCCTGCATAAACTAGTGTCTTTTTCTAGACTGCCACAGAGATTGCAAAGCTGCAGTCTGTTACTCTGAAATAAGCTGAAATTACATTCAGATCTCTGCTAGTATAAATATAGAGTGTTCAGCATAATCAGTGAAATTGCCTCATATTTGCACCCGTTTAGGGTAGATGAGACTTTCCTCAAGTGACTTTGGAACCATAATCTCATCTCCTCTAAGCCATATAATACTTGCAGTTAGAGTGTAAGGGCGGGGAGCCAAATTCAACCCATAATTCCCTATCAGTCACTATTATGGCCGTAATACGATTCTCATCCATTATAGTTTGATGCTGACAATTAATCTTTTCTGTAGCTGCTTTAAGCAGCTTTGGAAGGTGATTTTCTTTCAGCTTCCATTTGGAATTGTGAAATATATTTTAAGGTACCTAAGTGTAAAGCTGAATAAAATTGATAATCAATCATAAATAATGAGAGCTGCCCCTAAAGGAGTCAGTAAGTCAGAAACAAATAAGCCTTGTTCATTTCTCTGACTTCTTACACTTGCCTTATAACAGGTGAAGAACCTCAGGTCCAGGAACAAGACATCTCTAGCTGGCCCTCAAGATTTTTCAATATTTTTTTCTAGTATAAACCTATCATGTGATTTCAGGTGGCATAGCATTCAGTGTGTGTATTCATTTTTTATGTTATTTATTTTAAAATGTCTAGACTGCTTTTCTAGCTATAAACCTTCATAGTAGTTTACAGATAAAAATGGTTACAGGAACTACAAAGACATATTGAATCAGCAAGTGTAAAATACTCCATGTCACACAAAGGATGGTCAAAAATATTTCAACAAACTTCCTAAAAACTGCAAAGTTTTAAACCTGACAAGCCTCCTATGAGGGAATTCCACAACAGTAGTGCCAACACTGAAAAGACCCTGCTTCAAGTGCCCATCAATTAACCTTTGTCAAAAACACCAGATAGAACAAGACCTTGTAAATTATCTTGACAGCAAAAAGAAGGGGTGGTTCATGTGGAGAACACATTGCCAAGAACCTGTGGCTCTACAAAAGATGTTGGACTTCAACTACCATCAGCCACAGGCACCATAGCCAGAGATGACAGAACCACTTTCCCTAACCCTTGTCTAAAAACACATTTAAGCAAAACTCAAACAAGTATTTATTAGGGAATGGAGGAACACCAGAGTTTTTGCAGAAGCCCAAAAACTCTAGGGGAACTGAAGGAAAACCTCTCAAACAACCCAATGAAGATTGAACATGCTCAATAGCCACAGAAGGCTGAGTGTGTGTTGATGGAGGGAAATGGAAAACTGGGGGGAGGTGGGGAGCAGAAATGACATTCCACACTGCAACATTAAGTTGCACTCCCACTTGTAAATAAATGAAGAGACCGCAGTTGCTTGTCAGGAACCAGAGACAAAGGGTCACCAAAAGGGGTGAGAGAAGTGGTTTGGACCATCAAACAAGAATCCCCTGTGCAAGTCGACAAATGCAAGAGCTACAAGCTCAAATTCTTACCTGAATAACAACAGTTTGTAGATACTGTGTATTCCAAGGGAATACATTTTTTTGCGTACCTCCAACTGTACATAGATATACATGTCATGTTCAATGCTATATAAGTCACTTACATTTATACTCATATTGTACTCCTTTGGCTATGTGTTTAATAAAATATTGAATTCTTGCATTGTGAAAAACAAAGATTATGGTAAAAAGTGAAAAACGTGAATTGCAAAAAAACTAGAGCTTACAGAACAAAACCAACTTCAGATATGAAATCAGCACGTCGAAATTGGGTTAGAACAACTGCAGGTGTCAATGCAACAAAAATTTTGTTTCCCAGTTTAATCTTTCCCTTAACCACATTTGTTCTCCTCCATGTGACTCCCTCAATGGATTTTCACAGGCAGAGTTCCAGATCTTTTTGCACCCAACTCACAATCCTAGTGAAGCAGATATCCCACCACTACCAACAATTGAAGCAGATCCCATTGCTATGTATATAGGCTATCTTGTGGTTTTACACAAGGTACAGCTTTGACACTTGGAAACTCGGGAAGAAGCTGAACAAATAAAAATTTGTTTTAAAGGACAAAGCTGGTAAACCAGATGATTTGACAGGAGATAAAGTTTAGGAAACAGTTAACTTATTTACAGTTATAATAAATTTAGTGGATGCTACAGCCTTTTAAAGGTAGTAAATGCACAGCTTCTTTTAAACTTCAGTTGCTTATATTCAGTGAGTACTCTTCAGTTAGATGCTACAGGTTTCCAGACTAGATTGTACATGTTTAGCTTATTTCGAGTTTGGTTACTTCAGTCTCATAAAACTTACTTGTGGAGGTGTCACAGGTTAATACATTGGTTCTTAAACAAGGTGGTCTTTTCTCAGTCAGTTTCCCAACCTTCTTTCAATCACACTCTTGAGGTACTTCTAGCAGTATAACAGACCCAGGGGATCCCCAAATTCTTCTTAACTGCTTTGGGAGTCTTCTCTGTCTAGAAGATTTCTCCCCTCCTGACAGAAATGAGACCCAAGGAGGCTGTCTCCTCACAGCTTCTACTTCTCCTGTTCAAATTCTGCCTTCCAGTTAACTGCTGTTTAAATACTCCCACAAGACCCTAACACTGTCTTTCTAGCTAAGCTCAGAGTCTCTTTTCTCTAGCTGCAGATATTTTCCTCAGAGCAAATGTTACCCATGGACCAGAGCCAACACCTTCTCTTAAACTATCTGAACCTTCTCTCAGAAACGGCTCCTTTTATTTTCCCTCCCAAAGTGCGGGCTCCACCCCGCTCTGTCTTGATAACCAATCAGAGACAGGCTCCAGCCCTTGGGTGGAATTCTGAGGCACTGCATCACCTGTCCATCTGTCTGGCTCAGCTGTCCATCCCACATAGCAACACACCAGGTGTCATGGAGGACAGAGAGACCTTTCTCCCTTCATCCCACCACCAGAGGGCAAAGAAGGCATGTGGGTGGATGGGAGACCAACGGGCAGGGAGGACTTGACTTCTTCTCCAGCTCACATCAACTTCTAACTTTCCAGGATGAAATGCTTGCCTCACATAGGAGCCAACCCCTTGCCCCCCCCAAAAAAATCTTTAAGGAACCCCCTGCCCAGTTTATGGGCATTGCCATTCAAATGGTGTGCATGTGCCGCATCTTGTGATTGATTATGTGGGGCAGGGTTTACCTTGCCCACCGGATCTTTGATTCAAGTTGGCATCCTGGTTGCCTCATAATTGAGAATATTACAGGCCACTAATCATAATATTTCCAAGCCAGGAAACGCAAAAATGTCACTAATTAAAAGTACAAAATTCACAATAAGCAAATCTGGAAAATCTGGTTAAATTAAACAGATTGTTTCTTCTTACTGGTTTTTGGATAAGGGAGCATGCTATTTTGCTAAAACAAATTCTAGACAGGCAAAGCTTTCCTAGAATCATGGAATTGTAGAGTTAGAAGGTACCCTGAAGGTCATTAAGGCCAACCCCCCTGCAATGCAGGAATCACATTTTTTACAAAATTTCACACCCAGCTCTTCCTAGAAGGCTCAGGACTCAAAATTCCTGATGGAAGGGGACCATTGCAGCAACGTTCTACAATTAATCATGAACTTTCAACATTTCCTCCACACCCTTTGGTGTGGACTGTGGCTTCTGAAGGTCATTTGACAATTTCTATAAAAACAGAGGCGATAGTGAGCTATGGAGCGAGCTAAGATTGCTTCTGGCTTTATAACCCAAGTGACCTGTGTACCTGCTAGCAAACTGAGGTTTGTTTAGTCTTGTGCCTCCTACATTTAAAAAAGCAAAATGTGCACTTCTGTCTACCCTCTTAATAATTAAAAAAAAAAAATTCAGTGCAAACATCCTACAGCATTTGAGGACAGATTCTTCATGACATCAACACTAACCAATCCGTGCCATGCACAACCAGTTTTGGTGGAAAACTAAGAGAAATTATCTGTTCAGGCCTGCCTCTGGTGAGAAAAGACAGCGCTGAATTAGAAGCATGGAGGGTGCTTCTTTCGTGATCACACTGCCATAAAAATGTGGTATCTCTATCCTAGGTGCCATCTCTGTAGAGCTGAGGCCACCTCAGCTCCCTCAATATTTGTAGGCAGGGGGCCAAGCCCCAATGTTGAGGCCTCCTCCTGCATGCCTCCTACTCGATCCTCCTGACGATGTGCGCCTTGCATGCCATATGCCACCAATGCCACTCCTTGCCTATAAAAGTGGCCAAGAAATGCCTCAGACCACCAGAACCGTCCATTCACTGTCCACCGCCTTGCCTTCACCATCTCTCTACCACTGTGACAGTGACTAGGACAAAGCTTCTGCCTCTGCCACAAGGCCTCCATTGAGGCCTGCTGCAGCCACAGACATACTTCCAGAGAACAGAACACAACATTGTGTGAGCATGATGCCACGATGTCACATCGCACATGCAACACTGCGCCCCCCGAATCTGGGGTGCAAGTCAGCACCTCTGGCTTCCATTCCTTATTGCTGACAAATATCCCAGTATCACACAGTGACAATGATCTCTAGAGGCTTTGACATGGTCTCTTGAAGTTAACTTGTGTTGGAGGATGTGGCAGTTTCTTAAGATGGCTCCTTTTCATCAAGTCTCTCATTGGCTCAAGTTAGAAATAATGAAAGCAGGTCCATGACTGGGTCCCCCATGCTTTTTCTTCCAAAAGTGAATTGAGTTGCAGGGTGTGCAAATCAGATTTGGGCCATGGTGCGCATTTGCCTCATGGTGAAAAACACAGTTACCTGTATGTTGTCTTCAGTGAGGCAGATGACAGCTGAGGGGCAATTTAAATTGGGAAAATGGTATTTTGGGTGGAGGTTTAGCTCCCCTGTTCCCATGATGTAGCCCCAGCCCAATTCCTCCTGCAACTACATTTATCTTTAAAAAATTAAAAATAGTGGGATATTTGATCAAAGTTTTTGTGTTTCTCATGTGTAATTTAGCTAGTAATCAGCATTTCCAGGCATAGGTGCCAATTCTATAGGACTGGTGTGTCTTTTCACAGACACACCCATCTGTTGGGATGGGGCTGAGTCCCTCCCCCCCCCCATCTTGAGGGCCCAGGCCTTGCAGAAGTGGGGGCAGCCTTCAGCGGGCTTAGTGGTGGTGGCAGGCCTCATGGTGGTGATGCTCAAAGTCAGGAATCACACATACCCAAGTGGTATGCAAAGGACCGAATTGCCTCTGTAGCTCTCAAGTAGTCAATGATGCTTACAGAATAAGGTGAGGACAGGACTTAATAAAACTTAGTTTATACAGACTGAGAATTGTCCCATTAATGCCACTCTGGGCTCAATCACGAGAAAGGGTGGGATATAAATCCAATGATTAAAAATAATGTAAGCTACAAAAACTGTTTGTTTGGTTATGTCCTACACTGAATAAGAGGCAGTGACCACATTTGCACCAAAGATTTAGTCAAAAGTGGAGCCTTTGAGGCGTAAGGCTTTCCTTTATCTCATTTGTAAACAGAGGATAGTAGACCACCCAGCTGACATGATTCCTTTTAAAAAAGCCCTTTGATGTAATCAAATACCTTGTGTTTTCTCAGGTTAACTCCCCAATGTCACTATTTCAATTAGAGTGTATTAAATCACTGGTGAAACAGATCTGCTTTTTAAAAAAAAGAGATTTCAGAGGTAAGGAAAGTTATGGGGAATTGCACTAAAAAGTGTGAGGCCAATGACAGCAAACGCTCAATAAAGAGCAGGCATCGTATAATCTCCATGCAAGCAAATCAGGGTAAAAGCTGAACAAGCCTTTTTGAAAAACTCCAAAGTAATCAAAGGTCGGAAGAAAGTGGTTGTATTTTTTTAATCTCAACCATCACATATATGTCTTGCACACGCTTATAGCCTTTTGGTTTTGTTAATGGTTAAAATAAATTGATCTATTTAAAAAAAAAACATACGGAGGAAAGAATAGCAGAACTCCATGTAGTATGTGCTTTGATTCCCCCTGAGCCTAAATTTAAGACAAAGTTATCTTTCCTCGTTTTTAGCACGCTGCCCACTCATTACAAACACTGTTAAGTCAAGCTGCCACCTTTACTTTACTGAAAAGGACACCTGCACAGCGGCTAATGTTCCATGTCCTTCATCTCATCACTTTGTGGCATATTCTGTATGAGTCTGAGCATTCAGATGAAAGTTGTGACCTTAGCGTGACTCATTCTGGAATAGTTACATAATCAAGCACCAAAGCATTCATTAGCAAGAATCACACCTATTACTATACACCAGGAAATGACTGCGTGGCCACAAGCCAGCAGCCGTAAAGGAGCACACAACTATTGTAACTCTTCACGAGGACTTGTAAGTGTTTCATGATATCAACAGAATTTCCTTACCACAGTGTTTCGCTGGTGTTGCTTCTTTTAGTATGTGAATAGTACTGTAGTCACAAGTGGAAGCATTGAACTCTATGGAAGGATAGCCAGCTCAAAGCCAAAAAGCCTCCCCCACAAACACGCACACATTAGATGTAAGAATAAGGCTTTGCAAGGCAGAGCAGGTCTTTGTGGCCATCATCCTGACCTGAAGCCCTGTGAAATGCTCTCTAGCAAGGTCTCTCTAAATTCCTTGTAATAAACAAAAATCTGCCCTTATTCCCTTATGGGGAACACAAGAGCCCTTACAGAGTCTTTTGTAGGTTCTCCATCGGTTGGAGAAAATAACAGAGGCCAACCAGAGAATATTGAGAAGCAAAGCAGCTTGTAAGCCTGATCTTTATTGAACTGTAACAACAGGGTGCTCCCCTCGCACGCAGGAAAGGAGGAGGACCCAGAACAAACATGTGCCTGCCCTTATATAAACATTTTAAATTGCCTTCCCTGGAGCTTAAGACCACCCCTCCATATATCATACCTACATCACAGAAAAGACAGTCTGCAACAGAAATCTGAGTGTGTTGTTTATCTCCTGTCTGGCAGGTTACCTGTTAATGGTCACTTGACTGGATACCCTGGGGAGCCTGGCCAGTCTTTTGTAATGACAAATACTTAGTTCCTGAGCCAGGTCACAGGCTCACCCTATTCATACACAGACATAACCTTAAGACAGGATTTGTGAACGAAAAGACAATGGGGAGGCTTTTCCATTTTCCTTGACCTTGCAGAGAAATATTTGAGGTCAATTTGGGAGGGACAAAATGGTTTCAGGACTTTTTCTGTGGGGTTTCAGACATGTGGTTTATATATGCAGTTATGAACATTTTATATATATATATATATATATATATATATATATATATATATATATATATATGCTTTCGTAGATTTTCACGGGTACAGGAATGCAGGTTTTGGTGTCCTCGGGTATCTTCCCGTGTAAAAGTTGGGGTGTCTAGGCGACGTTTCGACGAGGTCTCACTCGTCATCTTCAGGCTGGTGCTTTCGGCTTCTTGTTAACAAGAAGCCGAAAGCACCAGCCTGAAGATGACGAGTGAGACCTCGTCGAAACGTCGCCTAGACACCCCAACTTTTACACGGGAAGATACCCGAGGACACCAAAACCTGCATATATATATATATATATACCTTAATTTTTTTATTTCACCTTCATAACAGAATATAAGGCTTTCTGTTTGTTTCCAATGGTCTTCCAGAGAGAAGCAGAGTTTCTGTTACTGGAACTTGGCTGTTGTTTTGATAGCGAAATGTTGCTCAAGTGTGTTATGGTGTGTGCCTTTGCAACTGCAGTTTCCCCTTGAAGTTTCTTTGCTCCACCTTAAGGTTGGTGACAGTGTGTCTCGGGAGGTTGAAATGTTCCCTTAATCCTTTTTTCAATATTGCCACAAGCCAAGACAATGACATTTGCCCTCTCACACACCTTCGGCGGCAGGCCTGTACTTGCTTATAGGCAACTCCCAACACAAAACAGTTACTCACCGGTAACAAAAAGGCACATGACAGAGATAAGGGCACAGGTACCAGCACCTGTGGCAGATATAGACGTCAATGCTACCCCCATTTCTGCTCTGGAAACACTACTAATGATATCATCCACAACATAAGGGGATCATTCAGCTGCTCATTTTCCAATGCAATATATGCAATATGTAATTTGGCATGGTTCACAGGGAAAATAGGCTAGCCTCTATGCAAAGGAATAAATGGGTGCAAATCTGGGATCTGACTATTTCAGCCTCATAGGGCACCCTGTAACTCATTGTATAAAAAAAACTTCAAAGGGAAACTGCAGCATGAAACTGCTGAATTAAAATTTTGTTAGAAATTGTAAGGTCCCCTCTTGTGGATTGAATCACCACAATGGATTTTTTTTCACACCACATGTGTTAATTGGTTGTTTGTGTTAATTATTACAGCTGGTTCTCTGTGAGTGTACAAATGGCCAGTGTTAATAATTGCTTTAAAACGTCACTGTGTGTACTTTTCTCCATTTTTTCCCTTTCCTGGGTTACGATCTTCCTCCCAGCCCTGTGTATATAAACCTGCAACTCATAATAGTAATTCATGCATCTGATGAACTGAACCTCCATCTGCAAAACCTTACGCCATAAACATGTGTTAGCCTTTAAGATGCCACAAAACACTTTGTTGTTAATTCAAATAGTAAAGGATCCATCTCAAGTTTGACAAGTTTTAGTATGTTGTACACATTTCTTGTTCTTAGCACTGAATTTTTAGAGGTAACAAAGAATATTGCAAATATTAAACATTTTTATACTCCATTGGTGACAATCCTATGTATGTTTCCCACAGTTTATGCTGATTGATAGAAGTACATAATACAGTGGTACCTGGGGTTACATATGCTTCAGGTTACATACGCTTCAGGTTACATACACTTCAGGTTACAGACTCCGCTAACCCAGAAATAGTGCTTCAGGTTAAGAACTTTGCTTCAGGATGAGAACAGAAATAGCGAGGCGGCAGCAGGAGGCCCCATTAGCTAAAGTGGTGCTTCAGGTTAAGAACAGTTTCAGGTTAAGAACGGACCTGCGGAACAAATTAAGTACTTAACCAGAGGTACCACTGTATATGGTGCAAAAAACGCACAAATAGAAGCTTAAGTATGCTTCCCCCAACATCTGCTTTGTAATCAGCTGTGGAGCCACAGTTTGTGGGTCTTCTACATGCCCAGGGTACCTCTGCATTTCAACACTGAAGCATATAGAGAAACCTCTGCGTGGATGAAACTCCAAGAAAGTGCATATCAGAGCCTCACATGTGCCTACAGACTTTGTTGAGTGTTCAGGTAGGTATAGGGGTTCCTCTTCGTAGTTCCACCACCTTCAAGAGGTTCTGGAGATGGCAGCCTGGGAGTGGGCATTCTCTGTGGCAGCCCATCCCACAGAGGTGTGTCTGGCACCTTCATTATTTGGGTTTTTGTCATATGCTGAAAATGTACCTCATTAGCTTGCCTTTGACACTGGAGAACCCACCCTATTTCCTTGACTGTAATTTGTTTTAACTTATTTTAATATTGTTTTTCTAAAATGTTTTCTAAATGTTAATAATAACAATCATCATCATCATCATTTATACCCCGCCCTTTCTGGCCAAAACCAGGCTCAGAGCGGCTAACATCAAATGTATAACTCATTAACATAAAATCAGGCAATCAATTAAAATACATCCTAAAATCAGATCAGGATCAGAATAAAATCCAATCAGATGGCAACCCACAGATTAGGGCTGGAACCTGCTATTGAACCTGGTGGTGAAGGGTGGGTAGGAAATATATTATTATTATTATTATTATTATTATTATTATTATTATTATTATTATCATCATCATCATCATCCACCCCAATTCAGTGACTCTAGCTTAGCATATATCCACCAAAACCCCTCTCACTGGGAACTCTTAAGCAAAATTCCAAGTATTCAGTTTATTTTGGAGCTCATAATGGAATGTTTCCTGGGGATCTACAACCCTGGCTATAGAGGGGTAATGATTTAACAATCATATGAAACTCTTTTGGGTTCAAAGCCGTGTGTTAATCATCATCTCAAAAGTTTCACAAGCTTGGGTTTTCACACTGGTTTGTGTGAGTGAGTGACTCCTCAGAGAGACAGGAAGGTGGAGCAATGAATTGAGCACAAGAACCCTGGGAGTGGCTACAGTCAGGTAAACTTCTAGTAGTAAGAAGAGCTACTGCACACACAGCTTAACTTGATATTGTGGGTTGCTGCATAGGACCACAGCCACAGCTTTGAGAAGTTTTTTTGTTTTGTTTTTTTAAAAAAGCAACAACAGCCTTGCTCTACCTGAAGAAACAAATGGCTATACGGGAAGGAAATGGGAGTTTTGCCAATAGCTACAGGAACCCTGCATTTGAGGTAAGATGAAAAGGTTTTCATTCTGTGGAAGGCTAAAATGGCACAGCATGGTTTTAGGGAGCTTATCTGATCAACAGGGACAAAGGATTTTGCAATCCCTGGTACACCTGCCAAAATGTATCCTACCTGTGCTCTTGACCAAAAGGCTGAATACAATTGGGGCATTGTGAACAGAGGCTCCCGTCACTGCTTTCTTTGTCACTTACTGTATCACTATAGCAGACAGAACAATTCTTGGCATGTTTGTTTTTTTGTTTTAACTTTGGAGCCTTGTGAGTTTTGCTTACAGATTCCTGCCTCCTGCTACCTTTCACTGACTGAAATTGTGCTCAGCAAATTACCATGGTCATTTGGGCTCTATGCCTGCTTTGGTAGTGTGGTAAAGTGGTTAGAGTGCCAGACTAGGGACCATGGAGTTCTGTGGGTGACCACAAACAAGGCAGTCATCACCTCTCAGCCTAACCTACCCCTCATGGGGTTGTGATGAAGATGAAGTGTGGAGAGGGAGGAAAGTGCTTAGAGTTTGGATTTGATATCCCGCCTTTCACTCCCTTTAAGGAGTCTCAAAGCGGCTACCATTCTCCTTTCCCTTCCTCCCCCACAACAAACACTCTGTGAGGTGAGTGGGGCTGAGAGACTTCAGAGAAGTGTGACTGGCCCAAGGTCACCCAGCAGCTGCATGTGGAGGAGCGGGGAAGCGAACCCAGTTCCCCAGATTACGTGACTACCACTCTTAACCAGTACACCACACTGGCTTACAGGATCCTATGAAGGTAGAGATAGGTTACAGCCATTTCTCCCCCAGGTAGAGATGCTCCCCAGTCAAGGAAAATAGCCATAGCCTGGACCGTAGAGTTCAGTAATAATGCAACTGTTTTGCACCCCATATAGGTCCAGGTTCAATTCCTGGCATCTCTGAGTAGGAACAGCAAAGGCCTTGTCTGAAACTGCAAACAGCTGCAGCCCATCAGTGTAAACCAGGGGTGACTGGCAGATAGGAAGGCATAAGCAGGAAGGATGTGGTTTTCCTTCCCCTTTTATCCAGCTATACTATAATCTGCATGGTCAGAGAATGAGCCAGGAGGAAAGAGAAGCCAGTAACAATTGCCTATCTGCTGTGCTGATTTAAAAAACAGGCTTTATGATTAAGCAGTATGCAAATTTTGTTAAATAAATAAACCAAATGGGTGCAACCCTTCATAACAGCGAGAAGAAATACAAACATTTGTAAAGTATTTTGGGATTTCACATTCCAAGATGCAAGGATCGGAACCTGCTTTTTAAATAAACCCATCATTCCTTACCCGCCCGCCCCCCATTTCCTCAAAAGTATGCTATCTTTGATGTAGCAGCAATATGCCATTTTAAAAAAACCCAATGTAAAATGGATTATTTTCTAATAGTTTGTAGTACATATCGTGACATAGTCCTCTCTAGGTTTACCAGGTCAGGAGCAGAACCTTGATATTTCAGGGCCCCAACCTGAGACCCATAGCTGTCACCTTTTCCCTTTTCTTGCGAGGAATCCTATTCGGAATAAGGGAATCTCCCTTTAAAAATGGGAAACATTGACAGCTATGCTGAGAACTAGGGGAGTGCTGCACATGGGGCAAGGCCAGTGAGGTAATTAAGCATGACACATTAATCGCAGTCTCTGGGAGCATATCATTCAACGGAAGAACTGGAAGTCTAAGAAATGAGAAAGTTTGTCGCTGGTTGATAGAAACTTTAGCTCAAAGGGCTGTTCCCAAGTCCAGCTGAAGTAAGGGGAGCATTCCTTCTCATGTGCTTAGGGAACCTGGGTAGTGAACATTGAATTTAGACTACAGTGGTACCTCAGGTTTCATACCCTTCAGGTTACAGACTCCGCTAACCCAGAAATAGTGCTTCAGGTTAAGAACTTTGCTTCAGGATGAGAACAGAAATTGGGCTCCGGTGGCACAGCAGCAGTAGGAGGCCTCATTAGCTAAAGTGGTGGTTCATGTTAAGAACAGTTTCAGGTTAAGAACGGACCTCCGGAATGAATTAAGTACTTAACCCGAGGTACCACTGTACTTGTTTCTGGCCAACAGGGTTTAAGTGCCCTCAGGCCAGGCGGCTCACGTGAACGCTATTGCAGGAAGAGAGGAGCCTAGTATGGGGATTTTAGATGGCGACAATCACTGTTGTGAACTGCTCTTGTGAACAGTTAATGATGCAAACAGTTAATGATTCAGTACTCTATGCATTCAGTTTCCTTTTGACATCACTACCTACAAACATCACCACCCACAGCTTATGCCATTAGACAAGACATTATTGGTTGTTCAGAACCACCACCACCCCAAGAAAATACATGTAAGAATTTATACATAACATTAACATCAACCTTCTAGATCACCTGACTGGCATATGAAGCAATCTGGCAGAAGTGTGAAGTCAGGACAAAACAACTTCCCCAGCCTCTACTTTAAACAGAAACACACATACACATACACACTTTATTTTACAAGCTCTGTGTTTAAGACACAGGATGTAATAGGAGTTGTAGTCCACCAGTGTAAGAATTGCAAAGATCTTCTTTTTCACACAAAGAACAGACCTTTCCAAACTTCTGCTTGGCACAGAGATAAAAAAAATTATTTTCCAAGTTCTGTGTGGGGAGCTGTCAGAAGACAGTGAAAAAGTAAAGTAGGAAAATATTGCAGGGCAAATTTTGTCAAGTATATAAAATCACTAAACAAAATATCACTAGATGCAGTGATAATAATACAGTGGTACCTCGGGTTACATACGCTTCAGGTTACAGACTCTGCTGATCCAGAAATAGTGCTTCAGGTTAAGAACTTTGCTTCAGGATGAGAACAGAAATCGTGCTCCGGTAGTGCGGCAGCAGCAGGAAACCCCATTAGCTAAAGTGGTGCTTCAGGTTAAGAGCAGTTTCAGGTTAAGTACGGACCTCCGGAACGAATTAAGTACTTAACCTGAGGTACCACTGTACTGATCTGAAGGACTAACTGGAACTGGTGCTTTAGAATTACTTTTTTAAAAACTGAAGCGGACATGAGAGGCTCTGACTTTGATTGAAGTGGTAGCACTGCTCAAGTCTTCCCGAAAAATGTTATTCCAGTCTTTCTCATACCTCTGCCCCAGAGCTATTAGCTCCACTCAGCACTGGCAGGTGTCCATTTTAGCTCGTAGGGTAGAAGACATGAAGACCAACAGCCTGGGAATCCAGAGCCAACAAGGCAGAGGCAACTATAATAAAAATAATAATAAATATTTATATCCCGCCCTCCCCAGCTGAAGCCGGGCTCAGAGCAGCTAACAACAGTAAAAGTAACACAGTTTACATAAAATCACAATCAATTAATTGAAATACTTTCTAAAACCAATTCATTCTAAAATCAATTCAGAATCAAATTAATGGCAACCATTGGGCTAGAGTTCTATGAGGATTACCAAAGGATTTTCCAAAACTAACCATGGTTTTGTCCAGTGCTTTTTTTCTGGGGGTACGCATACCCCTAAACATTTTGTGAATCTTAAGTTTGGCCTCCTTGAGGGGCAGTGTTTCAATATGAGTGGGAAAATGAGAGTACCCCTGAGCCTAAACATTCTTTTTTGGGGGAAAGCACTGGTTTTCTTCCCCTCCCTGCTGAGTTCAACACAGGCAACAATGGGAAGAGGCTTAACACACAGGGTCACCCTGGCAGCCAGTTGTGAGTAAGAAGGCATGAAGGTAAGGGACTGGCTGGAGGCAAGCTGTTGGTGATGGGGCACTGCCACTTTTGCCCTAATGAACCAGCGTCCACTGAACCCATCCCTGGAAAGAAGATTAACCAGGAACCTATTGCACCTGCATATTTTCTATTGCAGGTTGTGAGATGGATAGTGGCTCCTTATGTTAAATAATGGGACGTGGGTGGCGCTGTGGGTTAAACCACAGAGCCTAGGGCTTGCCGATCAGAAGGTCGGCGGTTTGAATCCCTGTGGCGGGGTGAGCTCCCGTTGCTCGGTCCCTGCTCCTACCAACCTAGCAGTTCGAAAGCACGTCAAAGTGCAAGTAGATAAATAGGTACCGCTCCGGCGGGAAGGTAAACGGCATTTCCGTGCGCTGCTCTGGTTCGCCAGAAGCGGCTTAGTCATGCTGGCCACATGACCCGGAAGCTGTACGCCGGCTCCCTCGGCCAATAAAGCAAGATGAGCGCCGCAACCCCAGAGTCGGTCACAACTGGACCTAATGGTCAGGGGTCCCTTTACCTTTACCCCATCTCCCAGTGCCAGTGATCAAATCTGGGGTGCCTTGTGGCTACTTTAACTTTTAAAAAATTAGCTGATCACAGACTTCCCGTATCCTGCAGTGTTTAGACCCAAGTTTCACACCTTAGGGATGCACTAAGAGTTTAATCATTAACTTAAACAAAGAGCATCATTCATTCATTCTAGAGAGTAAATAAGTGAATTATCAGCTTATATCAACTGCTTACATACAGCTATCTACTTCCTAATGGTCAAAAGGTCATAATAGGAATGCTTTCTAGGCTACTAATGGGAGTGGCCTTGCAGTGGCAGTCTTTGTTCCCTCCCTCCCTCTATGTTTGGAAAGGGCTTTTCTAAGACCATCAGCAATTAACAAGTGGTTAATTGCTTTAGCTCCAAGCCAAGAAAAGCTTCACACACTCATTTCTGCACAGCAAACGGTTCTCAAACACAGATACACATGGCAGGCTATTTATGTTAATTCTAGCCAGTTGGCTATCATGAGTAATTTGAGGCAGCATAGGTTGGCTTCCCTACCACACACACACACACACACACACAGAGAGAGAGAGAGAGAGAGAGAGAGAGAGAGAGAGAGAGAGAGAGAGAGAGAGTTGCTGAAAGTTGACAGTACAGTGGTACCTTGGGTTACATACGCTTCAGGTTACAGACTCCGCTAACCCAGAAATAGTGCTTCAGGTTAAGAACTTTGCTTCAGGATAAGAACAGAAATCGGGCTCCGGCGGCGCGGCGGCAGCAGGAGGCCCCATTAGCTAAAGTGGTGCTTCAGGTTAAGAACAGTTTCAGGTTAAGAACGGACCTCCAGAACGAATTAAGTACTTAACCCGAGGTACCACTGTAGTAGGAAAGGCTCTTGCATCTGAATTCTCCCTCTCTGCTCTGAAACAGTGAGAAGACCTACAGTCCCGGGGCAGAATAGGGAATGAGGAAGCTACAGCCACAGAAGATGGGAACAGCTATAATGCCTCATTGAGAATGGAGAATTTGGGCCAGGGGGTGGTTATCCACAGCAATTCTAGGTATGAAATTCAATGCAGCTCTATGTAAGGGATGCACTCATAGAACACTCATGCAACAAGGTCCACTTTCCTCCCTTCTCCTCCTCCCTTGTATCACATGCACACACCCTAAACCTGTTTTGGGAATCCTTCCAAGCACCCAGGGCAGGTTTAGGGGGTGAGGTGCATTGGGGGTGGGAGTCTCATTGCATGAGCAGACCTTGTTCCATGCATGTAACAACTTAGTTGAATCCCACCCTGTGTGCCCAAGAAGACGAAAGCAGTCCTTTAAGTAAGCTGCTTTGGAGATTTAATGCAAAGCTGGCATTCCCCTAAACCTGGTTATACCTTTCCTCTTGTATATGTATCATACTGTTCTGGTTACTTAAGGATCAGCTCTCAGAGAATGTTCTCACTGGTAATCAGTGGCGTAGCGTGGGTTGTCAGCACCCGGGGCAAGGCAAGTAATTTGTGCCCCCTAACCCGTGGATTTGCGGCCCCTAACCCGTGGATTTGCACCCCCTAACCTGTGGATTTGCCCTAACCCCAGATGTTGTGCTCGGTGTGGCCGCACCCCCCCCCCCCCGCACCCCCCACGCTACGCCACTGCTGGTAATATATATAAGTAATTTTTCCCAGGGTGTACACACCTGTTCTTCATGTCCCCTAGCTCATCTCTCACAGAGCAGGTTTTGCATGCTTTTGAAGCATTACAGACACTATTCATTCTATTATTTCTATGTCATTTCCAACACTCTGAAGGCATACAGACATGAAATATGGAGACTTTTCGGCATGACTTTCCCTTAGGGCATAGCAGATATTTGAACATTCCAGGAAGAGGTTCTCCATTCATTTCAAATGGGGCTTGTGAGGGATAATTTCTCAGTGGATTTTGCTCTTGTGATATAATAGTATTCATTGTTCTTTTTCTTTCTAAACAAATCTTTGCCCTGAGCTGCCTTGACTCACAAAAGTCACACAGAAAGGCTGGAGTGGAATATTTGAGTAAATAAGTAATTATTTTTTCAAATAGGGACTTGCCTAAGACCATGCAGGAAACTCACGCCAGAAGTGAAATTTCAAGTGGGGATTGTAGTGGTTTTTTTTACACTTCATCCTTAGTCACTGCGCTCTGCTATGCGGAACTGTGGCTTCTTTCACAAACGTGCCTTTCCCGTCAGCAACTGGGCAATGCAAATCTCTTGAGGAAATACACGTTCCTCTGGTTTAAACTCTGATGCCAAAACAGGACCGCCCATATAACAAATCCTGGACTAATGTCAACCTCCTGAATAGTAAAGCCTCATAATCCAGAGCGCAGCGTACAATTAAGCAAAGAGTGGTTTCTGACTACATCAAAGATAAGGGTTGTTTGGTTTTTTTCATGGATATAGAACTGCATTTCCTTCTGGGCAATTTTCCTGGGGGCCAAATGCCAGTAGGAGCAGAGGCAAACATGGGCAGAACAATGAACGTGTATTTTACATTTGAACAGCAGACTAGTTCCTACACACATAGGTAAAGGTAAAGGGACCCCTGACCATTAGGTCCAGTCGTGGCCGACTCTGGGATTGTGGTGCTCATCTCGCTTTATTGGCCGAGGGAGCCAGCGTACAGCTTCCGGGTCGTGCGGCCAGCATGACTAAGCTGCTTCTGGTGAACCAGAGCAGCGCACGGAATCCTGTTTACCATCCCGCCAGAGCAGTACCTATTTATCTACTTGCACTTTGATGCACTTTTGAACTGCTAGGTTGGCAGGAGCTGGGACCGAACAATGGGAGCTCACCCTGTCACAGGGATTCGAACCGCCAACCTTCTGATCAGCAAGCCCTAGGCTCTGTGGTTTAACCCACAGCGCCACCTGCTTCCCACACACACTCATACAACCCTCTATATCCTCTACCCAGACAAACAAGCAATATGATCAGCACTATCAGAGTGGACAGTTAAAATTTATCAGGTGGGGGGACAGTCAATAAGGGAGCAAAACAGGAGCAGTGCAAACACACCCGCCTGCTGGCCAGGTCCAATTCCCCATCCCTGATCCAGAGTCAGAAACTTAGGCTGGGTTTACACTGCACCTATAAAACATATTTAAAAGCACACACAAACAGCGGCGGAGGAAGCTGCTCAGAGGCTTGGGGCAAACCACCCATAGGGGTGGGGCGCACCATGGGAGTCTGCCTGCCTCCTCCCACTCAGCCGCCCTACAGCTGGGGGGGGAGGCAGGGGGCAGACCATTTGGGCAGTGCGGAGCCTTGGCACACCCAAGCCACCACGTCTCTCCCAGGAGAGACACATGGCTCTGGTGCGCCACATTCCCCGCCCCGAGTGCCATCCTGCATTTTGTCACCCACCCCCCTCAGGGGTGACACCCAGGGTGCCTGTTAGGATATTTCTGTTCCACCTTAAAAGGGAGCAGGCTTTGTGAGTCACAGAGTCTGCGCATTTCCTGTTCACAGGATGTTTATGTTTTCTATTGCTTTCGTTTCTCTCTCGCTGCCTGAACGCTGAAGCAGGCAGTCATGTTTTTCTCTGTTCTGACTAACGCAGAATAAACTTATGAAAAATGCTCTCCTGCGTGCATCTTTCGCTGTGCATTATCTGCTGATAAGAGCATGCACCAGTTCTGGAATGTGGCAAGCTATTTCTGGAGCTCGTGTCGCTAATTGCTGATACTGCGTGTCTACGGGAGATCGATGGACGTCCGGAGGCGATGTGGGGCCATGATGGACTTTGTCTCCCTGGCAGTATCCCAACACGGCCCGCATCCACAGCACCCCGCTTCCTCCATCCCTGCACACAAACATGCACTGATAAGGGTTGCTGGGAATTGTGACTCTGAGTGATAAACCACAGTGCTTAGAATTCTTTGAGGGGAAGAACATGCTTCAAATGTGCTTTCTTTTCAAATAAGTTTTATTAGTTTTCCAACATTCTCTCAATAATACCCAAATTATAACAATATCAATTAATTCCAGATCAAATGTGCTTTAAATGAATAGCGTCTACACAGCCCGTGAATCACTCTGCCCATTTGGGTAGTATCTTCAATGCTTTTGTTTTGTTTTGCTTTTACACATCTGTTGTACATTTAAGGCAGAGATGGTGAAGCCGTGACGCTCAGGATGTTGCTGTACTCCCCAAGCCTATCCTCAGCCCCAGCCAGCATGGCCAATGGTTAGGGATGACAGCAACCTCTGTAGTGGCAGGTTTCATCCCTCATTTAAACAATACAGCCTAAGAGGCTCCTCACACAAATGCAAGTGTGCACAGAGAAGGCTCTCTAGAGACTTTCTGACAAGTAGGTCAGAGGTGGAGAAGGTTGCCCAAAGAACAGCATTCATTGAACCTGAATGATCATCTCTAAAGGGCTCAGAATTGCTCTCCTGTATCCTACTGCTGAGGCAGGATGATGGCAATATGCTTTGACGTGAACTCTGAACCAGGAACCTCTTCAGTAAAAGCCAAGCTGTGTACACTTTACAGTTTACCTTGGCTCCAGTGTGCCCCCACTGCTATTGTTCGAAGCTGAGCAAGCAGCGCATTAGTCACAATCCATTCCTATCCAGTAGTTTCTTGACAAATGCTGCTGTTTGGCATTTCCCCTCTCAAGCAAGCTTCCATCTGCTTTGAAAATGTAAGCTGCAGTTTGTCAATTGGAAGTCTACTCAGTAGTGATCCAGAGTAGATTCCAATGTATAGCTAGCAGAGTGAAAACTTAAACACTTTGCAGGACACACGCCCTCCCCAAATAGACCAGAGGCAATTGTATTTCATCCAGCAAAGCTTTACTGCTACTGAAGGCAAATGAGCATAATGGTCACAAATCCAATACAATCAGGATTGGCACTGTCCATAAGAAATCCAGTTGCAGCAGACTTACCTTAAACTTACAAGTTACTTATAATAAGCATATAGCATACTATGTACAGAACACCACACCAGAACAAAAGAGAGACAGAAAGAGAAAGCATAAAACCAGGCTCCTTCTGGCCTTGCTATTATAGTCAGTATGACCTTGACAGAAAGAGAAAACAGAACCAGTTTAAACCAGCTGTACTCAGCTTCTCTGAAGGAATAACCCAAGCACCAGGAACCTTCTGCTTGCTTCTTTCACACAGAGAAGCTTCCAGAACCCTCTTGAATTAAGTAGAATAGGGGGAAGAAACTCTACTGATCAGATCAATACTTTCTGCACTAAGAAATGCAAACTGACACAGTTAAGCTGAGGTGTGTACATTTGTGACATCTGTGGTAATGCACATCAGGTGAAGACATCCTTGTCCCCTCTGATGTGTACAGCAACATAAAAATGTTACTTGAATTGCAGCACAGGGAAAGTCCTACACCTTGCTGCATTTTAAGCCACTGGTGTGTACATAGCCTAAGTTCCCAAAAAAACCTCTCAGATATTCATATCCGTGAACCTTAGGTGATCCCTTTTTGTTTCTATATCATTTTTGCATACCTGCCTACATGACTAGTGGCATGCAATTATCTTAAAACATGCATCTGACACAAGCAGTTTCTTTAACCTGGGCAGGATCTGTTTTCATTAAGAACCTTACATTTTCATTTCCTGAAGGCCATGTCAGAGCAGATGATTCAGAAGCCACTCCTGCCCTCGGGATAGAAAGAAAAAGTATTTGCATATGGCATAACAGTGAAGTCAGACCTGTAATCATGCTGCCATTATGACAATGGCAGATTGGGTCCAAGGAAGCAGTGCTTCTTTTCATGGCCTTGATCCAGAACAGAGAACTGACTCATTTCAGTCACAAAGAGAGATTCTAAAGAAGCACCAAGGAATCCAAGCATGGTTATGTCTAGGACCCATCTTTGCTGAGAAGTGTGATCAAACACAAAGGAGAGCAGGGCTCCTATACCTTGACCAGTTGTGTCGTGTTGGACATTTCGGCAGGCACAACTCATCATGCAGATGTGATAAACAGCAGCATCTGTTGAAATTGCTCTATATGATGAAATGGAAGAAGAACTGCAGCTTTCACAAACTTGGTGCCCTCCAGACTACAACTCCCATTAGCCAGATAAGAAGGCGTCCTTCCAAATTTTCTGGTTCCACAAAAGCTCTAGGCAAAATTGCTAGCGCGATCTTTACGGTGAATTGGAAACCACAGGTTTTGAAAAAAACATTGTAAGCAAGGAGAAATCATAACCAAAGGGCAACATGTAACAAAACCACATGATTGTTTAGACTACACAAGCCCACAATCTAAGACTAAACTTTAAACAGCTGCCAGATACTATGTAGTTCAGGGTTTTAGTATCTAAGTTTACAAGTATAACTTTACCCACTTGTGAAGAACTATGAAACTGGGGGAAATTGCATCAGTCAAAATTTATGTCAGTAAAATATTATTTGCATATGAGCTCTGGCCTATTTGGAATCTGGTACAGCTGCCAACTTTCCAAGCAACCATAGGAGTTGTGCCTTTAACAGCAGCTATGTAGACATTAACACAGGGATGGGGACTTGTGGCCTTCCAGATGTTGTTGGACTACAATTCTTATCATCCCTGACTATTAGCCATGCTGATTGGGACTCTTAAGAGTCCAACAACACAGGTTCCTTATCTCTCCCACAGTTTAGTTCAGTATTTTTTGTGGACAGTCTAGACGCCTGCTGTGGGACAACGAATAAATCTTTGAGATGGGTCATGAGGAAACTGAATTAGACTGGACCAGAATACTATGAAGTCAGTATTAAATACTAGGAATCCTTAATTCTGCAGCTCCTGCTTCATCCATTAGGTGCCTCCCATGGTTCCTATAATGCTATTTGAAACCTCCAGGTACAGGGCAGTATATAAATTGAAACAACAACAACATGCTCACCAAAATTCACAATCACCCTTTTTAGAAGGTCAAGCTGTGTAGATGAGTAGCAGAGGGTCAACAGCAATGTCTATTCTATGCCCTACAAGAGCTCACTTGAACGTTGTAATAACAGGCAATACAACTGCAGGCTCTCACGTAGACAAGTATGGTGTTTCACTGAGGATGAATGTCTGAAAGTGTCTATTGTCTCTCTTTAACTCTGCTATCTTCTTACTAAGGCATTGCAGTGGGGATGTCCTCCCTGTTGTTGTCCATTGTGCTGATAAAGGTTTATTATTAACTTCCAATCAGAACAAATTCTCTGTTTTCAATTGTTGTGCCTTTTAGGAGGAAATCGAAAGTGATGATACAAACAAAAAGAATGATATAGCAATGAGACACAGGAACATGGAAAAAGGCAACTCCCTCCATCCTAACCAGGTAAGAACTACTTATTTCACCCACTTGCTACAAGCACTTCTGAATCTGAATACCAACCAAGCCAAGGGCCAAGCTACACTTCTTGTTATAGCAGACTTCCTCAATGCGGTTTCTTCCAGATGTTGTTGGACTCCAACGTTCATCAGCCCCAGTCAGCATGGCCAACAGACAGGGTTGATAGGAGTCTTAATCCAGCAGTGGCAGAATTTGGGCTTTCAGATTTCAGTGGTGCCCTGTGCAACACCAAAATTCAATGTTCCCCCTCCTCTCACATGTCATTCTCAGTTATTGTTGCAGTGTCCCCTGCAACAGCCTCATGGCTTGGCCCCCAGTGCAGGTGAACCAGTTCCACACACCCCCACTCAAATCTGCCTCCGAGTTCAGCAACATCTGGATGACACCAGGCTGGGGGAAGCAGTGTTAAAACATCTGGATTTTTAAAAAATGGGTGGGGCCAGGAGGAGTTTACCCATTTCCACCTGCCCCACAGTCCTGACAACACTCACACACAACTTCCATCTTGCAATTGCTGTTGGGGGGAGAATTTTCATTTGGACCATGGTGCAAGGAGAACCTCTTCCTGTGATCATGATTCTGATCCCATGCTGCTTTCTTTTCCTTTTTAAAATAACACTTAAGGGTGAAGGTGTTTTTAATATAAAAGCCCAAAACCCACAATCCAATGCAGTGTTATGCTTGCTTAAGGTCATATATGTCAGCAGAGGTAGATGCCTGGGACTGGGCTGCAGAAAAGAATGGATGAGAATTTCATTTGTTTGCGTGCTCAGACCCAGAAACCTCCCCCCTAAATAAATTCACACATGACTCAACATTTTGGTTTGGTTTTTGGCAGAATTTGGGCCACAACTTTATTGATTACAGCAAGTGAGTGGTTGCATAGGCTCTGGTTCGACTAGCTCCCTGCACCCTTGCAGGTAGTGCTGACCAAGGGCACCAGCATAGGTCAGCCTAGGGTGAACACCTGGATAAGCGGAAAGCCGGGAACAGGCTATTTCCGCCACCCAAATGTCCCCCTGGACTCAGGCATGGACACAACCCCCTCGGAGGGGTTGACCAAACCATCGAGTCCCTGGATTCCTTTAACGAAATACCCTTCACATAGGGATGGTGAGAGCGTTCTCCCATCCCTATCACCTGAACCAGAGCCTATCCGCAACCTTACAAGTTGTGATGATTTGCTGCGTGGCAGGCAAAACGCAAATGGCAACAGCCAATCAGCCAAGTGGGGGAAATTCCTGCCGTGCCCCTGTCACAACAACAGACAACACACGACGGCATAGCAAGGTCAAGCACAACAAGCTCTAAAAGTAGGGAGAGATGGGCGGGTGTTTCGAATGCACGCGCCGAAAGAGGAAGCTCTGGGTCACATGCATAGGTATATATAGGTCCCTCAAACCATTTGGACTGCGTCCCGTTGGCCAGATTGTACCCAGCTTTGAGGGACCTACCAGTTAGGTGTTGTGGCTGACCAAATGTTCCCACCCACAACACAAGGTGTCGGTTGTCCAGGTCTCACCGCAGTACGTGCCCTCTTTAAGGGAGGACCCGATTTTCCATCTTTAAGCATTTTCACCCCTTGGATATGGGATTGGATGGTAATTATCCTTCAGATTGTGCACTCAATTTTGCAAGAAACAGTAGCTGAGGGTGACATGTTCAGGATTCTTCTCTGCTTCTTCCCACCTCCCCCGACCCATCCAGCTTGATACAGACATCAGTATTGAAGGTGACCAGGATGTGGACAAACATGACTCAGGAGAAAACAAGGACTCTGGGTGCAAAGGGTAAAAAATCATTCCGAATTTCCCACTGCCACTTTCCGCTTCAAGTGAAATGTCACCACATAGATGAGTTCTGTTGCCAAATCAACATTCAACACCGTAATTCCAAAGGTGTCACTGATGTGCAGAAACCTCTTCCAGAGGTCATCACTTGTCCTTGAACTTTATCCAAAACTGTTGTTGATTCTTTCCTCTAAGTAACACAGAGGGATGCATACAGGGCTGCCCCATTTTATTCTAACAAAATCTTGGGAGGAAGAGACTTGGAGAGATAATGACTTTCCCAAAGCCAGAACTTCCAACATTTAAGGCCCCACATTTTATACAGAATGTCAGAGATCAGGGGGTGGGGAACCTCAGGACCAAATGCAGCCCTCCAGGACTTATTTTCTAGTCCTTGGGACTCTTTCCAATCTCCAGACCACAAACCCTCACTGCGGGCTGGAATGTGTCCTTAAACTGTAATAAGGTTTCCTGCCTGCCTGGATAAAAGGCTGAGAATCAGTGTGCCAATACGTTTTTGAGTGACTCTACTCTGCAGACAGCACCTTACAAATCTGTGAAATGGGTCCAGAGCTTTGGGTCCAGTCTGCTTCCTTTTGGGCTGCTTCAGGGAAGTCCCGCTTCAGCTTGGAGAAGTAGCCTGCTTTAGTTCGATATTGCTATTCCTCTGTTTGTCTTCACTTTTGTTTGCTTTCACCCACCCTCTTTGCTTTTGTCATTCTAGGTGTTTTGAAAAGAAATATGATGCAGCCTTACACTTTTTCAGGAAACATAAAACCAGAATTCGATATGTTATTTATGGAATACTAATAGCAGGTATTTATTGGACATCACAGAGAATGATAATCTCTTAGTTTTATAGAGAGTTTGGGTGGGTGTGTTTCTGTTTGAAGCCTGAAATTAATTACACAAAATGGAATAACCTTATTTGACAGCAAATGAAACTTATGTGACGATTGCATACCATGCGGAATAGTAATGCTACTTATTATTAGGATCTACAGAGGGAAAGATATGATGTACACTTACATTTTTTATTACTATTACATTTATACCCTACCTTTCTTCCATGGAGATCAAGGTGGCATACATGGTTCTCCCCCACCCTCATTTTATTCTCACAACACCCTGTGAGGTAGGCTGGGCTAAGGGATTGCAGCTGGCCCAAGGTCACCCAGTGAGTTTCATCACTGAATGAGGTTTTGAACCCTGGTTTCCCAGATCCTAGTCCAGAGATAGAACTAGTCCAGAGTCCCACGAGTTCCAGCCAGCGTGGTCAAAGATCAGGAATGAAGAGAGTTGGACTTCAACAACATCTGGAGAGCCACAGGTTCCCCATCTCTGTCCTAGTCCAGCACTCTAACCACTGCACCAAATTGGCTTGATGTGATATACATCTTTTCAGTATACAGTGGTATCTTGGGTTAAGTACTTAATTCGTTCTGGAGGTCTGTTCTTAACCTGAAAGTGTTCTTAACCTGAAGCACCACTTTAGCTAATGGGGCCTCCTGCTGCTGCTGCTGCGCCGCTGGAGCACAATTTCTGTTCTCATCCTGAAGCAAAGTTCTTAACCCAAGGTACTATTTCTGGGTTAGCGGAGTCTGTAACCTGAAGTATATGTAACCTGAAGCGTATGTAACCTGTAGCTCAGTTGGTAGAGCATGAGAATCTTAACCTCAGGGTCATGGATTTGAGCATTGGGCAAAATATTCCGGCATTGCAGGGGGTTGGACTTCTTGATGATCCTTGCGGTCCCTTCCAACTGTACAAATACTTTGATTCTTCGAAATCTCTTTGTAAGATTTCAAGAGATTGCCACCTACTTCTAAACTTACTACAGTGTGACCCTACACATATTCAGAAGTCCTATGATGGGATTTGCTCCCAAGCATGTACAGGATTTCAACCTAAATGATCTAAATTACCCCAAAAGCTCACTGGAAAAACTTCTTGGCTCCCTGCATTCCTGAACCTCCCACATTTTGAGAATCATTGGTAGGGCACCTGCTTTGCTTGCAGAAGATTCCAGGTTCAATTCATGTCATCTCCAGTAGGGCTGGGAATGTCTGCTGTCTAAGATGCTGGAGACCCATTGCCAGTCAGAGTAGACAATATTCAGCTACAATGGGTCTGACTCAGCAGAAGTCAACCTCCAAATGTTCGTGCGTTCAGAAGCACAGTTGGTTTGTAATGATTTTAATTCAACATGAAGCCATACTGGCATTGAGATCATGATAGGTAAATGAACTTATATTTCAGCAATATTGTTTTGTAAACCCCTTTTTGTAATAATACATGTTCACACTGCAAGTTGTAATATGAAGTTATCAAAGCTGGCTGTTCATTCCTACCTTTTGCTCTTGGATCAGAAAGGTGGTTCCTCCCACCTTAATCTTTAATGAAAACACAACGAAGAGAGGATTGCAGAAACGCCATGCATTCATCTCACATTATCCCACATGTAGGCACTTGCCTCACAGTGCAAAACAAAGCAAACTTTATTTATTTTTATTTTTTACCATGGGAGCTAATATTTAAGGATTCAGTTTCCATGTCTCTAGCTATTTGCATAACACTGGCTCTGGGGCAAATAGTGAGAAAAATATGTGAAAAGGCCTCTCTAAATAATTGCTTCCTTTTCATAATCACTTCTGCTGTTGTCTGAAGGACTTGGGCACTTGTGTGCAAAGGAGAAACACAGACCTTATTTTACTGGTGATCACAGAGACTTCCTCATTTAAATATACCATGGGAGGAAATGAGCCAATAATGTATCCATTTTACCAAATCATGAAAGTCCCTCAACAGGAGACAATTCTGTCTTAAATGATCACATTATATTACAGAATAAAGACTGGCTTTGCTAAGTCATGGCTTTTCTTTCATTAGAGCCTCTGGTTCTTCCAAAGCTCTTCCATGAACCTCAAAAATTGCTTCCATTCAAATGACTGAACCTACCCTGGACCTACCTGGGATGCAGGTGGTGGCACTGTGGGTTAAACCACAGAGCCTAGGACTTGCTGATCAGAAGGTCGGCGGTTCGAATTCCCACAATGGGGTGAGCTCCCATTGCTTGCTCCCTGCTTCTGCCAACCTAGTAGTTCGAAAGCACGTCAGAGTACAAGTAAATAAATAGGTATCGCTCCGGCGGGAAGGTAAACGGCGTTTTGGTGCACTGCTCTGGTTCGCCAGAAGCGGCTTAGTCATGCTGGCCACATGACCCGGAAACTGTACGCCAGCTCCTTTGGCCAATAAAGCAAGATGAGCGAGGCAAACCCAGAGTCGGCCACGACTGGACCTAATGGTCAGGGGTCCCTTTACCTTTACCCTGGACCATAATACAGATTGTGGTCTACAGGTAGCTGGGCCTAGACTGGCCAGGTCTCCTTGAAATACTTCCTGATAGTCTACAGTTCTTACATTATCCTCTCCCTTTCACAAGAACAGAGGCTGAAGCACTATGAGTGGAATTCAACTAAGTTTTATTCAGAGTAGATGTGGTGTTGTTTTTACTTAAATTATAGTAATTATTTCCAAATGTGCATCTATCTATATATATATAAATTAGCATGTGAGAATCTTTTGTCCTTTTAAAAATGTACACCTTTTGTGTGATACGAAGGTATGTGGTGATGGGGAAATGTTGCACTTGGGGTGGAGCTCTCAGCTCTTCTCTGATCAGCGGCAGAGAATTTCAAATAGATACACACATATCAACAAGTGTAATGTGAGCAAGTCTTCTTCTAATTTTCTTTGTCAGTGAAGCATGGAAATTTGGCTTAGTTAAACATTAGATGTGAAAGTGTGAGTTGTCCTTTCTGCTTTGCTGGGTAAGGATGCTTCCACCATCCTCCCTCAATAATAATAATAATAATAATAATAATAATAATAATAATAATAATTTATTTATACCCTGCCCATCACCCGGGGCAGCTTTCAACAGACTATTAAAAACACAACAAAACGTCAAACATTAAAAACGTCCCGATACAGAGCTGCCTTCAGATGTCTTCTAAAAGTCAGATACAGTAGCATCTCAGCTTACACGTAAACTTCAGGTTGCGAAAGTGGCAAACCCGGAAGTGTTTTGCCTCGTGCGCATGCGCAAAAGCGCTCTACCATGCTACGCACATGCACAGAAGCGGTCCCTCAGGTAACCTCGTGATCCAACTGGAGCTCCAGAAAGGATCCCGTCTGCAACCGGAGGTACCACTGTAGTTGTTTATTTCCTTGACATCTGATGGGAGGGCGTTCCACAGGGAGGGTGCCACTACCGAGAAGGCCCTCTGCCTGGTTCCCTGTAGCTTTGCTTCTCGCAATGAGAGAACTGCCAGAAGGCCCTCGGAGCTGGACCTCACTCTTCCCCAGAATTCCAGCATAGGAAGCTGCCTTAAGCCAAGCCACACGATTGGGTCCATCTAGCAGCTAGATTCTCGCTCAATGCTGCCTACAGTGATTGGCAGGTTTCCTTCAGGATTCTTTCCCCAGCCTCACCTAGAGATGTCAGGGATTGAACCTGGAACCTTTTGTGTGCAAAGCAGTTGCTCTCCCACTGAATGCTTCCCCAAGCATTTGCTTATCTCGAATGGAAAGGAAAATTGCGTCAATAAGTGCACTGGCTTATGCAAGTAGCACTGTTTGAAGTGCTGTTTTCCAAACAAAGGCTTGGATAATTGTAACAAAGATGTTTGAGGATTTTGTTGGGAAAGGAAACAAGGGAGGACAGGTATTGTATGCAATGGGCATGCCTCATATATGGCATATCTGATTTATGCCTATGCTTGTTTCCATGACAGCTTATCTGGCCATGGTGATTGCGGCCTGTATCTTGAATTTTCGCAGAGCTTTGGCCCTCTTTGTACTCACCATCCTGGGCATTTTCTTCATCTGCTGGGACTTTTTGATGGCCAGATATGAGGACAGAATCGCAGAATTGCTTTCCCCTTGTGGAAAGTTTCTGGATACCCAGTGGTTTTGGCTGAAATGGTAAATATTGTGGTTTCTTTCTTTGCAGATGAGTTAGTTGCTCTAGCTCATAATCATCACATAATGTATTCATTGAAATCACACTTTGAAACCATGATTTATTAATTTTTAAAGAGGCAGGGAATATAAATGCAGCTTTATGAACACAGAGGATGGACCTTTAGGTGTTAGTTCTTGGTAAATGTTAGTGCCTTCTTAACCCTGCAGAAGTCAATTTCAGTATATACAGTATAGCCATAAAACGGGTAGGCAAGAGCTGGCAACATTTGAAGCCACCTCTCACCTCTGCAGCTGTCTTTTTTCACAGCAGTTTGATGTGCGGCACTTAGCAGATTTCAGTGTTTAGCTCATTGGTATCAAAAGGTTATCAAAGTCCCCCTAGGAGGGAACCTCTCCTATTCACTCCCACAAGGAGTAGTGATGGCCACCAACTTGAATAGCTTTGAAAGACACATTCATGGACCGTATAGTAAAAGCTATGGTTTTCCCAGTAGTGATGTATGGAAGTGAAAGCTGGACCATAAAGAAGGCTGATCGCCAAATAATTGATGCTTTTGAATTCTGGTGCTGGAGGAGACTCTTGAGAGTCCCATGGACTGCAAGAAGATCAAACCTCTCCATTCTTAAGGAAATCGGCCCTGAGTGCTCACTGGAAGGACAGATCCTGAAGCTGAGGCTCCAATACTTTGGCCACCTCATGAGAAGAGAAGACTCCCTGGAAAAGACCCTGATGTTGGGAGAGATGGAGGCACAAGGAGAAGGGGACGACAGAGGACGAGATGGTTGGACAGTGTTCTCGAAGCTACGAACATGAGTTTGACTAAACTGCAGGAGGCAGGGGAAGACAGGAGTGCCTGGCGTGCTCTGGTCCATGGGGTCACGAAGAGTTGGACACGACTAAACGAATAAACAACAACAAGAAGACTATCAATGGCTACTAGCCAGGATGACGACAACACCCTCCACTGTCAAAGGCAGTATGCCTCTGAATGACAGCTGCTGGGAATCACAAGGTGGCTCTTGTGCTGAGGTGCTGCTTTGGGGCATCCCATAGACACCTGGTTGGCCACTGTGAGAACAGGATGCTTGGCTAGATGGGCTTTTGGCCTGATCCAATAGCCTGTTCTCATGTTCCTATTTTCTTAGCAAGAGGAAGCCAGACTAGTTTTTCCTTGCTTCTTGGCAGCCGTAAATATATGCCTTGTCTTGTTTGTAGGTAAACAGGGAGGAAATATAGGGGGGGTTGTGTGTGTTGATGATTTATATCTTTTTTTTTGTTTGAAGGTAATTATAAAGTATTTAAAAAAACATTTATGTGGGATGAAACATAACCCGAGAGGTCGGCATGCCTCTCAAAGGTCATGTACCACTGAAAAATGAATGCCTATATTCACGCAAACCTTCAGGTGGCCTTAACATTCTGATCTTATGCATGTTTACTTGGGAGCAAGTCCCACTGAGTTCAGCAGACCTTAACCCTAAGAAGATATTGTTACAAACACTCCAACTGATGAGCAGTAGGAAATCACAGGAGTCCCAGCCTTGGGTTGGGTTTTGTTGGAAAGGAGGTCACTGAAGCCTTATGGAGTCTTTGTGACATATGGTTTATTTTCAAATATATAGAGAGTGAGCATAAGATGGAAAATTCACAGCACTGACACTCCAGGAGACCTTGTCCCACCACAGACCCACTGTGATTCTCACAGACAGCAAATGAGGCTTTTGTATGACACCTGCTCTTGCCAGGGGAGGGAGGGAGGGCTAGACCCTCATCTAAGCATCACCTGCTATGATAATGAAACTTTGGACCAAGTTTACGTAACAAAGCCAATCTTTAACAGACCTAGATAGTGGCATTAATTTAACAAAGAAAGCAGTTTGACCATACCCCTCAACTGTCCTGGCAAAACTGGGATGTCCCTTTTTTTGCAAGAGCCCAGTGCCCACTTTGGGCACAGCCATCTCATGCAGTGCCCCAAAATGGGTGGTTTGGGGCACTGTGTTCTTGTACATGGTCTCTTGAGGTCACGCAGGTCACATGACTTGTGTGGGAATGCAGCCCTAGAAGACATGCATCCCGGTTTTTCACCTCAAGGGCATGGTTTGACTATTTGATCAGTCTTTGGAGAAATTCTGTCTTAAAACCACAAGCTTGAAGAAGCCCCCCCCCAAAAAAAATCCATTTAGTCTAACCCCAAACTTATTGCACTATGCATGGCATTATAGTCTTAATCTGCATTGATTTCAATGGGATGTAAGCATCCTAAGCTATGCATAAAAATGCGTAGTTGTATTTTTCGTTACAATTTATTGCTTTCTTAACCTTCCTGGAAATAACCTCAACTCAAACCTTCATTGGTTGGGAAAGAGCCAAACCAACCCCATCCCATTCAAGTAAGAAGTGGGAAGCATACATTTCTGTCTCTCGTGAAGATGGCGCAACCTATGATGACCCAAAAAAACTGAGCAAGGTTCAACCAGCCATCTGTTTTGACCTGCAGGATAACCCTCCTGCTGTCACACCCTAAGGCAAGTAGCAGAAACAGGAGAGTTCTGGAGCCTGTGGTGGGCAGCTGTTCAGAAAGATGGCGGGCTGCATTTGGCGTAGCGTGTGTGCATCCATTCTTAAGGAAATCAGCCCTGAGTGCTCACTGGAAGGACAGATCGTGAAGCTGAGGCTCCACTTCATGAGAAGAGAAGACTCCCTGGAAAAGACCCTGGTGTTGGGAAAGACTGAGGGCACAAGGAGAAGGGGGCGACAGAGGATGAGATGGTTGGACAGTGTTCTCGAAGCTACCAGCATGAGTTTGACCAAACTGCGGGAGGCAGTGGAAGACAGGAGTGCCTGGCGTGCTCTGGTCCATGGGGTCACGAAGAGTCGGACACGACTAAACGACTAAACAACAACAACAACAACAACAACAACAACAACAACAAAAGTGTGCTTTGTGAGGAAGGGTAGTACCAGAATAGTGCTTCTGTTTTGTTACTGAAAGTGATTTGTGCTTGTTCCAGATTTAGTTTTACTGTGCCCCATGGTGAAAGGCATGTAACCATTTTTTATATAAATAAGTTGCCTAAAGCTGAAGGGAAAAGAAATTTCGACCAAGATGATGGTTGTAAATCTTTTTCCCTAGGGCAGTGTGGATATCTCTAGCAGCTGCCATCGTGTGCTGGCTTGTCTTTGACACTGCCAGACAAGGGACCAACCAACTCATTTCCTTTGGCGGCCTTATAATGTATGTCTTCTTGATGCTGATCTTTTCCAAGTACCCAACTAAGGTGAGTCCTACATTTGCTTTGTCTGTGGCTTCATGTACTAACACTACAGACTTGGACCCCTGGCGAATGAGCTTACTTGCAGCAAGATTCCTAAATAATTATGTATCTGTTGCCAACAAATAGCCAGTTTGGGAGTCAAAGGCTTGATGTGAGTACTTTTGATACAATTTATTAAAAAACACTCTAGGCAGATGCTTTTATCTCCTATGGTCACAACTGGGCCAGGTCACTCAGAAGGAAAAGATTGGGTTGCACCAGAATCTTGAAGATGCAGCCTAAGTTTAAGAGGGCTGAAAATACCCTAAACCTAGTCAGGGCTCCAGGAACGTATAGAAACAAGCCACAGAATATGCGGAGTTAGCCTATCTTTCTGAAAGAATTAGAGATAAACCTAGGCAAAAGTTCATTTTAGAATGGGATCGTTTCAAGAGATACTTAAAAAATAGTTGCTGCGATCTGAATACGGTAATAGCTTTCGAGTAAACTCTGTAAATAATATATATTAAGGAAAAGGATATGAAACACTAAATAGTGTGTTATGAAACAACTAAACAAAATCATGCAATATTAAAAGAAAGAAATATGGAAGGGACGGGAAGTCAGATGTTCGTGAAGAAAATTTATTGCTGAAAAAATATATTCTTTTTGTGATGATTGATGTTTTTTGACGGATTGGGAATGATGATTATGAATTTATGTTGTACAAATATAATTACGAGCAATAAAGCATAAAATAAATAAATAAATAGAAACAAGCCACAATGAAGAAGACAGAGGAAGGTTCACTAACATACCCAGAAATGCCAAACTGCATCTTTAATAGAATCCAGTGTCCTCTTCACCTTGTTTTATGAATATCCCAGCTTTTGAGAGTTCTGGTTTGGTCTGCTACAATCATCTCTGCTATGATGACAATAGAAGATGGTTCTTTGATCACCAAAGAAGATCAGCTAACTCTGATTTTCTTGCCAAGAACCAAGGCTTTCATTGGAATTATAACCTTAATCCACTGCCTTAGTTCACCACAAGTCACTGAGCTGTTTCCTAAGATTTTTAAGTCTCTTTGTATATGAGGAAATAAGCAACATAGAAGAGGAACTGCATACAGATACAAATTCTGATAGTTAAAGCACTTTTCTGGAACAATTAATGTCTTGATTGTAACCCATAATCCTCCACATAGTATTCCTAAAAACATCAAGTGATAATAAGCCAGTCATCTTGTGTTTTCCCATGAGCCTTATTGCCCCTAATGGGCCGGTTCTGTTACAATGAAATCCAAACCTGACCCCATTAGCTTTAAAATAGTCAAGATTCATAATCTGGGAGAAAACCACAAAGCAGAGGATAGAACTGTTCATAGTGGGATACTTCGTATTCTAAAATAAGTATGTTCTGGAAGCTTAGATTGTAAAATTCTTCCAAAAGGTCAAGTATCAGAACCACAAAACACGAATACACACATGTGCCTTTAACAGGTTTTTTCCCTTATACAAGAAATTTTAAGGCGTAATATATAAGATATATATGGCAAGGTGTTAGGAGTTCAAGACGTGCATTCTAGTCCCCTCCCTTAATTTTCCTATTCCAATTGTCAGCATTGCTATTGAGCATGCTCAATCCTCAAATAACTGTTTTAGGAAGGTGTTTTCTTCTGGTCCCCTTAGTTTTAAAACATTTTGGGTACTTCTGCAAATCATGGGGTTTCCCTGTATCTGTAGATTTTGCTTTCATATTTGTTAGTGGCCCTGTTTGGACTGTAACCTTGTTCATGCTCAGCACCTGAGATTGCTATTAGATTGGTCAAATTTGCATTCTAAATCCAGTGCCTGTCATTCTTTTTGCTTTCTTTGTTTCAATGCATGGCTAGGTTGTATGGAGACCAGTAATTTGGGGGATAGGATTACAGTTTATTCTTGGACTAATAACTTTGAGGACAAAAGTAGGATTCGATGCATTCAACTGGCTTGGTGGTCAAGTGCAGGTAAGCCATTTTTTCTACCTATATGCATCAGCAAGAAGAGCTGCGTGGGTGGCTGCGGGAGGGGAAAGAGAGCCCATGTGAGTGGCTCCATGAGGAGCTATCCCAAAGTAGGTTTATCTGCCATGTCCTGGAGGCTGAAGCATATTCTTCAACATGCTGCAGAGGAAAATCAGGATGTGCAACTTTTGGGGCTATGCAAGTCACATGACTCACATAAGAACACCCCCACCCCCAAACACACGTCTTTTGGGGCTGTGACTTTCGGGTGATAGAGTGACTGCTGCTGGTCACGTTAAAGGGGGACAGAGAAATAATAATTAATAAATAATAATAATATTTTTTTATTTATACCCCATCCTTCCCGGTTCAGAAAACTGGGCTCAGGGTGGCTAACAACAAATTTAAAACACTTAATTGTAGAAGCAGCATAAAATACAGTATAAAAACATGAATAACAATAAAATTCAAAGCTCAGAAATCAATTTGGGGGAAATCCATCCAATAAGCATTAGATAGTTACCAGGGCTAGCTGGCTGAATTGGTCCTACTTGGGCCAGTGAGGAGACCAGGGGAGAATTAGCTGGGGGGTCTCAGAGCGGGTAATCTTCATAAAAGGGGAGGGGGAAGGAAGAGAATGGAAATAAAAGATCAGGCTGAATTCAAATTAAAGGCCAGGCGGAATAGCTCTGTCTTACAGGCCTGACGGAAGGAGGTTAAATCCTGAAAGGCCCTGGTCTCATGGGACAGAGCATTCCACCAGGTCAGAGCCATCACTGAAAAGGCCCTGGCCCTGGTGGAGGATAGTCTGACTTCCTTAGGGCCCAGGACCAGAAAGAGAGAGACCTAGATCTAAGAAATCCATCCTATGGTGGACAAGAAGGTGGGTGTTGATGGTGGTGGTGGAAGAGATATTCTCACTAGCTCAGTGGGGCAACCCCGACATCAGCGGAGGTTGACTGAGGGAACCCAGAAGTAAGCTTAGAACAAGCAGCGGCACTGCGGTGGGAGCTCACCACCTGATATCACACTGCTGCTCAAGGAGCCAGGTGACAAGTGTGAGCCCAGAAAAGGTGTGTCTTTCAGGGGCATACTCTTGCGGGAGCCAAAACAGGATACCCTGGGATCCAATCCGAAGCCAGAATGTCTTCTGTAATTCCAAGATGTCCCGCTTAAAGTGGAACAATGGAGGGGTTTTCTGAAGGGAAGCAGCAAAGTGGATCACTCATAGAGTGATTACTTGGGATACGGCCTGATCCATGTGTGTGACTCCCGGCCAAGATGAGACTGTCCCCTTTTCCACCAGGACTCCTGCGTCTTCCTTTCATGGAGGATAATATTGTCAGTTTCTTGCCATGATGGCTATTGCCCTGCCTCCACAGTCAGAGACAGCAATGCTTCTGAATATCAGTTGCTGGAAACGACAGGAGGACAGAGCGCACTTGCGCTTGAGTCCTCCTTCAGTGGCATCTGGGTGGCCACTGTGAGAACAGGATGTTGGGCTCAATGAGTCATTGCCAAAGCAGGTTCCATTTTAGAAAAGGCCTTCTGTGTGGGAAATGGAGGGATGCCTCTGCTAAGATAGTACTTGTCAGGATTAAGCAGTTAAAATTGAAGCATTAGTGCAAAGGTCTACACTGTTGGGATCTGCGTTACGACCGAACTGATAAAGCTCATTATCCTCCGGCCGAGCCTTTGGAATCGCCTCCCGACGTGATTAATGACCTGAGCCTTTGATGAGGACTCAGACACATTCCCATCCAGCAGAGAATCAAAGCAGCACGCGGAAGTGATGAGCTTTATGGCTACATGGCTAAAGACTTTATTTCTAAGCTACGCAGACAAAAAACACATCCTCTCTCTATGAAAGCAGAGAGCAACTGAACAACAAAGGAGCAAAGGAACAGGAAACCACTCACGTCACATCCGTGTCCCGTGAGACTTCCAACAGCCTGGAAGGTCTCTGGAATGTAAACAGAGTCCTGTGACTCCAAGCAGCTGCACAGTGGCAAAACAGAAACTAACATACACTAGGAGTGAGGAACCTTTGGCCCTCCAATTACAGTTGTACCTCGTGTTAAGAACTTAATTCGTTCTGGAGGCCTGTTCTGGCCCGTTAAGAACCTGAAACTGTTCTTAACCTGAGGTACCACTTTAGCTAATGGGGCCTCCCGCTGCCGCCGCGTGATTTCTGTTCTCATCCTGAAGCAAAGTTCTTTTTATAAAGATTACCCGCTGTGGGATCCCACAGCTAATTCTCCCCTGGTCTCCTCGCTGGCCCAAATAGGACTAATTTAGCCAGCTAGCCCTGGTGATCATCTAATGTTTATTGGATGGATTTTCCCCCTAAATTGATTTTTGATTTTATTGTTATTCAAGTTTTATACCCTATTTTATGCTGTTTTTTTGTAGTATCAATTAAGTGTTTTAAATTTGTTGAGCCCGGGTATAAATAAAAAAATATTATTATTATTATTAACCCGAGGTACTATTTCTGGGTTAGCGGAGTCTGTAACCTGAAGCATCTGTAACCTGAAGCGTCTGTAACCCGAAGTACCACTATATGTTGGACTACAACTCCCATCATCCGCAACCATTGACCTTGCTGCCCAGCCTGCATGACCAATGACTGGGGATGATGGGAGCTTGAGTCCAACAGTGTCTTGAGGCCCACAGATTCACTGGTCTGGATTCACGCCTGTAACTATTTGGATAAATTAAACATACAGAAATATTTTCTCTTGTGCCAGGAAAAAAGTCAGGTGAAGAAGTAAGCGCAGGAAGTGCAGCACAGATTATTTTTAGGAAACAAGGAAATGTACTGGACATGAACCTGTGTAAATAGATACAGTACCTGAAGGAGTTGTTTATGGTGAATGATGTTCATTTATTTCAAACTACTAGACCTATAACAATGCAGCTCTACAACTCTTGAACATTTTCCTTTTGCTCTTCAGAACAAGTACATTCTGTTACATTTCTAAAAGCAGTAAGCTAACCACACTGACATTTAACTGGCGGCTTCACAATGCTTCCATTAGTTTAAAACCATCAGTCCTCTACCTTTTATATTAGCAGCTGCTTTTGTGGGAAGGGAGTGGAAAGCATTGCAAACACACCTGAACTTACAGCAACTCTCTGGAAGACCCAGGTCCAAACACTGAGGCTGCACAATGACCATACATTTAAAGCACTGTTGTTTGGATCAGGAAAAGCTCAGGCCAACTTAACACAAAATAGGAATGACGATGGCCACTTCTCTTTGTATTCTGATGTGATGGAAATGCCGTATAAGAGACTTGAGCATCATTTCCAACTGGCTGTGCATGTGCAGGGATGCAGGGCAGGAGCAGGAGCAGGATTCTGCCTGCAGGTTTAGAAAGCCCCATTGAGCTCAATAGGATTTACTCCCAGGTAAGGTCCCATCCATATGCTGTTTGTCCTGTGATTTAAAGTCATGAGCCCAAGAGGTGGTTTTTTTGTTTGTTTTTGTCCTGCCACTTTCCCCAGGAAAACTCACTCTTTACTGCTAAATCGAAACAAATGCCAATCTGGCTTTCTGTGGATCAATATTTGTTCTGATTAAGCAGTAAATTCCAGGGAAATGGGTGGGAGAAAAAAACAACCCACCTCTCAGACTTGTGAGTGGAAATCACGAGACAAACGCAAGTATGGATAGGTGCACAATAAGTCTATGATTGCATCCTTAGCCAGTCATCAGTTCTGTTAATCCACATACACCCACATGTATAATCTCTGGCTCCACTAGGTAGTCCCACTGTATTATTCTCAACAGATCCACCTACTGAGGCAGACCAGATGGGACATGGGATGTGCAGGGACAATTCAATTCAGTTCACATCTCAGGTCAAACTTACCAAACTCACATTTTCCAAAACAATATGTGAATTGAAACACACCTTCAAAATTCTTCAAAATACGCACATCCATTTTTTGCAATGTATTTCTCCAGTCAAGTGATGTGTACACTAATGCATATACTACGGCAAAATGTGAAAGTAACATGCAAAACTGCACAATATCAGGGGGATGCGGCAGCTAGACTGGTGACCGGGCATGGCCACTAGGACCATATAAAAGGTAAAGGTACCCCTGCCCGTCAGGGCCAGTCGTGACCGGCTCTAGGGTTGCGCGCTCATCTCGCTCAAGAGGCCGGGAGCCGGCACTGTCCGAAGACACTTCCGGGTCACGTGGCCAGCGTGATGAAGCTGCAAGTGGCGAGCCAGCACCAGCGCCGCACACGGAAACGCCGTTTACCTTCCCGCTAGAAAGCGGTCCCTATTTATCTACTTGCACTTAGGGGTGCTTTTGAACTGCTAGGTGGGCAGGAGCTGGGACCGAACAACGGGAGCTCACCCCGTCGTGGGGATTTGAACCGCCGACCTTTCGATCAGCAAGTCCTAGGCTCTGTGGTTTAACTCACAGCGCCACCCACGTCCCTAGGACCATATAACACCGATCCTAAACAATCTTCACTGGCTCCCAGTACGTTTCCGAGCACAATTCAAATTGTTGGTGCTGACCTTTAAATCCCTAAATGGCCTCAGTCCAGTATACCTGAAGGAGCATCTCCACCCGCATCGTTCAGCACTAAGGTCCAGCTCCGAGGGCCTTCTGGCGGTTCCCTCACTGCAAGATGTGAGGTTACAGGGAACCAGGCAGTAGTTTTGCCCGTCCTGTGAAACACCCTCCCATCACATGTCAAGGAGATAAAGAACTACACAGTTTTACAGGACATCTGAAGGCAGCCCTGTATTGGGAAGTTTTTAGTGTTTGACATTTTATTATGTTTTTATATGTTCTGGAAGCTGCCCAGATGGGTGGGGTATAATAATAATAATAATAATAATAATAATAATAATAATAATACCAGTTTGCAAAAATGTATATAGTAGGGGAAATTACATATAACATGTATAGTGGAAGAATTTTGCACTAAAATGCTGACAAATTTTCACACTTAGTGTGTCGATCATCTGTAGCACATTGTTGTCTAGGAAAGATTTCTTGCCAGTGTTTTGCTTTGTTTTTAACAGTTTTTCTTCTTTTTCTTTTAAGACTTTCTTGGAATACACAGATGCTGGCTCTAAGTTTGTCTTTGGTGATAAATACACTGACCACTTCTTTGCCTTCAAGGTAAATAGTTATTCCTTATGTTTCTGGTATAGTGTCAACTGCACAAAGGCATGTAAATTTGGAAAATGTACAAGTAGTATCTGCAACAAAATGCTGCAGTGTGTTTCTCATTTTAGTACTGTATTGATGTTCAGGGCTTAGCCAGTCATTCCCTTCAAGCAAGTCCTCTGCTGGGGAATAGAATGGTGGCAATTCTGTTCTGCTGAAACTGTGTGATACACTGAACAGAGTGTTGGGTTTGGAGGAAAGAGGTCCAGCTTCCCACAAGATATATTTCTGTACTTAATCTAATTAATGACACACATAAATGCATGAATGAGATTCCCACTGTCTCTACCTACTAACTAGTGAAACCACAGCCATGGGAACGGGATTTCGCACTGGTGCTTTAGTTGAGATTCCTGCATTGCAGGGAGTTGGACTAAAAAACACCCAGGGTCTGTCCCAACTATACAATTATATGATTATCCTTGCTGAGAGGAGCAAACTTTGTTAATGATCTGCAACAGCACAGCCTCCAGCATAAATCTAGACTTTTTGCTTATATAACCCTTATATAACCCTATCACACATTCTTTTGATTTCCTTCATTAATGGTACAATTTTCTTAATGATAAGTTTCGAAAGAGGAATCTGAAACTATTGGGTGATTCTCAAGAGGCTGCTTTAAAAAGAAAAAGAAAAAAGGGTAATCTTCACCCCAAGTGTGCCCTGTAAATTCACAAAAGGAATCAATAAAATCTCTCTCCAAGCTTCCCTCTCCTGTCTTAGACTCAGGAATGAGCCCAGCAATACTTGACCTCTTTGGAAGGGGATGTTGCCCAGCAACCAATCTTTTTCCATTTCTTTGGTACTTGAGCAGATGAGAGCAGGCAACAAGGTCTTATTCTCTCTTATTCCATTTCTCTCTCAGCTCTTTCTCCATTGGATTGAGGAGATAGGTCAGGCCGGAGAATTGGCCTTCTGGAAGACACTTATGTCCACCTCATCTGTATTGTTTACAACCCTTCTGGAACTTTTCTCAAGAATTCTTCATTTTGAGAATGAAGTGTTCCCAGTCCCCCACTCATCCCCCAGCCCCCTTCATTATTTCTGTTTGTCATTTCTCCCTCTTTTCATCGGCTGGCAAATGTATTGAAATCTGCTGCTTTGAGAGGTGCCCCTTTAAATGTAATTCATTCCCCTAGTTTACCACCTGGGATTTCGTTTAGGATTCTTTCCAAAGGGGTGGATTCCTGTTTGTCTGTTTTTTTCAAATGCATGTTCCATATGTGATTTAAGGGGGATAGAGAAGGGCATGCCTGCTTACTCACTGTTTTGATGGCCACAAACACGTTTCTCCACCTTATTTTCAACCAAGTTGCTTTTGACTCTGTCCCAGTAATATGCATGGAATGTATCAGGCAGATTTTTATTTTCAAAGCACTGGGTGTTCCTTGCGCACCCTTGCGCAGCCCAGGAATACGTTGCTTTGGTGCACTAATCAAAGGCATTCTTGAGGAGAGCAGCTGGCCCTGAATGACAAAGGAACTAAGCACTGTTTATGTGGCTTATTAAAAGGCAAAAATATTAGTTGGAGAGGTTCTGCTCAAGCGTCCTTGATGGGATTATTGTCAGCGAGACAAAATGGGCCAAGACCTGATAATCCCAGCCTGCATATACATCTAGCAAATTTGTGCCAGGGAGCATCTTCAATCATTAAACCATCATATTGGATGGATCTGCCATTCTATCCCCTTTCAATGTTCCATTCGGTATTCATTCTCTCACCCCTTTACTAGTATGCAGATACATCTGCAGCCTAACGTGGCTTTCACTTTGGGCACCAGCTGTGGGCCTCCCTTCCTTAAATAACACAACAAAACAAAAAAAGCATGATCCTTTTGCCACAATCACCCATGCTTGGGCAACTTCCAGTTAGGCTGCTGCATTGCACTGCACATGGGTCTGCCCCTGGAGAGAATGCTGAAATTTCAAATGGTACAAAATATGGTACCAGATGATTGGCTGGTTCCTATAGGACTGACTGTATCTTGCCTGTAGTAAAGAGTTTCATTGGCTGCTTGCACAATTCAAGGTACTGATTTTGACTTTGAAGTCTCATATAGTCTAGGCCAGGGGTCTGCAACCTGCGGCTCCGGAGCCACATGTGGCTCTTTTACACCTTTGCCGCGGCTCCAGGGCGGATACTAGCGAGGGGAGGAGGCGCATTGTGCGCCCCAACACTCCCCACTGTGGCGGGCACTGTACTGGCTGTGATGTCGCATGGGGGCGGTGCGTGCGTTAGTCACGCACCGTCCCGACGTTGCCTTCCCGCCCGCCCGCTACATTGTAAGGGGCATGTACGCTGGTCACTGCATTGAAAGGGGAGTGAAGAACACACACACACAAAAAGGTAACTTGTTAATTTAACGTTTATTTCTATGAGGAGGAATAATTCTGAGGGGTCAAACAAAGAAATAATAAAAAAGTGACAAAAAAGTTATTTTTATAATGACAAGTTTTGCAGCTCCCAGTTTTTTCCCCCTTCGGAAACAGGTCCAAGTGGCTCTTTTTGTCTTAAAGGTTGCAGACCCCTGGTCTAGGCCCAAGTTATCTCAAAAACCACATCTTCAACTGCCTGAACTTGCCTGTATTTTAAAAATAATATACAGAAGCCTTGTTGCAAGTGCTTCCCTTTCAGAAATGAGGAGAGTGACTACTGGGGACAGGGCTTCCTCTGTTGTGGCACCCAGACTGTGGAATGCCCTCGTCAGGCACATCTTTCTACCTATTTTTCCCCGCCCAGGCTTCTGGGTTTTTGCAGCCAGTGAATATTTTCTGTTCTGCATTTATGTTTGTTCTTGATGGACTTTTGTGGTTTTCGGCTTGTCTGAAGGCTGTAGCATAGCTATATCCTCTGATTTCAGAAGTGCCCTACCTATTGTTTCTCTCTGGGAGTTTAGAAAAAAGAAAGTCCTTGACCATGGTTTGATTTTTCTCTCCTAATTAGGTGCTGCCTATTGTCATTTTCTTCAGCATGGTGATGTCTATGCTTTACCACCTTGGATTCATGCAGTGGCTTATTAAAAAGGTAACAAAGCCCGCAGGTTCTTTCATACTTTTGGTGAATTGTAGAATACCCCTCTCTTCCACTCTGTCTCTCACACAAAGAGGGCCCCACTCTGGGCCAACAGAGTCTGATTCTGTGGCTTTTGAACAACTTAATACTTTTCACCTCCACTATCCAACAAATCCAGGCCCTCACCTGAGTGATATGAATTGTTGCCCATAGAAAGGATCTCCCACTCCTTGTCCACAGTAGCAGCAGAGCATATCCAGTTGGGGCTTGGAGATAAAAAGGTAAAGGTAAAGGGACCCCTGGCCATTAGGTCCAGTCGTGACCGACTCTGGGGTTGCGGTGCTCATCTCGCTTTATTGGCCGAGGGAGCCGGCGTACAGCTTCCAGGTCATGTGGCCAGCATGACTAAGCCGCTTCTGGCAAACCAGAGCAGCGCACAGAAACGCCGTTTACCTTCCCACCGAAGCAGTACCTATTTATCTACTTGCACTTTGACGTGCTTTCGAACTGCTAGGTTGGCAGGAGTAGGGACCCAACAATGAGAGCTCACCCCGTCGCGGGGATTCCGATTGGCAAGTCCTAGGCTCTGTGGTTTAACCCACAGCGCCACCCGCATCCCTAGGGCTTGGAGATACTCCTACCCAAAATCCTTTGTCAGTCAGTGCAGACCAGGTTTTCCAAACTTGGGTCTCCAGCTGTTTTGGACTACAATTCCCATCATCCCTGACCACTGGTCCTCCTCACTAAGGATGGTGGGAGTTGTAGTCCAAAAACCCAAGTTTTGGAAACCCTGATGTAGTCAATACTGAGCTAGACTGACCAATGTTGTGATTCCGTATAAAGAAGCTTCCTATATTCCTAACACTTCCATTTATTTTTTAATTTACTCCATGTTTTTCCCACTCACCAGTGGGCTCCCCATTCAAATTTCTTTGTCTTCTCTTCTCTGAAATCACACCAACCCAAATTGTACAGCTTTCAACCTGTAAACACCTGCCTGGTTGGGCCCACCCATCAATTATGGGAGCAGAATAGCACAAACTTTCTTTTCCAGCACTAACTTCTTGCATAGCTTGAAGAAAAAAGCATCAGGCATAACTGTGATAGGTAAAGGTAAAGGTACCCCTGCCCGTACGGGCCAGTCTTGCCAGACTCTAGGGTTGTGCGCTCATCTCACTCTATAGGCCGGGAGCCAGCGCTGTCCGCAGACACTTCCGTGTCACGTGGCCAGCGTGACAAGCTGCACCTGGCGAGCCAGCGCAGCACACGGAAACGCCGTTTACCTTCCCGCCAGTAAGCGGTCCCTGTTTATCTACTTGCACCCGGAGGTGCTTTCGAACTGCTAGGTTGGCAGGCGCTGGGACCAAACGACGGGAGCGCACCCCGCCGCGGGGATTTGAACCGCCAACCGTGCGATTGGCAAGTCCTAGGCGCTGAGGTTTTACCCACAGCGCCACCCGCGTCCCTATAACTGTGATAGGTTAGCTTTAAGTTTGTAAAGTTGGGGTAGAATTCCTAGCCTGTTGTTTCTGGGGAGATTAGCAGATGTAGGTACCCTAGAGAATCTCTTACTATATTCATAAATTGTAAGACACATTATCCAAGCTGTATTATCTGAATTCAGTAATGTGCCTTATGTGGCCCTGTGACATTACGCAGATTTATTATTCAAACCTATGGTCTCTGGGAGAAGATTCTAGGGGCTATCAGATATTCTTCTCCAAGAGCAGAGAGAAAGCTCTAGCCTTGGAAAGAGGAGATCCATTTTCAGATGGCCCCCTCTCCACTGCCACAAACTTCCATAACCCTTGCCCTCCCAATGTCCTGCTGAAAGGAGTCCAGGGAGGTGCTGGATAAGGTAGCTAAACCACTTCCATTTCCCTACCACACCTTGGGATTTCAGCCTTATTTCTAGATTTGCTGCAACAGCACACTACAACTTGACAATTTCCAAAGTACTGCTTAGATTACTTTGGCTGGATTTCCCTGGCAACTGCCTGCATCTCTGTCCAATGCATTGTGATTTCTTGCACTGCAGTAAAATTATGTTTACATGGGATGCCAAAAGGACCTCTCCTTGTTTGACACTGGAAAATAGTTACTTTGGGAAAGATGTGTGACCATCCTCTAGACATGGCGATGACACTTCTAGAATTTCACAACTGTGGATTAGCTTGAGAACACCAGGAAATTATTTTTCCGCGTTGCATCTTACACCAGTGTGGTGTAGTGGTTAAGAGTGGTAGACTCGTAATCTGGTGAACCAGGTTCGCCACTCCGCTCCTCCACATGCAGCTGCTGGGTGACCTTGGGCTAGTCACACTTCTCTGAAGTCTCTCAGCCTCACTCACCTCACAGAGTGTTTGTTGTGGGGGACTCCTTCGGGTAGTAACCGCTCCCCACTTAAAACGGGGGGCGCCCTTTGCGTGGACGCGTGCAGCCCCTGGATCTGGAGTGGCTCCATCAGCATAGGCTTGGCTTTGCCTTCCCTCGGGTGGGATACCTGGAGGTCTCCGCCTACCTCAGTCAGTTGTCCAATCCCACCTGGGGGAAGCGTTGCCAAGGAGACCAGGCCAGGTAGGGGAGGGATTACCTGCCCACACAATAGAGGGAGGATCTTACCTGGGAATCCTCACTTGGCTCCAGAGCTTCTCCCACCCTACCCACCCTCAGTTAATGTCTTATTTGCAGGTTAACTTTTCTTCATAGGTTTTGCAGGTTAACTTTTCTTCACAAGTATGCGGGCGCTGCTACGTTAAGGTCGCTGTTAAAGGGCCGGAAAGGAATTTCCCTGCATTGGCAGGTTTCGCCTTTCCCGTAGCAAAACATCACAACTTTGGCGGTATCAGGCCTTGGGTGGAATCCTTTAGTCCATCTTCCTCTTTGCGGCGGCGATACCAGGGTTCCCCGTTAAAGGGGTTTCTGAAGGGAGGCTTTGCCCGTACACCGAAAGGTCGTCATTGCTCTCCCCTGCGGCGGCGGCGTAACGGGGCAGCTATCTCTGCTTGAACATATGCTCTCCAGAGCCGGCCCATCCCCCCACACACACACTGGATAACCCTGAAGCTCCCTAGGTCCCCGGCTGGGGACTGGGGAGGGAGAACGCCCAATGCCTGAGCCAAGGTCTACCCACATTTGAAATTTAATAAAGTTGTGGCCAATTTAATCCCATAGCACGTTGTCTTGAGTCGTTATTCCACATGACGGGGGGGGGCCCACTCGGGATCTGGGGACTCCGCCTGTCCACGCAATGATAAAGTGGGGTATCAAATCCAAAACTCTCTCTCTCTTCTCTCTTCTTTTCTTAGGTTGGATGGGTAATGCAAATAACCCTCGGGACGAGTCCAGTTGAATCTCTGGTTGCAGCTGGCAACATATTTGTGGGGCAGGTAAGCTGGGCAGGGAGTGGGGCAAGGCAGATGAAAAACTGTACCCCTTTATGGTCCAGCACAGTATGTCCACCATAGCCATGCATAGCAGTATCCTTTGTTCTTAGTGATCTCCATTAAGAACTGCTTGAATTAAACAGTCTGCAATTGGCAAGGACATTGGAGAACAGGCAAAACCTTGGAACCCTAAAGGGCAGATTTTAGCCACCACTTCACTAGCGCTTCCCAATACATATTTTTTACTTTCCATGCAGCAGGTAATCAGTCTTATATGGCACTGATTTACATCAGTTTGGAAAACTTGGGTTCAGAAAAGACTGCTTCCATAAAGAGCGATTGAAGAGCATCACAGGCCCTTGTGCACGCGAAACAAAAGGGAAAGAAACAAATGGCCAGATTCTAGATGTATAGATGATGTGACAAGTTAATCCCATAGATTTAGCTAGCTATTATGTTATATTGTGTAATATATTCACATCTTCAACTGGCCAAATAGATTGATTGTGATCATTCTGTTAGAGCACAAATGAAAGCAAAATGGTCATTTGCCTACTTTTAAGCTCTAATTGAATTGTGACTGACTGTTTTTGCATTCCATTGCCCCTTAACACCAGACTTTACACTTTCACCCTCTTACACTCCTGCAGATCCCCCTAAGTGCATTTGATGAAGGGGTCTCTAGCCCACAAAAGCTTATGCCGTAATGACATTTGTCAGTCTTGAAGGTCTTTTGCCATTGCCTTTAAGACTCTTGCTGTTTTTGCTGAAATAGACTGCTATGGCTACCACTTTGGAAATTGCGCCTATCCCAGTATTTCTAGCTTACAGAAAGAAAAAGGAGATGGTTTTAAATGTACTCAAGTGTAATTTCATACTATGGATAAAATATAGAAATATGAGGCAACACCTAATATGTGCTGGCTTGCTTTTTTGCTTCTTTTCCACCAGACAGAATCTCCCCTCTTGGTGAAGCCTTATTTGCCCTATATCACCAGGTCTGAACTCCATGCTGTCATGACGGCAGGATTCGCCACTATTGCTGGAAGTGTCTTAGGAGCATATATTTCATTTGGTGTAAGTATAGAAACACGCTAGCTCTTAATTACTGTTTTCCATCCCCACCTGACTAGTAACAAAGAGCATGAAAGGGAATTAGTTCTCCCTAACCACGCAGATTCCTAGAAGACAAATCTTTCATTAACAGCACTTTCCTGGGAGAAGGTTCCATCAAACTCCGTAGGTCTTGCTTCAGAGTAGACAGTTTTCCTGCTGCAAACCAATGTGACTATCCTGATTACATTTAAACCAGTTAGTGTTTTCAGCTAGAAATGCATATATCTTGATTCAGGCAAGACATGAATCTTTTTAAAAAGATATCACTCATACCTTTTGACCTATTTATTTCGTCAGCAGGGGTGCCATCTAGGGAGGGCAAGAAGCTGAGCCCAATTTTCAAAGAGAGGGTTGGCCCCCCTCAATATGGTGGAAGGCTGCACCGGCCTGTGTGGTGTCAGGAGATGCCACAGGGACCAGCATGCCTGGCACGAGGTCACACTGGCCTGCACGGCTTTGGGAGGTGTGCATGACATCACACAATGCACGTGTGATGTCACATGTGTGTTCTGGGCCCCTTCAATCTTGGGGGGTAGCCTGGTGCCTGTGTTCAGCAGGGTTACCACAGGAATGATATTCAGCATCTTGTGCCCAATTAAATGTTGTCCTCCTTCACCTTTGACATTTCAGATTCCAGCCTCCCACTTATTAACAGCTTCCGTGATGTCAGCGCCAGCAGCTTTGGCTATTGCCAAGCTCTTTTGGCCAGAGACCGAACACCCCCAGATAACTGCACAGCAGGCTGCAAAAGTGGAGAAAGGGTAAGAAGATTTATACTTGCATGGTGCAAAGGCTTAGGCAGAATTGGGAAGAGTAGGGTAGCTCTCTCTCTCATCACAAAAAAAAGAGGACATCAATTTGCATAAAATGTGTATGCACTGATTTATAGGGTGAGGCAAATTTCAAATGCATTATAAGTAGGAATATAACTCACCCTAGTGGAGAAGACTGTGATCAAGTGGCCTTTGTGGCAGCTTGTACTGCTGTCCTGGTGCTAATTGTGGATGGGTGACTAACAACCTTTTTTACGCTTCTTGTGGTTCTTTATCTTTAAGCTGGACTTGAACGGGACTCTCAGATAGAGGGCTGTCCTCTGCCACTCTAGGGAAAAGACAATATATAGAGTTGTTATGCAGACATTCAAAAATACAGTTGCAGTAAATTGCATAACAAGCCATTTCCTGCCCTTTCATGACACCTTAAATCAAATGCCTGGCCCTTAGATAACCGTCTCACTTTGCCTAAAGATAGGGGCGGCTGTAGCTCAGGACATTCAGTCACGGGTTGCATCTTGTGCTGCTTGGCCCTGAGAAAGTGTGCACATGAAATGCTTCTAAGGCTCTAAAAGGCTCTGTAAATGCTAAATATTGTTAACAAGATTAAGTACAGTGGTACCTCAGGTTACAGATGCTTCACGTTACAGACTCTGCTAACCCAGAAATAGTACCTTGGGTTAAGAACTTTGCTTCAGGATGAGAACAGAAATTGTGCAGTGGCAGCGGGAGGCCCCATTAGATAAAGTGGTGCCTCAGGTTAAGAACAGTTTCAGGTTAAGAACGGACCTCCAAAACGAATTAAGTTCTTAACCCGAGGTACCACTGTACTGGTTCTGATCATTTTTCTGGTTGGTGGTTTTTTAAAGGTGATTTCTGTTGTCATGGGGGCGGGGAAGTGACAAGGGTTCCTACACATCACATTAACCTGCACCTTTTGTTCTTGTTTTCTCGGTGAAGAGACTCAAAAAACCTGTTGGAAGCAGCCAGTCAAGGGGCTTCTGCCTCCATGCCTCTGGTGGCAAACATTGCTGCAAATCTGATTGCCTTCCTTGCCTTGCTTTCTTTCTGTAATGCAGTCCTCTCCTGGCTGGGAAATATGTTCAACTATTCACAGTTGAGCTTTGAGGTATTAAGTGCTATAAGCTTTGTTGTTGTTGTTGTTGTTGTTGTTGTTGTCCTCACTATTCAGTACAGCCATGGTAGATTAAAAAGACAGTAGATTATAAAAGGTTATTTTCTTGTACATAATATAAGAAACAAGGACAATATACTTAAGTTTTACCCATGTCCTATAAGATTTTAGCTAAGGCATGATCTCTCTCTTTCACACAGACCCCTGACATAAAATAAAATAATTACCATATTTTTCGCCCTATAGGACGCACTTTTACCCCTCCAAAAATGAAGGGGAAATCTTCCAAAAATGAAGGCGCACCGACCCCTCTCGCTCTCCAGGCTTCAGGAAGCTATCAGCAAGCCTGGGGAGCCCACGGGAGTTCCCGCAGGGCTCCCTAGGCTGCGGATAGCAGCCTGCCGCCCGGCGCGCGGGCGCCCTGAAGCAGAGCGCCCCACGCGCCAGGCAGATATCCGCAGTTTTCCCGCAGGGCTCCCTAGGCTACGGATAGCAGCCTGCTGTACGGAGCACGGGGCGCGCTGAAGCAGAGCGCCCCGCGCTTCGGGCAGACATCGGCCAGCCCCACAAGCTCGGGGGACAGAGGGGAGGCGCAGTGCTGCCATCCTGCTGTTCCCTGACCTGGTTTGGAGGCTGGCGCTGGGGAGAAGCGCTCTTCTCCCCAGCGCCAGCCCCACAAGCTCGGGGGACAGCGGGGAGGCGGAGCGCCGCCATACCGCTGTTCCCTGACCTAGTTTGGTTTCCCCAACCTGGTTTTGGGGGGGAAATAAAGGGAAAAAAATTTCCTTTATTTCCCCCCAAAAAAACTAGGTGCGTCCTATGGGACAGAGCGTCCTATGGGACGAAAAATACGGTATATTTTCACATGAATCCCATTTAGCTGATGCAAAGGGAGTCTGACTGGCCACTTCTCAGGGATGTTGTAGTGCTGGACTTCCTACACGGCGCTGAGTGAGGCTCAATGACCTTTGAGGTCTCTTCCAACTATGGTTTAGTGCTGCTGCTCATTAAACCGACCCTTCTATAGTCTGCAGTTATATCAATCATTTTTATTTATTCTTTTTTCTTTAAGCACCATTCATTCAGCAAAGTCCTTCATTCAGTTCATCAGTGGAGGGTGTTGCCCCCTTCCTCCGTCACTGGTGTCCTTGGACTTTATGAGACAGTGGAGATCCGTAATCACATCCCCCCTTTTCTGTCTTTAAATTTATTAAAACACAACTGGCGGAGATGACTGGCAGAATTCGAGACCTGGGAGAAGAGCTAGTGGAGGAGGACTGGAAGAAATTTAAAGACTATTTGCAAAAGCATTGTAAACTGTATGAATATTAGAATGATGCGGGATTTAAAGATAATATGGTATTAGTGATATAGTTAAAAGCTATGTAAAAATGATATACAGAACAAAGGTGAAGCCAGAATAATATTATGTCAAACCTAAACAATATGAAAAAGTGGAGGGAAGAATAGAGGCATAATAGTTGAAGTGTATAATATGAATTAAGATCTGAAAAAAGGTGAGGTATTGCTGAACAAGATTTTGTAGAAGGGAACACAGAAAAGGGAGATGTGAGGGAGTCCAGAAAGAGGACTATGAGAATAATATTCAAGAAAATGGCTTTTTTCTTTTTTTATGTTTTTGTTTCTTTTTTGTCTTTTATGATGGGTTTTTTATTGTGTTTTGTTGTTGTTTGTATGGTGTTTTTTTCTTTTTTTACTATGTGTTGTGAAATTTGCTTCATTCTTGAAACTTTAATAAATATCCTTTTAAAAAAAAATTATTAAAACACAACTGCAGAGAGGGGTGATTAGGGAAGGGGAGTTTAATGGACTGCCCAGTTACCTGCTCCTTTTTGTTTCCCATTGTTATGCGTGCTTTGCACTGGCGCCAATGGCTTGACATGACAAAAGGTAGGGTTGCCTAATATTGACTTGCTTTCTAAAGCCATACTGATGCATTTGTGAGCCTGACCAGCTTGGTTATCACAGCAAAGCAATGGAACATAGGAGGCGGTGGTTGTTTTTACGTAAACAAAAAGCCCTGAGAAATACCAATATGTGGTTAATGTATTTATTGGCTTTTAGATCAACCCCTCTCCCCCCCCCCTCTCTCTAGGTCATTTGTGCTTATGTCTTTATGCCATTTTCATTCATGATGGGAGTCGACTGGGAAGACAGTTTTCTTGTTGGTAGACTTCTAGGCTATAAGACCTTCTTCAATGAATTTGTGGCTTATAAAGATCTTTCAGAACTGATCAAGCTGAGGAAGGCAGGAGGGGAAAAGTACATTGGTGGAGAGAACCAATATCTGAGTGTGAGTATCCTTGCACAGTTTTGCTTTTATTTGACCCAGCCTTCTCAGAGGTTCCAATTGTCACACCGAATAAAATTGATTTCTGATTTAAAAACCACTTTGGTTAAGCATGTGTTATTATAGCAACACAGAATATTTTTCTAATGCCCATTTAATTCTGTTACCTCACAGCACCCAATCTGAGCTAAGCAGCATAATCTCCCTTTTAGCAACAGGGAGCAGGGCACAAATGTGGAGGCAGGGGGATAAGATGACTAGGCTAATTCTTATCGCTGCCCCAATCTGCAGGAACCGTTTCGATAAGGGAAGGTACAAAATACAATTCCCTAGGGATCTGAAGAGAGTGGCAGAATATTTTTCTTTACAGCTAGTGCGTCTTCCTAGGAAGTACTTTGAGAGTTCTGAATCCAAGACTTTCTGCCTAAAAATGCCACATTTTCTTTCAGAGTGAACCATTTCAGACTGAACCTGAACTGACAGTCCATTTTCATTGCAATTTTGGAGTATCAGAAACTGATTTCCAGTGGTCTAGGCTGCCATTCTGTTCATGGTGAAGTGGTCATTTCACTACTACACCCAGAGCAAGTTGAAAGCCTGTGCTGTCACTGCAATGAAGGACATTTATTTATTTATTTAACTTTTGTGCCGCTTCATATTTCAGCAGAAATCGTTGTGGTTAGGCTTGAACCTGTGTCTTCTGGTGCTTCCTAAGTTTGATGCCAGGCATCATAAAGGGTTCTCTGCTTTGGTAATTCCAGAACTATTCAGCAAGAACATGACGGCATAGTGAAAAAGAGGCTGGAAGGTTCACTTTTAACTTTTAATTTTTCTCAGAGCCTTCTAATAAGTCTAGATACATGTATATATCTCCAATAGAGTCTATCCTGCTGCATGTCCACCCCCACAGCCTGCAACAATGAGGCTTCCCAGCTTTCAAACATTTCCAGGAAAAGGTTGGACAAAAGAGACCTTGAAATGTGTTTTTCTACATAGGCAAGAAGCGACCAGAAATATCTACAAATTGCTGCTTTAAAACATGAGCGGGCACTCATAAGCGTATAATCAATTGAAATGCTTGTATAATTTTATTATGAACAGGGAACAGCGGGTGGGAAGAGTGAAGATATGCTCATAGATTGCAGTTGGAAAACAATGTGTATATACAGTATATACCCAATAGAATCATCAGGGGCCTCTTACCCATAGAGGCTAGTGGTGCAGGGCACCAGGGCACCAAGTTCTGGAGGATGCCAGGGAAGAGGTGGAGGCTGGATGCGGCGCCTCCCGGCATCAACTCGCCACCCTCACCCGCCTCCGCCATGCCACGCCGAAGCAGCACCATGCCTGGAGCCTCCACCTGCTGTGGCCACCATGGCATGAAGCAGCCAGTTGAGCCGGGAGCCGCCATGTCCAGCCTCCGCCTCTTCCATGCTGGAAGAGCTGCCGTCCAGCCGCTGCCCGCCTCCTCCAGCCTCGCAAAGTTGGGCGTGTTGCCAGCAGCGCCATCCTCCCTAAAAAGGGTCTGGGAAATGGGGAGGTGGCACCAGAGGGATCTTTGCACCACGGCGCCAGATATGCTTAAGACGGCCCTGAGAATCATTTAAAGAAAAGCAGCAGTTTCCACAGGCACACAGCAGAGAAGCTGGTTAAATCATATTTTGGTAGATTTTGCCATTTCAAAGGCAAATATGATGTAACCTAGCAAGATGTTTTCCTTTCTTCAAATTTTAGATTCGATCAGAAACCATTGCCACTTATGCTCTCTGTGGATTTGCAAACTTTGGCTCTTTGGGACTCGTAATTGGAGGACTCAGTAAGAAAACGTTTACTTCTTGTTTGGGGCACAGTATTGGAGAAAAATAATCCAAACCCAAACACTCCTGCTGCTGCAATAAATGCAGCTGCGGATGGCTTGGCAGGACTCCACTGCTGACCTGACATCTGTCTGGCTGAGTCACTGCAGAGAGCGGGAGGGGTGTGATGGCAGCAAGGTTGCGCAGTGGCAGCAAGAGCACTGGATTGGCTCTGCTGATGTGTTTGAACCGCACAGGCCTCACCACCAGTGTGTCCTCCCCCTCTCCATCCCAATAACGTCTGATATTGTGCTGTACTGTGGAGGTCCTCCAAGCATCTCTCTAGCTCAGTGTGATGTCAGAGACACTCTGCACCTCTCTCCTGAGGTGCGGAAATTTCAAGGTCACGAAAATCACCAACTCTGGCTATCTACAAAGAGTAGCCAGAACTTATGGGCTCCGGATGATACATGAGAATGCATCAACCTCATGCTAATACCTAAGGAAGCCATTGTCATACCAAAAAGGCAAAGGTATCCTGCACTGGACGCGGGTGGCGCTGGGGTCTAAAACCACAGAGCGTAGGGCTTGCCGATCAGAAGGTCGGCGGTTCGAATCCCCGTGACGGGGTGAGCTCCTGTTGTTCGGTCCCTGCTCCTGCCAACCTAGCACGTCAAAGTGCAAGTAGATAAATAGGTACCACTGCAGCAGGGAGGTAAATGGCGTTTCCGTGCGCTGCTCTGGTTTGCCAGAAGCAGCTTAGTCATGCTGCCCACATGACCCGGAAGCTGTACGCTGGCTCCCTCGGCCAATAAAGCGAGATGAGAGGCGCAACCCCAGAGTCGGTCACAGCTGTACCTAATGGTCAGGGGTCCCTTTACCTTTAATGTGAAAATTGGCCCAGAGGCTACTGGACACTTTCCTGGCTGCTTGGTCAAGTCTAGCTGGTGCAGAGATAGTCAGAGGCAGGGCCAGATTTAGGTTTGATGCGGCCCTCAGCTACTGAAGGTAATGGGGCCCTTTATATGTCCAGCTGTCCCTTGTCAACAACAAATTGTGGCTGTTTTTTTGTGTTGAGTATACACCATACACAACACAAAACACTGTTGCTGTATGCAGGCTTTATTTTATTTGCTTTTTATCTTATATTTTGGAAATGTACATCCAATTTTTTTTTCCTTTAAATTTTTCTGGGGACCCCAAAAGAATGGAGCCCTAAGCTATAGCTTGTTTAGCTTATACGTGAATCCGGCACTGGTTGGAGGGTTCAGGAAAACCTTGACCGGAACTGCTTCACATTCCAGAAGGCAAGAACTGATAGTGGATGTCGTTTTCCTCAAATCTCTTCCTCAGCATCCATGGCTCCTTCCCGGAAGAGAGACATTGCCGGCGGGGCCTTGAGAGCCATGATTGCTGGCACGGTGGCCTGCTTCATGACAGCTTGCATTGCAGGTACCTTATTTTTTTCTACCACAGGATGGCAGTGTTTTTGTTTGTGTTCTTCAGCAGACCCGGCTGGCTCCAGGACATTTTGGTGTGGTGCTAAACCTCATTGCAAGGATGTATTCTGTGTTCATTATTATTATTATGTTAAGGTTACTTTTTCTCCCTTTATCTCTTATCAGTAATTTTCAAGATCTATATTAGCGGGCATGCAAATTGATGGCAGTGCATCTATTTGAAAGGGGTAAAGGAAAAGGAAAATAATATTTCCAGCGCTGCACTTCCACCATACATTCTCAAATTGGAAAGAAGAGGAAAGTTTTGTACTAATGAACCTACAATCCAGCTCAAGCTCTTCTGTATTGCACACGTGGGTGGCTGGAATTTCCACTAAAATCACTGAAACTTTGACTTCTGGTTCAGATGGCGACAGGGCAGACAGCTGCCTCTGAAGCTCCACAGGTCACACAATTTTAATTGGTTTTAACGTGTTTTAGATCAATTATCTTATCTTGAAAATCAGAGGACAGAAGAATGTGGAGCTGTGATTCCAATAGCAATTAACAGGCCTGGAGCTTATTTGTCTTGTCAGCTTTCTTTTTACTGAGTGGTGATGTGGGAGGCAGCTGAAACCAGTGCTCTGTAGTTAATGAGATTTTTAACTTGGTTTTTATACAGCTTTTAATTGGACTTAACTTGTTTTATCAACTGCTTTTCATTTTGGAGACCTGAGCACTGTGAAAATGTGGTGTTTATCAGTCTAGGCTGCTTGTTCCTTGACAGCTAAAACTGCGGACTTTATCTCTAGAAACTTCAAATTGATACACTCTGGACTGGATGTTTTAACCAGAGATTTGATTTATTTTTGTGCCCAATTAAAGAGCAGCAAATTGTCCTCACAGCCTCTGGCAAGCCTGCAGGCAGCCCACCTGCCGATCCAACTGTAAGCATCCTGCAAAGGTCTACAAGGCCAGATAAGCCCCTTTTCTATCAGGATGAACAAAGTACAAATGTTCTATCAACTGTCCTGGCAAATATGTAAGATCTGCCTGACCATTTGTAAATTCAATGGTAGCACCCCCTGTTGGAAGTCTGTCTCATTGGCTAAAAATCAGATAAAAAGCTTGTTTGGGGATCAAATTGGCTTTGTTGATTTAAAATCAGTGTATGCATTAAACCACCCTTTCCAAAGACAAAAGGTTCTGTTAACATTTGGCAGCCCATATATTCTATCTAGTTCAGTGGTGCTTTTGGAAGCATCACATTAAGTACAAATAGACTTTAAATTTCTGAATCAAGCTCTGAAAAGCGGGGAAGGGAGTAGACTTGGAAGTTTGTAATGTTTCTGACTGTGATATCACCAAGTTTAAGGATCATATAAACATATAAATGAGTAAATGTGCTTGTGGCACTTTTTAAAACACATGAGGAAAGAGGCAAAACTGATACAGAATTTGTCTCCCATTGTAAACTGGAAAAGTGGAAGAAATTGGGTTCACACTGTAGGTGGGGCCGTACAAGTCATTTTCAATAGTACTGGAACTGCAAGCAAGAAATATGGTTATTACTTAATAAAGGAGGTTTTTTGCTTTATTTTCAGGAATATTATCTGTTGCAGGAGATCCATGCACTGCTTTATTTGAAAACAACTTCAATATGACCAGCAATAGCACAGAAATAGTTAGCTGCTGCTTAAACCTCTTTAACAGGTAATTATAGAATGGCAGAATCTCACTTCAGAGAATCACATCTGAAGTTCAATTATTTCTCTTACAGAATACAGGAATACTATATGCAATACTGCAAAAAGATAATACAAAGATAATGAAAAGGTAGCTCAAAAGTTAATGCTTCAGACTTCATGAACATTGTCGAGCTATCATTTTATAACTATTAATCTTAGAATTTGAAGTTGGTTTCTATGCACATCACCTCTCACCAGCTACACACAAACAAAGGCCACATTCATAAATAGCACTTCCATAAGGTATCATTTAGTAAGCGATGTTGCAACCCAAGAATGCCCACTTCACATCTCCCTTCACAACAGGGCTCACATAGCATGACATCCAAATGCATTATTTAAGGCTTTCCCTCTATGATAAACCATGAGCACAGCAAGAAACCACGGTTTAAGCTTTTTTGGCTGTCACAGGGACCAGCCAATCAGCACTGTGCACAGCAAACTTCTTCTGGAAACAGAAAGAACTTGTTGGCCCTAAGCTTGATTCTGTAAGGAAGTGTGTAAAAGGTAAAGGTAAAGGACCACTGACAGTTAAGTCCAGTCACGAACGACTCTGGGGTTGCGGCGCTCATCTCGCTTTACTGGCTGAGGGAGCCGATGTTTATCCAGCATGACTAAGCCGCTTCAGGCGAAACCAGAGCAGCGCACGGAAACACCGTTTACCTTCCTGCCACAGTGGTACCTATTTATCTACTTGCGCTGGTGTGCTTTCGAACTGCTAGGTTGGTAAGAGCTGGGACTGAGCAACGGGAGCTCACCCCGTCGCGGGGATTCGAACCGCCAACCTTCCAATTGGCAAGCAATAGGCTCAGTGGTTTAGACCACAGCGCCACCCGCGTCCCTAAGGAAGTATGTACATCTGGCCAAAAGCAGAGAGTAGCAGATCCACATTGGGCTCACCACTCAATCTCTGTGCATTGGTACACAGCCTAAGCCAACCCAGAGACTGATTTATTTATTTTAATGAACCTGCTAGGTCTTTAGCTTCAGATGTTTTGTGAGCCACTCTCATTGCTCATCCCAGAGCAGAGCACATAACCATTTTAGAATACAACACCTAAAAGAAAAGTAAAACAAAACACAAAACATACTCTCAGCGACAAGTACAACAGTAAATCACAACAGCCTCCTGCATTAAGTGCATCTAGTGATGAATAGGCACCCTGAAGTCCAACAGATATTTGAGATGTACCCTATAGCCTCAGAGTACTGATGGGAGAAATCAACAATAATAGCTCATGGATGCAGTGACTCTCTTAGAATTATTTTAAAACTGACAGTCTTCAAACACAGGGAATATGGTGGTGTGGCTCAGGTTAGGGAACCCATAGAATTTATACGCAAGCATTTAAATTACGGGGACGCGGGTGGCGCTGTGGGTAAAAGCCTCAGCGCCTAGGGCTTGCCGATCGAAAGGTCGGCGGTTCGAATCCCCGTGGCGGGGTGCGCTCCCGTTGCTCGGTCCCAGCGCCTGCCAACCTAGCAGTTCGAAAGCACCTCCGGGTGCAAGTAGATAAATAGGGACCGCTTACTAGCGGGAAGGTAAACGGCGTTTCCGTGTGCGGCTCTGGCTCACCAGAGCAGCGATGTCACGCTGGCCACGTGACCCGGAAGTGTCTCCGGACAGCGCTGGCCCCCGGCCTCTTGAGTGAGATGGGCACACAACCCTAGACTGGCCCGTATGGGCAGGGGTACCTTTACCTTTACCTTTATTTAAATTACTGTTACAATAGTAATAAAACTTATTTTCCCTTCTCCACCAGTGCTAACCGTTCCACAGAGACTTTTTTAAAAGCAAACAACACCTTGAGGTCCTTGAATGGATGCTGCAAACTTCTGAACCCGTCTACATTTAACTGCTCCTGGGCGACTCCAGAATTTTAAACTGGGCACTTTATGTAAAGAGACAAGCACGGGGATTTACTTCACTGATGGACTGGTAGGAAGACAAAAGGACAGTGGACTTGTCTGGTGGTTGTTGCAGACAAGACAAATCTTGTTTCCCAGCTTAAGTAGGTTGGCAGCTATGTAAATGCTGCAGTTTCATCGGGGCTACTGGTAAGTATCTGCTCCATATCTCTGATGAGCTCCTAAGTCCTGATATAAGTGCCTGGTCATGCTGAAGGGCATGTTTAAACTTTTTAAATGCTATTTATTTAAAACTGTTCCAAATGCCATGTTTGCCTACACCTCCCGACTCTCTTTAAGATCAGGTAGAGACATTTCAATCAAAGATCTTTCTCACACTGAACATAGAAAACTGCCTTATATATCAAGTCAGGCCGTTGCTCTATCTGCTCAATATTGTCTACACTGACAATATTGTCTACGCTTACAGGGATTCTGTGGGAATGTTCAGGGATGCAGGAGAGGATATATTGTCTGATTATATCCTTATCCAACTTGTGTTAACAAGTTCCACAATTTCAGCAGAGTAACATTCCCCTTATTTTAAACTTTGCAACGGCTGTGTTTGCTCAGGCTCGCTAAAGCCTCTATAATAACTGTTCTGGTATTTTCCCCTTATTCCCTCATAAAATATAAGAGACGACACGGTCTTTTACAAAAGTATAAAAAGAGTTTACTCTCATTCTGTTCACAATCGGATCCCAGAAGGCAGACTTAGCTTAATGAAGTAACATACACTTGGAATCTATCTCATAAGAAGACAGTCCCTTTGTCCACTCTTGGCTGGAAGCCAAGAGGGCATCTTTGGCTTAGTAGATGTTGTTTCTTCGATGCATGTGGTGAAAGAGAGAGAGAGATGGCTGCCCTGCCCTGTGCTTTTGTCATTACCTGCACAGGTGAGACCACACCCACCTCTAGTCACATGCAGAGGAAGTCTGTCCTAGCCCAGAAGGAAACAGGAAGTTTACCTGATGGCTGGACAAACATTCCTCCCCATGTGTAAACATGTTCACTCTAGGAATGTTGTACTTGACTGCTCTTGTGTTTCACATCCTACAGATTCAGACAGTGTACTTTCCCAGTCCTGCCTGGTGATGCTGGGGACTGAAACTGGGACCTTCTGTATACAAAGCAGATGATTTCCCCCCATGACCTTTCTCCTCGGTTACAGCCCCTTCTGTGGTCTTGCTCTATGAACTCAAAATTACCTAAGTGTGATCTTAAGTATATATCTCAAGAGGACTTTCTCCAACTAAATCTGCTAATATTTGCCATCTGTCTTACACTTAGATTTTCATTGATATAATTGTGGTTATAGGGATTAAGAGATCTGATCTGGAACTAGCTTTGTATTTGCCTTGCATTAAAGCACCCCTCGTATTTCTCCATACCAAACATGACCTCGTTTGAGGAAGCCAATATGCTGCTGTCCAAACGTTGCTGGCCTCCAACCCCCGACAGCATGTTCTGTCAAGGATGATAGGAGCTGTAGCCTAAAAACATCTGGAGGACATCACTTTGACTAAACTAGTTATTATTGTTATTTGTTTTAAAAAATACTGACTTATTTTGGTGACAAGTCACGACTTGGGATCTGTTGGAAATCTAGCTGTGGTTTTCTTTCAATATTGAACATTCCTGGAAAGTTATGTGTCTTTAGATTCAGGTGGCAAACGAGGGATGATATTCCACATGACCAAGAAAACAACAACAGTTCTTCAATTTCAGCCAGCGGGGCAAGATTTTATGAAATCTGCAGCAAATTAAATTAAAAATGTCAATAAATAGTTAGAAATTAATGCCTGGTTACTGTAAAACAGCCGGGTTTTTCTTCTGAACCAACTGCATGAGCTGCTGTTAGCAATGTGACCACCAAGTGTTATATAAGAAAAGCTTCATAATATAGAACTACATAGGTACAAAAACAGATCTCACTGCAATCGTTTTTACATGACCAATAACAATACTCTGGTGCTATTTACTTCACCAGAGGTTAATTAACTCTACATTGTTATCACTTCTGGTGGAGCCAGATAAGGAAACCACTCCTCTGGTACCTATTTTACAATATTAAAAGATGTTAAGGCTGCAGTCCTAACACCAGCATTTGGCTGGCTGAGGGGCCATAGGAAGCTGCCGTTCCAGAGGTGGAGATGGTGGCTTGCCAGCACATACCACTCCAGAATGCCCACAGAAAGCTCTGCAGGTGTAGATGTCCCACTGGTGGTGGGGGACAAAATGAGACGGTGGTGGTGTATTGGGAAAGGCCTTGGATCTGTAGGATCCTACCTTCTGAAATGCCCCTAAATAGGTCCCTAAACTATGCCAGCTCCTGCTGAGGTCAATGTGGTCAATGGGAAGGGAGAAAGAAAATGAAAAACATTGAGGAAATCATCAGCATTCCATCTCTTGTGATGGCTGCATCTTGCCAGCTGGACACAGGAAGTGGTGTCATTCTGCCATGGATTCTCCCCAACATTGACATCTCCATAAGATTATTCTGTTATGCCACGAGTCAACCATTGGTAGAGAACCTGGTGTCCCCCAGATGTTGTACTACAAGTCCCATCAGCCCCAGCCAGCTCAGCCAAAGTTCAGGGACAATGGGAGCTGCAGTTCACCAACTCCTAGAGGGCACAGTGATGGCTATCCTGCACTTTGGAGTATCCATTGCACTTTATGGAGATTGTCTCAGGGTAACTATGCAGAGGACTGCAGTGTGGACCTCCTTAATACTTTTTGTCAATTTCATTTCACATCTCGGAATTTTTTTCACTGCAGAGTCAAACAACCTTCAAACAATACTTTACAAAAATATTACTCTTGCAAGAATGTCAAGTGTTAATAAAGTTTAAGAACTGGTTATCTATTTATTGTCTAGAGTCAATGAAACCACATTGTTTCTTATAGAATTCTGTCTTCGTACAAAAAATATATTTTAAAAAATCCCTGTTACAAAAATATTGAAATGGTTTTCTTATGCTTGCAAACATTTTCGCAGGACACCTTTCCTACTTCCAGAAAAACATGTTAATGGCAAAGGTAATTTTGACTGGCATGTTTTTAAATGTAGTAATGAAAAGAAGCCTTTGTCTGAGAACACAATGTTTTCTCTGGCTGCACGTACAGCCTTTTTGGTCACGTCCTTGGTAAAGACATTCCTGTGGAGGGAATGTGTGAGTTTTAAAAGTGGAATTAGGGGGTGTAAAGCTAATCTGAACTTCTAATAAACTGAAAAACAACATAGCAGTGCTATGAATCGGAGCATTTCAGCAACTGAGCAGTCATGACTGCAATTCCTTATTTATTTTGATAATTGAGAAGAAGAAAAATTATCAGTCATTACACTTTTGCAAAATAATCATTAATTTGCATAGATTTAAGACTATTCAAAGGAGAATAAAGGGGGAGTGTGCAAAAATAATAAATTCTGATTAATTTACTGATCTGGATATAAACTATGAAATCAGGGGTGGGAAACCTCAAGCCAAATGCAGCTCTCCGGGTTTCTGTCTGGCTTGTAGGACTCTGACCAGGCCACACACCCTCTCCAGTAAACACCAATTGCTGGCCTTGCTCTGCTGCTAATTTTGCTTGTGTGGAATGTGTCCTTGAATGATGACAATGTGGGAATGTGTGTGTTTGGTCACAGTTAGTTTTGCTGCACCCACCATTGGTGTGTGGCACCCAGAAGGGTGCTCATGCAAGAAGGTAGCTCTTGAGCCGAAAACAGTAAATAATTTTATGAATTGCATTGTTTATTTACTAAACAATGCAATTCATTAAACTATCAACTACACCTACAACTGCATTAGGACATAAAGCATATTGTATTTCCATGTTCGAACGAAATCACTCAATTTCTCAATGGTCTACTTGTCTTCTACTTTCTCTGGCTCCTATAAAAGTTCTTACAATAACCAGTCAAATATCAAGGGAATGTTTTTATTTTTACAGTTACAGCTTAAAGAGGTTCTTGCTTGTACCCTGTTACCTAAAAATAAGTCCCCACTGAGTAGAGAGGCATACAGTACTATACAGTAAGTTTCTCAGCCCAAAACTGTTATGTCTCATGTCTGGAAATACAGTCGTACCTTGTTTTGCGGTTGGGATCCGTTCAGGAGCCCCAGCTGCTAGCCAAAAAGGATGCAGGGCAAAGTGGTATGCGCTTCTGCGCATATGCTTCTGCACGGTTTAGCGCTTCTGTGCATGCGCGAGGGGCAAACCCGGAAGTAACTCATTCTGGTACTTCCGGGTTTGCCATGGACGTTCGCCGCAGGTATTACTGTACTGAAACAGATCTGACCAGAGATGCTACAAGAATAGCACAGTTGGTTCGATGCAGAATAACGTGTGTGTGTGTGTGTGTGTGTGTGTGTGTGTGTGTGTGTGTGTACAAAGTAAGAGGATGGGCTTAGCAGGGGTCAGCAAACTTTTTCAGCAGGGGGGGAAATGAACAAATTCCTATGCCCCACAAATAACCCAGATGCATTTTAAATAAAAGGACACATTGTACTCATGTAAAAACATGCTGATTCCCGGACCATCTGCGGGCTGGATTTAGAAGGCGATTGGACCCGATCCGGGCCCCAGGCCTTAGTTTGCCTACCCATGAGCTATAGGTTTAAATAAAGTTAGACCTTCTTTCATCCAGCTAAGTAGTTGAGATGCAGGGTGCCTTGCCATTTCACACTGCCTTTGGAAACACATTAATAAATAAAATGCAAATGCCACAACATTTGTGTGCTATTTTTTCCATATTGCCGGAGACAGGAATTCACTATAGCAACCAACAGACGTTGGTCACTAGGTACATGAGGCCAAAACCATGAAGAAGAGTTTGGATTTGATATCCCACTTTATCACTAACCTAAGGAGTCTCAAAGCAGCTAACATTCTCCTTTCCCTTCCTCCCCCACAACAAACACTCTGTGAGGTGAGTGGGGCTGAGAGACTTCAGAGAAGTGTGATTAGCCCAAGATCACCCAGCAGCTGCATGTGGAGGAGCGGGGAAGCGAACCCAGTTCACCAGATTACGAATCTACCACTCTTAACCACTACACCACATTGGCTCTCATGAATATTTATTCTTCCATAGCTGACTTGCCAGATTTTGCAGCCCAATTCCCAGCAGGCTCATCAGTGTTGCCAGTTGTAGGGATGGTGGGAATTGTGTTCTAACAACAACTGGAAAGCTACTGGAACATGAAACTCTTTATTTCAGGTTGTGAGTTTGAGCCCCATGTTGGGTGAAAGATTCCTGGATTGCAGTGGGTTCAGTGCTTTTTTTCTAAAAAAATGTTTAGGGGTACTCTCAATTTGACTCAAGAAAATCACCATTTTATAGTTCAAATAGGGAACAATAAATACAGTAAATGGACAGAAGTACAAAGGTTCACAAAATGTTTAGGGGTATACGTACACCTGCGTAGCCCCAGAAAAAAGCACTGAGTGGGTTGGAATAGATGACCTTTGCAGTCCCTTCAAACCTTATGTTTCTATGAAATTCCTGCTCCATATTAATTTTACTAAGGGCCAAACTACATAGACCATAGGAGATCCAGGAGTGGAAGTCCTAACAACTTCATGTTTACTTTTAAAGCAGCCACAGGGATCTGCTGGATTGATCAGGTAATCAGTAGAGGAAGGCTTTTGATAAGTGGGATTCTTACCACATTGGTGAGAAGCTTGCACTGCAGTCAATAACTTTATATTTTCAGGGTTCTCAGTCATGCCAGAGGCTTCTAAGGGCATCTGTACAACTCCACTTAGAAGCCCCTTTTAGACCTTCCTGGTCAGTGTGGGGAGGCAGAGGAAACTCATGCAGACATTTAAAGCTATATAAATAGCTATATGAAATAAAAGGTCCACAGCCTTCTAGTTTGTTAAAAGAGAACAAGCATTGACTTGCATACTGTAGAAGTTGGCAGTTTTATTTTCATTACTTGGGAAAGAAAATGGGGAAAATAGCTAAGGGTCCAAACTGACATACTATTCAAAATTATTTGAGATACTGAAGTTTAAAATAAATTTGGAACATTTGTGAAAATTGTCATCTAATGGGAGCAGATACAAATACAGTTATACTAGCTAACTTTCCAAGAATTATTAATTGTGCGTACTGAAATTATTATTATTTAAAGACATATGAAGGCAACCCTGTATCAGGAAGTTTTTTATGTTTGATGCTTTTATATATGCTGCAAGCTGCCCAGAGTGGACAGGGTATAAATAAGATTTATTATTATTATTATTATTATTATTATTATTATTATTATTATTATTATTATTATTTAAATTCTCAACTTGCTGTAATCTCACTAAAGAGAACCTTGTAGCAACTTTGCCACACAGATGACGTTCCTGACTTAAGTTGATAAAAGCTCATGGGTAACTGACTGCAATCTTAAACACACTTACCCGGGGGTAAGTCTCCTTAAACTCAATGGACTTGCCTTCTGAGTGGGCATGCACAAAATTGCACTGTAATATACTCTATGATAGCTGGTTGGTCTTTACATTTTCTCTAGACACACTTTGTCTGTGTTTTAGGAAAGAAGCACTAGGTGGCAGAATTTCATCAGGGAAATATTTTTTTCACGCTCGCATTCCTGCAACAAGTGCAGCTTGCTGATTTTGTCCCAAATAATTTGAAGTGTGTACTTCTTAATCCATGATAACACTTTTCCATTTACATTCCAAAAAGAAATGATCCTTGCTGGTAAGATGCAAAAGAAATAATCTGTCCACTATCTGAATGCTGGTGGCTTCTAGAACATCATATGGGGGCTTCTAGGGTGACATTTTGTTTATTTACTCACTTGCATCAATATCCAAAGAACTTGAGGTGGCATGCATGCTTCACTCCCCCCCCCCCCCATTTTATCCTTACAAAAGCTTTGTGAGGTAGGTTACCAGGGGGTGCTTTCAGGGATGAAGGTCTCAGTCCCAGAAGATAAAAGCTTTTTATCAAAACTCTTCTCCAAAAGAGCAGGATTCAGGGTCGAACACAAAGAATCTGTCTAGGTCCGAAGCAATCTCAGTTGATCCCCCCCCCCCCCATAGCTGTCAATGTTTCCCTTTTTTAAAGGGAAATTCCCTTATTCCAAATAGGATTCCTTGCAAGAAAAGGGGAAAGTTGACAGCTATTCCCCACACACACACCCTGCAGACATATTTCGCCAACCACAAATGGGATGGAGAATTGTTAGGAGGTCATTTGTGCTCAGTCCTTAAAAAAGAAAAAAAATATTTGATGGCAAGCATGGTAAAATCATATTTCAAATAAAATTAATGGTCACGTTTCTTTTTATTTATGTATTGTGTGCACAACGCTAAAGAAAACCCTTATCCCCTGAAGATGCTGAAAATCCTATACGCAGACTTAGCTACATATTAGGGCTAAATGTAGCATTGCAATCCACTCCCGGGCTTAGTAACTTGTGTGATAGGATTCAGAGCCAGCACTGTACAAGGGGGAGTGGGGAAGGAGGGTGACTGCATTCTAACCAAAAACCTTATTATTCATGAGATCTGGACATATACACCCATGGCAGAAGACCATTTCTTTATGGTGGGTTTGCTTTCATGGGTACTGTGGTGTTATAATCCCCTAAACAGAAATATGCCTCCTTGTCCAACAATCCCCACCACCACTGCTTGTCTCTGTGTCAATACCCCTTTCCCAGGGGTCTGCAACCTTTAAGACAAAAAGAGCCACTTGGACCCGTTTTTGAAGGGAAAAAAAAACTGGGAGCCGCAAAACCATTGCGACATTTAAAACAAATATATCTCCGGAGCCGCGATTTGACAGCGGGCGGGAAGGTGACGTCGGGACGGTGCGTGACTAACGCACGCACCACCCCCATGCGACGTCACAGCCAGTACAGCGCCCGCCACAGTGGGGAGTGTCGGGGCACACAATGCGCCTCCTCCCCTCGCTAGTATCTGCCCCGGAGCCACGGCAAAGGTGTAAAAGAGCCACATGCGGCTCCGGAGCCGCGGGTTGCAGACCCCTGCCCTTTCCCAATCACTGTGTTGTCGTGGGAGATGGTTACTGTTATGTACTGAAGTTCTCACCCTGGGCCAGCAGGGGGATACTGTAGATAGTTATGCAAATAAGGGATCGAAAGTGACGTTCAGTGATTGGAATTGTTACAGTTACATTGTAGTGGAGCTCTATATAAGCAGGCTGACAGAACCCTTCAGTTCAGTTCTGTCCTGGCCTGTGAATAAACAAGAGTTGTTTGAATAATCGCTGTGTCGTCTGATATGTTCACCCACGACTTAACAGTTACTTCCTTCCATTGCTCCGACCCAGACCTCAGTGCAAGAAACGACAAACCCAAGGACACTCACAGACCTGTGGGCCCAAACAGGCTGCGCTGCTCTGCTCCCTTCTCTTCCTGGTTCCCCTCAGTTGCAACATATAACAGGGAAAGAGGACGGGAGCAAATGTCTGTTGTGTTCTTCCCTGGGAACATTTCACACTAAGGATCTAAAAATTACCTTTCTGTTCACTTTTTCTGAAGTGCCCAGGCCACCTTCCTCTTCACTTGACTTACCACACTTATGCTAAATTTCCCTTTGTGAACTTTTCATGCTTCTGCCTCAGTTCTTAAGACAGGTTCATCGCTATGGTAACCGAGAACCAAGCTTCCTTAATTTCACTTGCGCAAATCCTACCCATTCAAGAAGGCTGTTTTACAGGCAAATCTCCCGTGGAAACAATTTCATATTAGCTTAGAAGTGAATGGCAGCACCATTTATTAAAATCAATGCAAAGCACATACTCCAAGGTGGCTATTGAGGAGTGCAGTTCAGAGCTGTAGATTTATAATAACAAAGATTCCAAATGAGATTTTTTCTTTAAAAAAAATAAAAGTCTTATGAAAGATGAGAAGGGGAGAACAGTTCTCTAGTTCAGTACACAGCTCTGTTTCATTTTATCATTGTAGTTGTTTACTGAAAAGTTATTTAGAAATTTCTCAATTTCCCATCTATGTTGTTGTTGTTGTTGTTATTTACTCGTTTAGTCGTGTCTGACTCTTCGTGACCCCATGGACCAGAGCATGCCAGGCACTCCTGTCTTCCACTGCCTCCCGCAGTTTGTTCAAACTCATGCTGGTAGCTTCGTGAACACTGTCCCACCATCTCGTCCTCTGTCGTCCCCTTCTCCTTGTGCCCTCCATCTTTCCCAACATCAGGGTCTTTTCCAGGGAGTCTTCTCTTCTCATGAGGTGGCCAAAGTATTGGAGCCTCAGCTTCACGATCTGTCCTTCCAGTGAGCACTCAGGGCTGATTTCCTTCAGAATGGATACGTTTGATCTTCTTGCAGTCCATGGGACTCTCAAGAGTCTCCTCCAGCACCATAATTCAAAAGCATCCATTCTTCGGCGATCAGCCTTCTTTATGGTCCAGCTCTCACTTCCATACATCACTACTGGGAAAACCATAGCTTTAACTATACAGACCTTTGTTGGCAAGGTGATGTCTCTGCTTTTGAAGATGCTGTCTAGGTTTGTCATTGCTTTTCTCCCAAGAGGCAGGCGTCTTTGAATTTCGTGGCTTCTGTCACCATCTATACCACTTATTAAACAGGGCATATATAGAATTATAGAATCATAAAATTGTAGAGCTGGAAGGGACCCGAGGGTCATCTAGTCCAGCCCCATGCATTGCAGGAATCTCAACTAGATCTTACAGGACAGATGGCCATCCAACTTCTGCTTAAAAACCTCAAAGGAAGGAGATCACACCACCTCTCATTGGAGTCTGTTCCCCCGTCAAACAGCTCTTACCTTTCAGAAGGTTCTGCCTGATGTTTAGTCAGAGCAGAAGAAACTCAGTTTGCTCTATCCATCAAGGGACAATCCTTTAGATCATCAGTAGGCAAACTAAGGCCCGGGGGCCGGATCCAGCCCAATCACCTTCTAAATCCGGCCCACAGACAGTCCTGGAATCAGCGTGTTTTTACATGAGTAGAATGTGTCCTTTTATTTAAAATGCATCTCTGGGTTATTTGTGGGGCATAGGAATTTGTTCGTTTTTTTTCCAAAATATAGTCCGCCGCCCCCCAAGGTCTGAGGGACAGTGGACTGGCCCCCTGCTGAAAAAGTTTGCTGACCCCTGCTTTAGATATTTGAAGATGGCTATCATATCTTCTCTCAGTCTCCTCTTTAACCCTCTTTTCCCCGTGTTCCCCATCTTGTTCCTTTTTGGGGAAGGCCTGTGTTTTAGTACAACGTTTTGTAAAACATACAGCTATAATTTACTTTACATACAGTGGTACCTCGGGTTAAGAACTTAATTCATTCCGGAGGTCCGTTCTTAACCTGAAGCTGTTCTTAACCCTCTCAATAGCCTCTATTTTTCAAGGATCTGAAGCACTCATCTGTTGTATGAAATGGGCTTCCCATTGAAATTGTTTCAAAAATACCATATGGTGTTGGCTAGTTAATAAAAAACCAATTAGCATTTTTAAATAACTTGCAGAGAGATTTTGTGCTTAGGATCTACTTAGTCTGACCTTTAATACAGTGGTACCTCGGGTTAAGTACTTAATTCGTTCCGGAGGTCCGTTCTTAACCTGAAATTGTTCTTAACTTGAGGTACCACTTTAGCTAATGGGGCCTTCCCACTGCCGCTGCGGCACCGGAACATGACTTCTGTTCTCATCCTGAAGCAAAGTTCTTAACCCGAGGTACTATTTCTGGGTTAGTAGAGTCTGTAACCTGAAGCATCTGTAACCCGAGGTACCACTGTTGAATAATTATTATTATTATCTGTTTTCAAATAATTTGTATATACAGTGGTAAGGTAAAGGTAAAGGTACCCCTGCCCGTACGGGCCAGTCTTGACAGACTCTAGGGTTGTGCGCTCATCTCACTCTAGAGGCCAGGAGCCAGCGCTGTCCGCAGACACTTCCGGGTCACGTGGCCAGTGTGATGAAGCTGCTCCGGCAAACCGGCACCAGAGCAGCACACGGAAACGCCGTTTACCTTCCTGCTATACAGCGCTACCTATTTATCTACTTGCACTTAAGGGTGCTTTCGAACTGCTAGGTGGGCAGGAGCTGGGACCAAACGACGGGAGCTCACCCTGCCGCGGGGATTCGAACCGCCGACCATGCGATTGGCAAGTCCTAGGCGCTGAGGTTTTACCCACAGCGCCACCCGCGTCCTATATACAGTGGTACCTCTGGTTAAATACGCTTCAGGTTAGATACGCTTCAGGTTACAGACTCCGCTAACCCAGAAATAGTACCTCGGGTTAAGAACTTTGCCTCAGGATGAGAACAGAAATCGCGTGACGGCAGCGGGAGCCCCATTAGCTAAAGTGGTACCTCAGGTTAAGAACAGTTTCCGGTTAAGAACGGACCTCCAGAACGAATTAAGTTCTTAACCCGAGGTACCACTGTATATACAATTTATTTGAAAACAGATGTTAATAATACTAATTATTCAACAAACCTCAGTTCTATACAATCCCTCCAGGCTGTTTTCAGGCTACAGTCCTGTCAAATGGGCCATGTCTATAACAGAGAGCCTGGTTATATATAAACAGGACCACTCTCAAAGCTAAATCTATATTGCACAACCAGGTCCCTCAATGTGGCTCAATGGGTGAGGAATGCTATGGGGCTGTGTACTGACTTGCAATGTATTTTGAATTAACACTCCTGTTTAACTCAGGGGTTCCTGTCCTGTTGATGTGGACCGGAGAAGGACTAAATGTCCATCTCACATCTCAGGTGGAGTCATTGCTTAGAGCTTAGAGCTCCACTTCCAGGTTTTCTTGCCAAGAAACATTCCTCACAATATCAGTGTCCAAACATCAGGAAAGTGTTCAAAAGTGCAGAACCTGGGGAATAAATGTAATCAAAAATGGAAAACCTAGGGAGGAATAATTTCTTAGGAAGTACAGTGGTATCTCTTGTTAAGAGCTTGATTCGTTCCGGAGGCCCGTTCTTAACCTGAAACTGTTCTTAACCTGAGGTACCACTTTAGCTAATGGGGCCTCCCGCTGCCTCGTGATTTCTGTTCTCATCCTGAAGCAAAGTTCTTAACCCGAGGTAATATTTCTGGGTTAGCGGAGTCTGTAACCCGAAGCGTTTGTGTCAGGGGTTCAGGAGCAGAGGCAAGGGCAAGGAAGGAAACAGAGAGCGAAGGGGAGGAGGCAGAAGAAAGGATGAGCGATGACGACGACCCGAGATCTCCGAGTCTCTCCAGTGAGTCGGAGGATTCACAGAAAGGAGCACCAGCGGCCAAGGCAAGGGGGGAGTTTAGGGGGGCACCCCAGGGAGATAGAGCCAGAGGGGAATCAGAGGAGAGCAGTTGGAGATCGGGTCCAGCGTCACCGCCAGAGAACAGGGAAGAGGAAAGGAGTCAGGGGGCAAGCGCTGGCAGCTCACAGCAGGAGGGAGGGCACGAGTCAGGGGTGGCCACACCTCCATCTGGGAGCGAAGAAACGGTTAGACGGAAGGTGGAAGGTTGGGCGCGCGCGCCAAGTTCAAATGCACAGGAAGGAAGCGCAGTAGGCAGCCCGGAAAGAGAGCCGGGTCCTAAAGCCCGGCGCAAGGAGACAGGAGAGTCCGGGGGGTCAGCGTCCGAAGAATCCCGGAAGGAAGAGACCCAGGGGGGCAGAGGGACCCAGAGAAGAACAGTCAGGCGGAAAAGGTGGAGCAGGGCTAGGATATTAAGTTGGTGTACGAGGGGCGGAGATTCAGACGGAGCTTCGCCGATCTAGCTACTAGACGTAGGGTTGCACGCAGCAGCTTGAGAATGGAAACTGTAACTCAATAAAGACTTTTACTTAATGACCGTTGGCTAGCGTGATCCTCTGTGAGCTAGGATCTTGAAGCAACCCTGACAGTAAGCTCCGTCTCACGTATTGTGGGCATCTACAGCCTCGAGGAGAGGAGAGAAGCAGGTGCCTACGAGTGAGCTCACGAACGGCAGCCGACATGACGGCTGAACAGCAGATAGCGGAACTCAGAGAAGCAGTGTCACAGCTGAATGCCGAGGCTCTCGCATCCAGGAAGAGAGAGGAGGACGCAGCTGCCGCCTACAGGGATCTCCAGGTCAGGTTGGAAGTGCTTACGAAGCAAGGGCAACAGACACCCAAACCAGAGGGGATTGGGTTGGGGAGACGCACAGGCGGTCTGGTCTCTCACTTCGATGGGAACCTGCAACAGTATCCCAATTTTAAAGCAGACGTACTGTGTGCACTGCAACTGCTGAGTAAAGATTTTAGAGATGAGCAAGAGAAAGTGGGGTTCATCATGTCTTATCTGCATGGGGATGCCAGAGCATGGCTGCGCAATTTATGGAGGGATAACGATCCGGCGCTCCAAAATGCGAATGCCTTTATTAAAGCGATGGATGCGTGTTTTTTATCAAGCATTGACGTGGATCTTGCTCGGCAACAGATTCATGGACTGAAGCAGGGAAGGGCCAGCGTACGGCAGTACCATGCCCGCTTTTTCGCCTTGGCCAGTGCCCTAGAATGGGACAGAGATGCGACTCCTGTAAGAGACCTTTTCTGGGAGGGACTAAACAGCTCTGTAAAAGATGAGATTGCGAGGGGGGAGAGACCCCGGACCACCCAGGAGGTCGTGCAGAGGGCGCTGGCAGTGGGGGTACGGCTGGAAGGACGTCCGTGGAGCAGGGACGAAGGGCGTGGAGGGCGCGAACCAGCCAGGGGCTCCTCCTTCTTTCCCAGAGAAGCAGCACGTACGCAATCCACGCCTCCGCCAGGGGGAGGAGCTGAACCGATGGAGGTTGGAGGTGCCAGGGCTCAGTCAGCAACCAGAGCCCTGGCACCAGCAGCAGTGAAAGCGAAGCCTCCTAGAGGGAACAGGAAGTGTTACGTCTGTGAGGAGCCAGGGCATATGGCGAAAGAGTGTCCCCAGAGGCTCCACAAGCTCACTGCAGCCTCAGCAATGGCGACTGCAGCAACGCAGCAAGGAGAAACACAGCAGGGAAACGACGCTGTCTGGCTGGAGGAAGAGGCACTGGGGCCCAGCCAGACGTATTAATGATGCAGTCCCCAGAGATTTTACAGCCCGTGAACCCCCTCCCGCCCAAACCAGTGGTGAGGCTCACCGCGTCGCTCCAGCTGCCCAATGGCATCACCATGGACGTGCCAATCACCATTGACTCAGGCAGCAATGCGGACTTTATGGGGCAGGACTTTGTCAACCAGCATGCTATACAGTTGCTGCCGGCCACACTGCCCCTGCAGGTGGTCACGGTGGATGGCAGGGAGCTGCTAGGAGGGCAAGTGGTGCAGCAGACGCCACCGATGGTGATGCGACTTGGGAATCACCAAGAAGTCATCAGCTTCAACGTCACTCAATTGTCGGACACGCCCATTGTGTTGGGCATGAGTTGGCTGGACAAACACAGCCCAACGCTGGCTTGGTACCAGAGGCAGCTAACCTTCGGCTCTTCCTTTTGTGCTGAACACTGCATCGTGCCCAGGCAGGAAGGAGAGGAAGAGGAGTCACAGCTACTGCTAGGCACACTGCAAGCGATTCCCCACAAGTACGCAGAATTTTTGGAAGTTTTCTGCGAGAAGGAGGCAGACAGGCTACCCCCTCACAGGCCATATGACTGCAAGATTGACCTGCTGCCAGGGGCGGCGCTGCCTAAGGGGAGACTGTATTCCATGTCAGAGGACGAGCTGCAAGAACTCAAGGAGTTCATAGATCATAATTTGGAGCGCGGTTTCATCCGAGAGTCCAAGGCGGTGGGAGGCAGCCCGGTATTCTTCGTTAAGAAGCGGGATACGCCCCAAAAGAGGCTCGTAGTGGATTACAGGACCTTGAACAGTGTGACTAAGCCGTCGGACTTCCCCATGCCCCGAATTGACGACCTCCTCGCAAAGGTGCGGAAGGGCAGAGTGTTCACCAAATTGGATCTGCGAGGTGCGTACAACCTCATTCGCATGCGGGAGGGAGACGAGTGGAAAACAGCCATGTTCACGCCACTGGGGACCTACGAATATAGAGTTATGCCTTTTGGATTGCAAAATGGCTCCCACGTTTTTCAAGCATTCATGCATCACGTGTTGGCGGGACTTCTCTACAAGACGTGCGTCTGTTTCTTAGATGACATCCTGATCTTTTCGGAGTCGCAACAGGAGCATGACAAACACGTCAAGGAAGTACTGAACAGGCTGAAGCACCATAGGCTCTACGCCAAGCTGGAGAAGTGCCAATTTGACGTGAAGGAGGTGGATTTTCTGGGCTACAAGCTGTCTGACAAGGGGCTCGCCATGGACAGCGCCAAGGTTCGAGCGGTGTTGGATTGGAAGAGCCCGCGCAACCGGAAGGAGGTCCAACGGTTTGTCGGCTTTGCGAACTTCTATCGCAAGTTTATCAAGGGCTTCGCTATGCAGACGGCGGCCATCACTGACACGCTTAGCTCCAAGAAAAAGAAGTTCATTTGGACAGAGCAGGCGGAACAGTCCTTTCAGGCACTCAAGCGTCTCTTCGCGTCGGAAGAGCAGCTGCTTCATGTCAACCCCAGCAAGCCGATGAGGGTGGAGACTGACGCCTCGGACAGAGCCGTGGGGGCGGTCCTGCTGCAGAAAGACCCGCAGGGGGTGTGGCGACCGGGAGCGTTTTACTCCAGGAAGCTCAGCAAGTCCGAGCAGAACTACACCATATGGGACAGGGAGTTGCTGGCCATTCATGCAGCGTTCAAGGCGTGGAGGCACTTTCTGATCGGCGCCAAACACACGGTGCAGGTTTGCACGGACCACAAGAACCTAGAGCACTGGCGCACGGCACAGTTCCTGAACCAAAGGCAGATACGTTGGGCTGAGTTCTTTGCGAACTTCGACTTCCGAATAGAGTATGTCCCGGGGGACACCAACATCATGGCGGACGCTCTCTCCCGCAAGCCACAGTATCTGGAGGAAGCAACGCCAGCGGCCGCCATGCACATCTTCGCACCAACAGTGTGGGCGTGCGCCGCGGCAACCGTGGATCTGGAGGCGGTGCGACGAGCGTTGCAGGGGGACTCCTTCGCGCAAGCAAAGATCTCAGAGGTGCAAAGGGGCAAAGCAGCGGCCGACGGTTTCCAGCTGAGAGATGGATTGCTCATCCGTAAAGGGGCCATCTACGTGCCGGGAGACGAACTTCGCGCCAAGGTGCTGCAGCAGATGCACGACGCGCCCACTGCAGGGCACTTCGGCAAGGAGAAGACGGTGGAACTAGTAGCCAGGGATTTCTGGTGGCCTGGAATGAGAAGGGAGGTCGCGGACTACGTGGCGAGGTGTGACACCTGCCAGAGGGCGAAGCCAGTGCTTAGACCGCCGGCCGGACTGTTGGAACCGCTGCAAACTCCGGCCGAACCTTGGGAGAGGGTGGCCCTGGACTTTGTCACGGATCTGCCCAGCTCGAGGGGCAAGACGGCAGTGCTGGTGGTGGTGGACTTGTTCTCCAAGATGGCACATTTCATTCCGTGTGCGAAGGTGGCCACGGCGGAACAAACCGCCAAACTGTTCATAGACCACGTGTTCAAGGTTCACGGTCTGCCACGGTCTATTCTGTCCGACCGGGGGCGGCAGTTCATCTCAAATTTCTGGCAGCGGCTGATGGGCTTCCTGAACGTCAAGATCAACCTGGCGTCGGCGAGACACCCGCAAACCAACGGGCAAGCAGAGCGGGTCAATGCCATCATGCAGCAGTACTTGAGGTGTTATGCAAATCAACAGCCTGCGACATGGGTGGATTACCTGCCGCTCGCCGAGTTCGCTTACAACAACACGAAGCACGTGTCCACGGGGGTCACACCGTTCTTCGCCAACAACGGGAGGCACCCCAGAACCTTCCCGGGACTGGAAAGGCTGGGGGAAGGGGAGCCGCAGACGGCAGATGCGTTCGCGTCGGAACTGCAGGAAGTCCACGATCAGCTGAGGCGCCACCTGGAACTGGCCAAGCACGCATACAAGGTACAAGCGGACAAACGCAGAAGGGTTGGCGAAGAGCTACACGTGGGGGACTGGGTCTGGTTAGCAGCCCACGCAGTGCCGGCCAGGTCGTTGGCCAAGAAGAAACTAGGGCATAAGCAACTGGGGCCCTATCAAATCGAAGAGCAGGTCAACCCGGTGGCCTTCAGGCTGGCGCTTCCGGAGGGTTCCAGAATGCATCCGGTATTCCACAGATCGGTGCTCACTCCCTACAAGGCACCGCACAGGTTTCAGGAACCCGGAACGGCGCAGAGTCCGGCCAGAGACAGACCAAGGCACGCAGGAGTGGCACAGAAGGAGCGCATCAACGAAGTCACAGAGATTTTGGACTCCAGATGGGGGGAAGAAGGGGTAGAATACTTTCTCGCCAGGGAGGGCACCCCGGCCAGTGCGAACAGTTGGGTGCCGGACTACGCCTTGGACGAACCTCTGCTCAAAGACGAGTTTCATGCCCTCTTCCCACATAGACCGATGCCAGCAGACTTTTTCGACGACTGGCTTTTCACACCCACGCTTTCGGGCAGCACGTTCCGGGGGTTCGACTCGGACGAGGACCCGATACGAGACGTCCGTTCCCCGGAGGGGTCGCCCTCGGGATCTGCCTCAGAACCCTCGTATTGGTGGGACGACAAACCAGAGGAACAGTGGCGCAGGAAGTGGCAAGAAGGTCCAGGCCGAGCAACGCCGCCTGGAGGAAGCGAGGGAGAGACGGACATGGACATTTTCGGGGACGATCCAGGTTTCGAGCACGGCGGCACAGAGATGGAAGCAGAGGTGACCGTCGTCGACGAGAGAAGGGAGGAAGAACCGGAAGACTTCGGAGGGAGGCCCGCTACGGGAACCGAACGGTACCCGACATTCGTCTCCTTGACGCAGCAGCACCCAGCTCCAGCACCGGAAGGAGGGGAAGGGGGAGTGGGGGGCTTCGAGGGGGGGATGGATGTCAGGGGTTCAGGAGCAGAGGCAAGGGCAAGGAAGGAAACAGAGAGCGAAGGGGAGGAGGCAGAAGAAAGGATGAGCGATGACGACGACCCGAGATCTCCGAGTCTCTCCAGTGAGTCGGAGGATTCACAGAAAGGAGCACCAGCGGCCAAGGCAAGGGGGGAGTTTAGGGGGGCACCCCAGGGAGATAGAGCCAGAGGGGAATCAGAGGAGAGCAGTTGGAGATCGGGTCCAGCGTCACCGCCAGAGAACAGGGAAGAGGAAAGGAGCCAGGGGGCAAGCGCTGGCAGCTCACAGCAGGAGGGAGGGCACGAGTCAGGGGTGGCCACACCTCCATCTGGGAGCGAAGAAACGGTTAGACGGAAGGTGGAAGGTTGGGCGCGCGCGCCAAGTTCAAATGCACAGGAAGGAAGCGCAGTAGGCAGCCCGGAAAGAGAGCCGGGTCCTAAAGCCCGGCGCAAGGAGACAGGAGAGTCCGGGGGGTCAGCGTCCGAAGAATCCCGGAAGGAAGAGACCCAGGGGGGCAGAGGGACCCAGAGAAGAACAGTCAGGCGGAAAAGGTGGAGCAGGGCTAGGATATTAAGTTGGTGTACGAGGGGCGGAGATTCAGACGGAGCTTCGCCGATCTAGCTACTAGACGTAGGGTTGCACGCAGCAGCTTGAGAATGGAAACTGTAACTCAATAAAGACTTTTACTTAATGACCGTTGGCTAGCGTGATCCTCTGTGAGCTAGGATCTTGAAGCAACCCTGACAGTTTGTAACCCGAAGCATTTGTAACCCGAGGTACCACTGTACTGTTCATTTCACAATGCAGAGAAACGGCTATTGAATCCAGTCACTACTTGTTTTAATGAATTTGTGCTCTCTGACTCCTACAGCATCTGCCTAAGATCCTATATACCTTTTTCATGAGGAGTTTGCTATTGATGTAGATAGGTCATAAATAAAAACTACTTTGGGTTCTTCAGTTTGGTTATTAGTAGAAATAAGCGTAGGACTGGAATCCTATGCATACTTGCTTGGTAGGGAGCCCAACAAAGGATTGTGCTTCGTGCGTCTCTCTTCTAAAAAAAGTAATTTTGCTTTTCCCCGCACGACATGTATTCGTTTCAATGCAGCTACCAAACAGAATGTTCTGAAAGGACTTGAACTGGAACAGTCCTTGAGCAGCTTTCTTCATCAAAATTCTTGGTCTGATTGAAAAACACTGAACGACCCAATGTAAAAGAGACATGAAGTCTCCTTTTCAAGTCATCTCCGTCTTTCCCTCAACAATAGTTGTTTTTCATTCACTGGAGGGCATCGCAATAATAGACAATTTCTCGGAGAGGTTTTAGATCTATATCTTTCTATATATCTAGCCATAGAAAGAACATCTGGGCCTCACAAGTGCCTCTCCAAGGTTAATAAATTAGGACAACTTAAAGCTATTGCATCCTTGTTTGTTGCACCCAGGTTTTCCCTACCCTCTCGGACTCACCGTTCTGCTCCTCATTCCTCCCCAGCCCCATATGTGCTGTTAGTAAGGAAGGTATTCAGTTCACTTTGCCTTTTAAGATGAACCTACCTAATTTACACTTTTTGAAACAGTGCATGAACTGAAACACAGGCACCCTTTGAAATTCACACTTCTCTGAATTTTGCAATGCTCCACCCCCCCCCCCCCAGTAATATGTACCAAAAAAATCATGATCTGGGGAAATGCATAAAAATTCACATATCGGGGGAAAGAGCATACAGAAATGCCTTATACTGAGGAAGATTGTATGGCAAAAATGAGGTATATTAAGCAAAACTGCATACAAACATGTATGTTTCAAGGATTCTGTTATTTTAATAATAATAATAATAATAATAATAATAATAATAATAATAATAATAATAATTTTTATTTATACCCCGCCCTCCCCAGCCAAGGCCAGGCTCAGAGAGGCTTACAAGCATTAATAAAACAAGTTGAATGATTACAACTTAAAAACAAAATTAAAATACAACATTAAAATATTGAAACATTAAAATATTAAAATGTAGCCTCCTCGCGGAGGAGAAGGAAAGGAAAAAAGAAAGAGAGGGAGGGAGGGAGGGAATCAAATTGGCTCCAAGCCAAAGGCCAGGCGGAACAACTCTGTCTTACAGGCCCTGCGGAAAGAAATCAGATCCTGCAGGGCCCTGGTCTCATGAGGCAGAGCGTTCCACCGGGCAGGAGCCAGTGTTGAAAAGGCCCTGGCTCTGGTTGAAGCCAATCTAACTTCCTTAGGGCCTGGGACCACTAGGGTGTTGCTATTTATGGACCTTGAGGCTCTCCGTGGGGCAGACCGGGAGAGGCGGTCCCGTAGGTACGAGGGTCCTAGACCGTGAAGGGCTTTAAAGGTCAAAAGCAGCACCTTCAATCTGACCCTGTACTCCACCGGGAGCCAGTGCAGTTTGAAAAGCACTGGGTGAATATGCTCCCATGGCAGAGACCCCGTGAGGAGCCTCGCTGCAGCATTCTGTACCCGCTGGAGTTTCTGGGACAGCTTCAAGGGCAGCCCCGCTTAGAGTGAATTACAGTAGTCAAACCTGGAGGTGACCGTCACATGGATCACTGTGGCCAGGCTTCTGCAGTTCATGTGGCTTAAAGTATTAAGTCACTCCAGCACAACAAATCCACTTTCAAAAGAAATTGACTTTTTGCAGTTAGGAAAGCATCAAGGAAATGCATTGAAAAGTGTGTGATGGATGAGTAATTAATGGCAAGATGTATAAACACACTGCCAGCAAGTCACAGGATGAATGCTCATTGTTGTATAACTTTCCCACAAACAAATCTGAACATATGCTCAATAAAGAACTGGATATAATTTAACTTCTGTGTAAGATTTCTACATGCAAATCAGGATGAATCTCAGTGAATAGGTTGTAGGAAGGAACATAGATGTTGCTTTGCACCAATTCAGCCCATTAGCCCATCGAGCTCAGGGTTTCAGACAGAATTCTTTCCCAGTCCTATAGTGAAACACCAGGGATCAAACCTGTAACCTTTTGCATGAAAAGCAGATGCTTTGCCACTGAGCTACGGCTCTTCAATTATTAAATCATCTGTCCTCATCTGTTTTTGATGCCGTGTAAAATGTATTTTAAATAGATACCGGTATACATAATTGTTTCATGACATGAGATATTTGATGGTCCTGGCTAGGCAGACATAATTTTTGGATCTAGACCCACCTGTGAAGAAACTCAGAAATCTAATCTGGGCCTCAGTTTAAGCATCAGTTTTAAAACATTATTTCTACATTCAGATTAGCCAGATGGTGCCTGTGAAGGTAAAAATCCACAGTGACAGAAAACCCGCTCATAAAAAATATTGTTTTACATGCAATCAGTGAAAAGGGTCTTTTAAAGGAAAAAGTAGAACAGAGACAGCGGTCTTCAGTAATATCTGTTTATTTTCAAGGATTCAGGTCAGGTAGGCGATGTAATCTGTACCACAACAGTGAGATTCACCACTGCAAACAACAGCCTATAAATCCATTCTCCACTGCAACTGGACAGCTTTTATTTCCTTACTTATTAAAACATTTTTAGTCTGCTTTTCAGCCCACAAGAACATATGAGATCACAAGGTAGCGTACGTATGATAAGCAAGAAAAACGTATCATTTAAAACAGAAAAAGGCTTTTTAAAAAGATGGTGATTGTGACAGTTTGCTTCATCTTTGTCAGCTTCTCAAAGGACATTTGGTTATAATGGCCTCTGTGAGAGGAGAAGGAGTCCAGAACATTCATACGAGTAATATAAACAAAGAGTTGTGGAGTTTTTAATCCATTTTTGTCAGAGGCATTTGGTGTCAGATTTTAACATTCTTCAATATTTAGAGAGCTGGTCTTTTACCCAGGCATAAAAAGCAGATTTAGCTGTTCCACAGAGCTGAACTGAATCTCAAAAGCTTTCTGGCTGACTTCTGTCCCATGGGAGTGGTTGCAGAGCCAGCCCTACTGTTGGGTGGGGTGAACTGACTGCCTCAGGCAGCAGAGTTTGGCTATCATGAAAGGGCAAAAAAAAAAGTGTGTTTAAATTTATTATTGTTGTGTTTTTACTACCAGAGGAGGGAGAAGTGCTTGTGGGATTTTCTGCCATGGACGCCAAAATAAGTTGACTAACTTTCTGTACCATTTGCTGCTCTGACGCAGGCTGACCTTGAGAGGCTGGATAAGAGGGAAGCATTGCTGGTTTCTTATCATTCTGGGCAGAAATGAGATGGAAAGCACATGGCACCAAATTCAACTCCCAAGATATTCCGTCTCAACAGTGAAAATGCAGCCACACAGGGCCACATATTGCACAGCCTGAGTTTGGCGGTATGAAATTACACCAATACCCAGGGATCAAAACAGTCTAGATGGAAACAGAATGTGAGGAGCTCTGAAAGGATATCTGCCAAAGAAAGAAGAGAATGGAAAAGGAAATTTAATGCAATTAAGAGTTATGCACATTGGGGAAAACAAGTCCTAACCACAGAATACCGATGTTGCTTAAAGTGGCTGTAACTGCACAGGAAACAATGTGTGAAGTCATGGTCAGAGAAGCTCACTGACACTACCCACTTTTTAAAAAGCCAGATTCAAGGGACTAAAAATAAAGCAATTATTATAAAGTTTCTGTGGAAATTCCATGGGGCACCCATCCTCAGAGAATACAGTGTGTTCTAGTCACTCCATCATAGAACTGATAGCATAGAGCTGAAGAAGGTATAGAAAAGACCAAGTAAAATTATTGGCTTGAACATCCTGGTCGGAGCAGGGACTCAGCTGGATTGGTAAAGAAAAAGCAATTTATATGCGTTGTATATGCAATATAACACTATGCCACCAGATGGCGATGTGGATACACGTTTTTCCCTACTGGATTTCCCTGTTTAAATTTACAACGTGTGTAACTGAAATGCTTCTTTGATGTTTCTAGATCCAGCCCAGGAGGAACTTAGGAAGAAGTTGATGGCTTTTCATTTAAGCAGAAAGGCAATGAAACGGGGCACAATAGATATTCATAAAAGTATGGATGCTGTGGACAGGATGACAACAAAGACAGAGAATTATTCTCTCTCAAAACACCAGCACCCAAGTGGAAATGGACAAAAGGTGAGTTCAGGGCAAATAAAGGGAACTATTGCTTCAAGCAACACACAATTAAACATACAGAATTCATTTCCCCCAGGATGTTGCGATGGTCACAAGCTGAGAGATGGCTTTTAAAAGGGATTCGACAAATACAGGAAATACGGGTCTATTAATGACTCTAATAGCGAAAAGTGGAGCCTTCATTTTCTGGTGTACTATACTTCTGATTAGCAGGTACGGGAGACAAATAACAGGGTCCGCGAGCTTCCCAGCAGCATCTGACTAGTAGGCTGTCCTCAAAAAAAAGGGAGGGAGTAATGTCTATATGGCACAGTAATCGTGAAATTATTCTCCAAGTACGGATCCTTATGCAATCAGAAGGACCAGTATCCATGAATATGCCGGCAGAATCAACAGGCTTGGGAAAACCTCAAGGCTTACAGAAGAACTTTGGGAGGAGGCAGGGGACAGCTCACTGAGGAGTCAAAATGCTCAGGAGCCATTGAATACCAACTTACCATTGAGGAAGTAGGAAGGAAATAGGAAGCCGGGGATGGGGGCCAAGGGTGGCTGAATGGAGTATCCTGCAAAAGGGCATGACTAGCTGGCTTGAATCCTGAAAAGGAGCTTACCACACTGCATAATTTTGTTGCAAGTTCCTTTCTTTATCCATCTTTATGCGCCCCCTCGCCCAGCTTGTCCGGAGTTTTGGGCTGGGTTGCCATCAGTATGCCGATGACACCCAACTCTATCTGTTGATGGATGGCCATCCTGACTCGGCCCCAGACACACTGACCAGATGTTTGGAAGCTGTGGCTGGATGACTCCCTCTCTCGGCAATCTTTGCGGAGCTCTGGCCCAATGGTTGCCAGTGGCTTGATTTGAATTAATTTTATAATGAATGATTTTAGAGTGTTGTTTGTGCTGTACTTTTGTACTGTTTTATTGTTGTTAGCCGCCCTGAGCCCGGCTTCGGCTGGGGAGGGCGGGATATAAATAAAATTTATTATTATTATTATTATTTCTTCATAGCCCAGGTGGAACTTGCAACATCTTCAAATGACTAAGGAAATTGAAGGTGTTCCCTATAGGGGGGAAACAACTAAAATGAGATGTGATTTTAAAAAAAAAATCTTGGCCTGATACAGCATAGCAATTCTTGCATTCTTACATCTCTCATGTCATGGGCTACCTGAGGGCCACCTGGGGTAGCATCCTTGAGCAAAATGACCAAGTTGGTCCCAAGCTCTAAATAAAGAGAACAACAATCGGAAGGAAAGTGTAACAATCGGAAGGAAAGTTAGAAGTTTCTGGGAAATGATATATAATGAGATGAAAAAAATGTTAAGATATACTTTCGTGAAAAGACCAGAAGCTTTTCTTTTAGGGATGGTAGGAAAGGATATAAGAAGAAAGGACTTTAAACTTTTCCAATATGCTGTAACGGCAGCCAGAATCCTGTTGGCCCAAAAGTGGAAACAAGAGGAGATGCCGACAATAGAAGAATGGAGATCGAAACTGCTAGACTATGTTGAACTGGACAAATTAACTGGGAAAATTAGATATGCTAAAGACCAAAAGTTCATCAAAGACTGGGAAAAATTGGTTGACTATCTGAAAAATACATGTGGTTTTAACACAACTGTCAGGGAACTGCCATCGGAAGGACAGGAGGTGGAAGGGCTCACAGAGGTTGAGAGAGACTTAGCAGCTGAAGAGGGAACCAGTAGGGGGAGAGAAGGGACTCCAAGGGAAAGTGAGTCGGAGGGATGGCTCAGGGACACTTCCAGTGAAAACAGTGGGGAGGTTTCAGGACCTCCTATAGGGACACCCACTCCTCGCCGGAAACTGTCGCGCAGAGAGTCCAGAAGACGTGTTTCCGTTAAGGAGCTTTTATGCTGGAAGAGATTCCGTAAGCGCCCACTGTCGGACTCTGCTAGCGACTGACGGAGCCATGCTGGAGGGGCTCCGTCGTAGGCAGAGGTTTGCGGACTTGGCCAAACTCTGAGGGACTAGGATTTCACGCACAAGCAGCTCATCATCCCATCACAACAACGTTAGCAGGACTTCAAGAGGCTTTGTAAAATACAAATAAGTATTGTTTATTAAAAAACAAGGGGAGCAAGGGGGGAAAATGGCAATATGAGAAAAAAAAGGAATGCGTATTAAAGTTATAAAAACGAATGACTATCAGAGACGCTGAAGGAAGTTCAAAATAGAAATAATTTATTGTAATTTGTTGTAATTCGGATAAAATGTACAATTGGATAAAAGTTAAATAAAAATTATTATTAAAAAAAAAAGAAAGTGTACTTTCTGCTGTGCCCAGGTGTTAAAATAATTAAATTACAGTGGTACCTCGCAAGACGAATGCCTCGCAAGAGAAAAAACTCGCTAGACGAAAGGGTTTTTTGTTTTTTGAGCTGCTTCGCAAGATGATTTTCCCTATGGGCTTGCTTCGCAAGACGAAAACGTCTTGCAAGTTTGTTTCCTTTTTCTTAACACCATTAATACAGTTGCGACTTGACTTCGAGGAGCAACTCATAGAACAACACATAGTGTGGTAGCCTTTTTTGAGGTTTTTAAAGCTTTTTGAGGTTTTTGAAGCTTTTCCAAAACTTTCCCGACACCGTGCTTCGCAAGACGAAAAAAATCGCAAGACAACAAAACTCGCGGAACGAATTAATTTCATCTTGCGAGGCACCACTGTAATGTTATTTCTATAGGCCTTTATAGAATCATACAATTGTAGAGTTATTTACTGATCTTATTTCAGGTGGGTGGAGGAACAGGTGCATGTTTCATCTCTGCAAAGCAGGTTGGTTTCTACACACACTAACAAACTCCTCTCAGTCCTTCCTTCAGGGCAGCACAAGGCCTTCTCAGAGTCCAAGGACGCCTCCAACCAGACAGGAACACCTGGAGTGCAAAGCAGGGCCAGAGAGGGGCAAGTCTTGGGAAGAAGGGGTGTTGTCTGAGGAGAGTCCCAAGGGTGACAGGGAGATGCCCAAAGAGCCACATTTGGCCCCTGGGCTTCAGCTTCCCTACCACCTTTAAAGGGAGGATGAAATCACTCTCTTGTGGGCCCCACCATCTGACACTGGGCCTGACAATAGAAGAAGATTGGAAGAAATTTAAAGATTATTTACAGAAATATTGCAAAATTAATGAATGTTAGAACGGTGTTGGATTGAAGCTAAGTGGTTTTTAGCAGTAATGTTATAAAGATGTGTAAAAATGGACTGTTAACAGGGGATAATTCAAAGTTATAATATATTAAGATTAAAGATTAGGATAAAAATAAAGAGGGAAAGGATTTGCTGAACCAACCAATTGAACTGGATACAAAAAAGGGAGGTGTGAGGAGGTCTGGGGAACAAGCGAATGAAAGATAAGACACGGAAAGATTGAATTGTTTTTAACTGTTTTTATTTTGTATTTTTTCTTTTTCTTTTTTTCTTTTTGTAATACTTTGAAAACTTTAATAAAAATCTTTAAATTAAAAAAAAAAAGACAATAGGCCGAGTGAGAAACCTCCCCCATTATCTGTGGTTCTCTATGCCTGCAATCTATGTTATCTACCTTTAACAAGAAAGCAAAAATGATCAGTCCTGTGTGTGTGTGTGTGTGTGTGTGTGTGTGTGTGTGTGTGTGCATGCGTATAAAAGTCCACTTTTTAAGATCAAGTCATAGTTTATTCATTGCCAAACTGCCCTTTAATCACAGCTGAACAGGTCTTCATCTGAATATGTGCTGTGCGATGAAGGGGAAGTTAATCCGGCCTTTTGGCAATTTGTATGCAATAATAAGCTAAAGGAACTATGCCTGGTGAATTAAAATGTCTCAGAATGACTTATGCAATTGGCCTCTGCAAAGGAAGACTCTGAATACAGGACATAAAATGGGGGCTTCAGTTTCTTTAAAGAGCGCATAGAATTTTCTTGAGCGATGGGAAGCCATCCAGGCCAGCTGTTTATCCATTATTTCATCTATTAATGGCCTGCTCATCTAGTGCTTTTACTAAATTATCCCTTTGTGTGTCTGGATATGTGGGGCATGGGTGGCTTGTCAAGGAATACATTTTTTATATGTATTAAGGCTGCCACTTACAAAGTGTGCATCTGCAAGAACGAGCCTGCAGGCTTTATTGCTGTAAAGTTACTTCCTTTATATTAAGTGTGAATGGAAGCTTTTCTATTGCTCTTGCTCTGCCTTTAGATACACATAACATTTGCCCTATTTATGTGCTTGCTTTAGAGGGGCATCTTTGCTCCTTTGCTGGAAGGGCCAGTCCAAGGCATTTTGCCACTTGAAGAGAAAGGCAAGATTGTGCCGTCTCCCCATTCCATACACTGATGCTGACTGGCCAGAGAACAGGAGAATGGCAGAATTGCCACCCTGAGCCTCTGTAAGCTCAAATGGGGTATGGAAGGATAAGTGGCAGAAAAGAGTGTGGCTCTGAGATTTTGCAAACAGAACAAAAAAATCATTTTATTTGGTAGAGCTAACCCCTGGTTGCCCTAATGGATCAAACTCCCCTGACTTTTTTCAGAGAAAAGTGCAGAAACAATGAAGTGAACTAAAACACCAGAGTATTTTAGGCATTTCATTGTAGTCATGTTGGGGTGTTACGGGAAGGGTAGTGTTTAGTTGTGGGCGAACATATCAGACAACACAGTGATTCTTCAACAGCTCTTGTTTATTCAGAGGCCAGAATAGAACTGAACTGAAGAGCTCAGTCAGCCTGCTTATATAGAGCTCCAGAACAATGTAACTGTTGCAACTTTCTAAAACTATCCAATCACTGAACGTCACTTTCGATCCTTCATTTGCATACAATCTATCCAATCACTGAACGTCACTTTCGATCCTTCATTTGCATAACTATCTACAGTATCCCCCTGCTGGCCCAGGGTGGGAACTACATAACAGGTAGCATCCCTGGTGGGGGACATGTTGTGCTCCTTTTGGGGTCGTTTGTCCACCCTGCACTCAGCTCTCACCTGTGGCTCCTAGAAGCTGTCAGCAGATAACAGCGGCCACACCCTGGGAAACAGGGTGGCACACGCCATTGGCTCTCAAGACAGACAGACGCCAACAAGTCACATTGCAAATGTATCCTCTCAGTGAAGAATGTAATTTGAAGGGGCCTTAGCTGCAGGGGGTCAAATTCTGCACATACTGTGTATACAGTACTTATAAATCCACCACTGCTGGATGGACCCGTCTACAGGGCAATGGTAAGGAACAGAGTTGAAATGGTAAGCAATTAGTTTTCTAGTTGATGGGCCTAGGCTAAGAATGGCTAGCACAGATTTGTAGTAGCCACAAGCTCACAGCAGACTTGGGCATTAGTACCTCTTCCAAGTTGGGCTTCCTCACTGAAACATCAGTGACGGATTCTGCAAGATTGAGACCCAGTTGGCAACACAAGGTCACCAGTTGTGCCCTTATACTGATGGGCAGTCACACACCATACATTTAAAGCGCATTCAATTATATTTAAAGCTCATGACTTCCCCCAAAGAATCCTGGGAACTGTAGTTTGTTATGGGTGTTGGGAATTGTAGCTCTATGAGGGGGGGACTACATATCCCAGGGTGCTTTAAATGTGCATTGGATGTGCTTGTGTATATGGTGTGCCTATGTAGAATGCGTATAGCATATACGGTACCGTATTTTTCGCTCTATAAGACGCACCAGACCATAAGACGCACCTAGTTTTTGGAGGAGAAAAACAAGGGGGGGGGGGAGATTCTGAATCTCAGAAGCCAAAACAGCAAGAGGGATCGCTGCGCAGTGAAAGCAACAATCCCTCTTGCTGTTCTGGCTTCTGGGATAGCTGCGCAGCCTGCATTCGCTCCATAAGACGCACACACATTTCCCCTTATATTTTAGGAGGGGGAAAGTGCATCTTATAGAGCAAAAAATACGGTAAGTAAACTTAGTTTCTTGATATGCTTCTGAAGTCCAAGAGATATTCAAGAGGATCAGGCATTACCAAGGAAGCAAACCAATGAAAGGAAACAATTTTGTCCACTGTCTACACACATGAGGCAACCATTCAAGAAGGAAGGGTCTAACCCTGTTTCAGAGCTGACAGTGATCCAAAGCAAGCTGCCTGACTGAATGGCCTAGTCTTTAACTTCCTTTGACTACAAGGAACCACCTGCACTACCCTAAATGTTGTTGCGCTCAGGATCATATTAATATTTGAAAGGCTGTACATGTTGCTGTGTTGGTAGCTTAGTCAAATTGTGCATAAAGAAGCGGGCAGAGGGGCTGTTCTGTAGACCCCACTACCAACTTCATATGTGACATTAGCCCCATCCCTTGGACATCTACATCTAGAAAACCATCTGTGTCAAGATCATACCAGGGTTCAGATCTAGTGGAAGCCTATATGTAAACAGCTGTTAACACTTAATAATCTCAATGCAAACAGCTCACAGCAATGCTTGGGTGTCTGGGAGCAGGTCCAGAAAGACAGCTCCACCCTGCTAATCATGGTGCCCCCTTCATACAATTTGATGGAGACTGTGTGTGTGTGTGTGTGTGTGTGTGTGTGTGTGTGTGTGTGTGTGTGTGTGTTACACATTTCCCCAACCTCCCATCCCTATGAACTGTAGGGCTAAACTACACATTATATGCAAAAGTTTATGCAAAAACCCCACCTACCATAGTTACAGGATGCGTTCCAAAGAGTCTGTGAAACAAAGTTCCCTCCCCCAGAAAGTCTCCTTTATGTGATAGGGGAGGGCTAGATAGTTTTTTTCACAGGGGCTTCTAAACAGCCACAGGTGCTGAGCATGTCAGAGGTAATAAACATGGTGGTCTCTGCTGAGTGAAAAACACAAGGTTCAGAGCTTATTAATTATACACTGTTCCATCAGCCAGCATGAGGCCCTCGGATAAAGTGCCTCTGCGTGTTCTGAAGCAATTTTAGTGCACATGACAACCTTAATACTGTAGAGAGTAAAATGCATATATGGGTAATCAATCGTGTTTAGATTAATTATAGGGGGAAATCAAGAGGACTGAAGATTATGAAGACGTAGAATCATGAGACAATCACCATATCATAGCTGAAACTAATTAGCAGCCAACAACATAAGCAGAAGTAAAGCACAGAACACAGAAAATGCTTGGGCACAATTTCAAGTTCTTCTATTTTTCTAAATGGTTGGTTTTTGTCCTACTTGCATTTATTGATATGCTTTGTTAACTGACTTCTCTTCCCTCTCCCAGAATGCTTTCCTAAGTGTTTTAAGCCTCTTTGGACATGGCTCACGTATAGAAATTCTATCAGTCAGTCAAGATGGAAGATCTAGGCAGCCAATCAAAAAGAGGCATCCCAAATTGTAAGGAGAAAGGAAAAAGCCCTACAGTAATACATTTGGGATGAAGGACAACAGATCCCTAGAAAGCTCTGTTTGCTCACAATTAGATATTGTTCCTATTGTGCATAAGAATCTTGAAATTGCAATGACATTCACTCATCATCCTAGATCAATAGCTGGCTATCAATGGAAAAAGAGGGATGTGAGCAGGCAAAATAGCAGCTGTAGAAAGGAAAGAAATAAGTATTGTAGTGCAGCCATTTAAGGTCTAGCTTTCATTAGTATTTTTTTATCTATGCATCTTCCCATGCGCTACAACAAATGGAGGCTTTCCCTGTAATTTTATCAGGCATGTGCCACCGATTCAGCCACACATAAGAGCATTTTTAAACCCAATTGCTTCCAAGCCAGTTTGATCTTCGAGTGCAGAGTGCCATACAGTTTCTCAAAATTGGCATTGATGCCTGCAGTGAGAGTCCATGTACCCTTACACAGAAGTAAGTCCTGTTGTGTCCAGGAAAGTGTGCATAGGAGTGCAGCCCTAGTTGTTTAAACCAGGAGTGGTGGCACTTTTCAGCCCAAGGGGCACAATTCTTCCTGGACCGTCTTCCAATAGCTGCATGCCAGCAGTGGCTGGGGCCATAAGCAAAAGTGAGTGGAGCAGTAGACGTGGCTCTTATATGCTACAATAGGCCCGAGCGAAAGTCAGGCTTCTGCATATACGGACATTTCTGTACATCCTCCATTCAGGCAAACAAGAGATATTATCACAGTAAAAGGACACAATTCGGCCTGGCAAAAAGCAATCAAGGAGGGGGAAGAGCAGGTCTGGTGAGGGGGTGTGACCTGGAGGAAGGGGGTGTGGCCTGGGGATAGTACCAAGTGTCCGATGGAAAGGACCGTTGGGCCACACATCTGGCCTCTGGGTCTGAGGCTGCCCACCTCTGGTTTAAACATTCCAGAGATGAGTCAGATGTTGAAGCGAACCAACAGCCACAACAACAAAAGTTGGTAACAGCTGGCAAAACCAAATGCTCTCTTTTTAAAAATAATTTTTTATTAAGAATTTCAGCATAACAATTTATCAAAAATATATCATCCTCATTCCCCCCTTTTTTTCTTCCCTCCCCCTCCCGCCTCCCCAAACCAGAAACCCACCCTCACACCCACCCCCAGACTTCCCTCAGCTCCTCTCTCTGGTTTCTCAGCGCATGTTAATCTCTGCAAATTATAAAATTGTAAAAATCCTTAATTTATCTATCTATCTGTTACCAATAATAAATTTGTGTATGCTTATTCAAAACCTGCCAAGGAGTCCAATTCATTTTGTTGTTTCTTTAAGTACTTTGTAAAAGGTTCCCATTCTTCTTTAAAGTCACAGTTGTCCTTGCAAAACCAAATGTTCTTAATACATTTTTCTTTCACGTTAATAATATAAGAGTTAATATCTCCGACAGGCAGCGTTTACAATTCCATAGGAAAACACAGTGATGGATGAATGTCCCAGGAAGTCCACAAGAGGGTATGTCTAGAGCATTTGTGTAGATCAGCCTTCACAGACCTGTTGCCCTCCAGATGCTTGGTTGTCTGTCACCCTGCAATATGTACAAGGTCTGTGCTATGAGAAACAAAAACCCACTTGCTTTTTCCTCCTCAAATTATACACTGTTTTCGCTCAGTTTCCCAATAAAGTGTTATCAGGACTTTCCCCCCTGGACTCTGGATGCATTATTTAAGGGAGTTTGCCGATAAGAGGAGCGCAGACGCTCCCAGTATCTGGAGCCAGCTGTGCTTCCCAGCCTTCATCAATTTGTAATCTGAAGTATTACTTGTGACCCTCGTTGTGTGTTTTTCCAGGAGTAAAGCGGGAAAATCCTCTGACTGTTTTTCTCCGCTTGTTTCAGTAGTCTATTTGCACCATTTTGCTTCTCTCTCTCATTAAGATGCCTAATAACATCAGCAAGGAAAGACATTAGAGCCCGACCTTTGGGCTCAGTTGTCATGTGTTTATCCAGTTGCCTTTTCTTGTTTATGCTAATAAGAAAAAGCACTAATAATAGATTATTACATTTTTTGAAAAAACGAAAAAACAAAAACATGATGTTCCTGTGCTTCAGAGATGGCGGCTTCAGCCTCCTGACCAAGATCCTCATGCTTGATAATGAACGTACATGCTGTTTAATTGTGAAATAAGGTTCCTGGCAGAGGGGGAGGGGGGGCGCCAGAGGAGATTCTTCAGCCAGACACAGAAATGGTTTATAAACGCTGTTTAGGACAAATTATAAATGTGGACAACAATACAGCTCTCTGTGTTTTCTTCTCCGATGCATATATTAACAGCTATACATGGGAAACAAATGCTGCTTTGTGGGAAATGAATTATGCAAATGCAATTTATAGCATTAATTTGGACTTGTAAATTTAATCCACTCAAACATAAAAAGGGGGTTCGTGCAATGAATATTTCTGAGGCAGTTTAATACATTTAAAATAAATATTGAGCAGCTGACAGGGAGGGAAGAAAAAGCACTATGCTCTCCACATCACAAAAGCAGCAGCTTTAAAACAATCATTTAAGTCCCTAATGAATATTTACTACCTGGGGATCTTACCTTCTAAGTAAACGTGGCTTGTAAAATACTCATTGTGCAACTATACAGGTGGCAGATTTTGATGGCATCAGAAGTGTGCATGCTAGAAAAGTATTAGGGAAATAAGTTGACCTATATTGAGAGTAATTTTTAATAAAGCATTGTTAAACACAAAGCACTGTAAATATTTCTGTAGCAAAGTGCAGACAATGGATATTCAGTCAACAGCAAATTGTGAAATACAAAGTATCATCTTTATAATCAGTTTGCTAATTTAGGTTCACACACACGCCCCTCCCACCGGTGGTTATACTATGATGCTGTGTACCCTACTTTAGTCTAAACTCAGGAGTGTGGCTATAAACTGACTGTTCAAGAAGAACTTAGTGGCTACCAGAAGGGTCCCAAAATGTCTAGGCCTCTTTTGTAAGGAAAGTATTCGCAAGAATGTTAGGAAACTTACAAGCCCTGTAGCTTGGCAACATATTTTGTTTGCTTAGTATTTCAAAATTCCCGAAGCCTCTAATACTTCAGAAACCACATTTTTGTAGTCAAATTGTAAAGCATTTGTGAAAATTAAAATAGGCAAAAGGAAGCTAACATCACTATTTTACCTCCTATCAGAATGATTGTCACAGCTACCTTTTCCATCAGCTTCTGCCCAGTCCACCTCTAATGTGGAGACCTTGCTACACTCTCAAAGCAAATGTGTACACACAAAGGCTGCAATCCTGCGACAGATAACTGTATGCATACCCTGCCACAAAAGCAGGGTGGCTCAAAGACCCTGCAGTTTGGGGGTGATGTCATAAAACTGGTTGCTTACATTAGGCAGCCATGAGACCATTCTACTGGTTGTTGTGGATGTGATGGCATTTGCTTCCCCTGGACAGTGCCCTAGACTAGGCTTGGAAGTAGGAAAACTCACTGGCATCATTTGGTCTTTGTCTAGGGCTCACCTGACAGTTTCTGGAACAAAGTAACTGATGCCTTCACATATTTGCCAGGGGCGTACTGTGTGTGAATGAATGAATGAATGAATATTTATTTGCGTCAGCCATCGGTCACAGCAATAAAATAACAACACGATATACAAAGAATAAGGACGCGGGTGGCGCTGCGGGTAAAACCTCAGTGCTTAGGACTTGCTGATCGTAAGGTCGGCGGTTCGAATCCCCGCGGTGGGGTGAGCTCACCCCGCCGTTCGGTCCCAGCTCCTGCCCACCTAGCAGTTCGAAAGCACCTTCGGGTGCAAGTAGATAAATAGGTACCGCTTTATAGTGGGAAGGTAAACGGCGTTCCGTGTGCTGCGCTGGCTCGCCAGATGCAGCTTGTCACACTGGCCACGTGACCCGGAAGTGTCTCCGGACAGCGCTGGCTCCCGTCCTCTTGAGCGAGATGAGCGCGCAACCCTAGAGTCGGTCACGACTGGCCCATACGGGCAGGGGTACCTTTACCTTTATACAAAAAGTCAATTATATAAAATACATTTTAGGGTTTTGAATCAATAGTCAAATAGTGAATCTTATTCTGATTGCCCATGGGGGGGGCTGCTGCTCACTCTTCCCTTCCTGAGCTGGTTTGTGAGGCTGGGATCATTTCAGCAGCTCCGTTCACCCCCATGCACCATGAAAACATGATGCATATTTGCACCTGCAAGACAAGCCATCTGGTAACCGTATATACTAATACACCTCCAGCCAACAGTAGGTGCTGTTCCATGTCATTGATGCTTAACTAAGGTTATGTGTTACATCTTGGAAAAGCTGCTAACAAGAAGAGATCTATGCTGAAAGTAATACCGTTGGGTTAACTTCCAGATCTCTAATAAAGTATGTTACTTTCTACAAGTACTTCAATTGGTGCAGCAGTTTCAAAATGGCAAGAACCTTATTGCCTGAGAATAAATTCATTGGTCACTCAGATGAGCCTTCAAGCAGTGAGTACCTGGCTGATTTTGAGCTTTTGGTCTCAGTGAATGAGTGGACTGGTCAGAAAACAGCACAGTACCTCACAGTGTTTTTAGAGAGTAATGCCAATGTACATTACTTTCAGTTTTTCACTAAGCAAGCATCACAATACAAAGTTTTGCAGTGAAGTAGATGCTAAACACCATAGAACTATGGTGGGACGCGGGTGGCGCTGTGGGTAAAAGCCTCAGCGCCTAGGGCTTGCCGATCGAAAGGTCGGCGGTTCGAATCCCCGCGGCGGGGTGCGCTCCCGTTGTTCGGTCCCAGCGCCTGCCAACCTAGCAGTTCAAAAGCACCCCCGGGTGCAAGTAGATAAATAGGGACCGCTTACCAGCGGGAAGGTAAACGGCGTTCCGTGTGCTGCGCTGGCTCGCCAGAGCAGCTTTGTCACGCTGGCCACGTGACCCGGAAGTGTCTCCGGACAGCGCTGGCCCCCAGCCTCTTGAGTGAGATGGGCGCACAACCCTAGAGTCTGTCAAGACTGGCCCGTACGGGCAGGGGTACCTTTGCCTTTATTGTCTGCTTCTACCTTGGCTTGAGGCTCCCAGGAAAGGCTGGGTTGAAGCGGTGGCATTTGTTGGAAAGGCAGGGCCTCATCCAAAAGACCAGATCACTTCCAGTCAGACAGTCAAGTCTGATAGAGTGGTGTCAATATACAAGCATTATAACAAGCAAGGCAAACCATGGTCTGTCAGGACCCTGGACAGCTCACTGTGGCAGGTGTGGCTCAGAACTCACCAATGGAGAGCTACTGTCACATCAGCATGCTGAGGCCTTTTGAAAGGTGGCTCGGCTGGACTTGCTCTTAACTCCTCTACCTCTAAGGAGCTGTCTATTTCTTAAGGGGCCATTACCTGGTTTTGAATCCACCGATACCCAAGGCCTCCAAACTGCATCCAGCCATGGAGACTTCATTGAGATTGCTCCAGCTTTGTGGAAATCCATTCCACAGAAAATTATAGACAGGTACCTTCTGCCTTGTTGAATCACGCTTTTGTCAATTAAACTGTTATTCATTTTGCCTGCGGCTGCTTTATGAAGAAATTTTACATGCTGTTTAGTATTGCTTTTATACTGGTTTAAGCTTACTTGCTATTTATTCGTAGATGTTCAGCATTTTCACGGTATATAAGTCTTCACATAAAAGTAAATAAAAATAATGTCATAGGCAATCATTCTGTAATGCCACAAACCACAACATGAAATCACATGTCACCCAGCAGTGCTCACAACAGCCACAATGCACATTCTGCCAGGGGAAAGGATCACAATTTCTTAGGAACAAAATATTGTTATTTGACTGCTGGGACAAATGCTAATCCTCTTGCTCTAAGCAGCAACTGTACATTTAGTGCATATCCACAAAATGTCTGAAATGGCTCATGGTATACTTCATTAAAAGAAATCAAAGTTGTAACAGAAAACAACCACAACAACAGTATAGCAATTAGAATGAATCTAGTGTGTTGTGGCTAACTAATCTTCCGCAATTAAAACATGTGTGGCCTCTTTTAGCATACCTACATCATAATTTGAGATAGCAACATAATAAGAATTCCTGGGAGAAATGCACAATCCAAATTCAAGGTAAGCTACTCTCTCGCTCTCTTAAATTACCAAAATGTTTGTCATCACTGAGAGATGCAGAAAGGTAAAATGCAGCACAATGCTCTTCTTTTAGGACAAGCCGTAATTAGGTACGAATTAGATGAAAACACTGTATTTACTGCTGATCGCCATGTAGACTATTCATTCATCTTCAAAGTTGAATATAAGAGACCATCTATCAACTTCAACGACTTGAAGTACAGAACAAAAATATCAGATTTCCCCCTCTTTTAAATGTAACTTTGCAGAGTGTTTACAGATTTTAAAAGGCTCACAGCTATATTGTTTCTGAATTTTTAGGATAACGGTTTTGCTTATCTAAGTGCACTCGGGCATCAGGAAGTAATGACTGTCATTACTAATCTCTCTTTTCTTGATAGTCACAAGTAATTTTTACATTTCTCCTGCCAGTGAAAATATTTGAAACTCAAAAGCCACTGATCTGAGTCACTCAGCAACACAGAATTCCTTCCATCTGCATCAAGGCTGTGGTGGGTCCGTTAAGCATTGACTGGAGGTCAGATTCAGATACGCTAAACCACATACGCTAAATCAACTCCTGACCTATAATGACCCTTTAAAAATTACTTTTGACTCATACAAATCAATGATTGCTCATATTATCATTTGTTATTTATTAAATTTAAATACTGCCCTTCATCTGAGGATCACAGGGCAGTTTACAATCCAAACTGGTCATACAATCCAAAAATGCATGTTTACAAGGATATATTCCTAGGACAGGAATTGTGTGAAACAGATTATGTCCCAGCCATCTGTAAGATCAGATCATCTCATATTTCATTACAGTCCATCACAGCACAGTTCCAAAAAATGTGCTTACCCTGCTCATTGTACGCAACAACTTTAAAGCCTCTAGCAAAAGTGGTCCCTTTCCATAGCAATCATGCTCACATGATTTACAAGAGCTTGTGGAGCAAAATATGTCACTGCAAAGTATTTCCTGGGTAGTGTAGTAGAGCATGGGTAGGTAAACTAAGGCCCGGGGGCCAAATGTGGCCCAATTGCCTTCTCAGTCCCACCCGCAGATGGTCCAGGAATCAGCGTGTTTTTACATGAGTAGAATGTGTCCTTTTATTTAAAATGCATCTCTGGGTTATTTGTGGGGCATATGAATTTGTTCATTCATATATATATATATATATAGAGAGAGAGAGAGAGAGAGAGAGAGAGAGAGAGAGAGAGAGAGAGAGAGAGAGTCCAGCCCCCCACAAGGTATGAGGGACAATGGACTGGCCCCCTGCTAAAAAAGTTTGCTGGACCCTGCTGTAGAGAATTGATAGGAATAAGATTGTGTGGACCTGCTTTTGAATACAATTGCTTTTCACAGGTGAATCATAGAGAGGGGGCATCATTTCTGACCCCATCCCCAAACAGCTGAATGTTGATGTGCCTGTCTACACTGAAGAAGGCTTTGTGTGAGCTGCTGCTTGCCCAGAGACTTTGACACAAGCAGAGTCCTCACACCACTGGGCGTCCCAACTGTGTGGAAGTCTCTGCACAAGCACCTGCTCATGGGTTGGGTTCTTCAGTACAGATGTTCATACCAACAGGTGGACATCCAGGGATGGGGCCAGCAGTGTGCCCAACAAAAGGGGAAAGGTGAGCTGCACATCATCAAGCCTTTGAAATTGTGTGATGGCTCCTTTCATGTGATTTACATGTGAAGAGGACTAAGGATGCTGCCTAAGTACCCAGGTCTGCGGGTTCCCACAAGCTGCAGTTCTGGACCTTAAGGAACGGTGTGATTCCCATCAAGAACAAACATTTCCTCAGCTAACCAGCAGGCTGGGTCCTGCATTGTTATCATCAGCTTGTGACATGCCTTGCTCAGGAGTTTCCCCCAATACTGAAGAAATTATAACTTGACAAAAGAGCCTAGAGGAGATGAAAACAAATAGGTAACACCCTGCCCTGCATAGGCTGCTCCCTCTTGAGTTGCCTTCGTTTTAGTTTGAAAGGTGTATTTTATAGTTCGGCGTGTTATTATTTGAATCGCATTCTTCATTTTGCAGTGATATGTGTATAGATGAAGAGTGACTATAACTATTTTTAATTAAATAAAAAACAACTGGCTGAGATCCAAAGAACAGTACAAGTGGCTGGTAAGTTGGTAAGAAGTGTACTCCTGGATCCAACCAAAAGCCCATCGAGCATTTTGTTCTCACACTGGCCAACCAGTTTCCCCACAAGCAGAATATATGAGTGCAACAGCACCCTCTGTCAGTTTGCGTTGATCTGGTGTGTGGAGATCTTTTCTATTCTGATTAATTCAAGAGAGTTTGGGAAGCTTCTCTGTGTGAAAGAAACAGGCAGAAGGTTCATGATGTTTGGGTTATTCCTTCAGAGAAGCTGAGTACAGCTGGCTTAAACTGGTTCTGTTATCTCTTTCTGTCAAGGTCATGCGGACTATAATAGCAAGGCCAGAAGGAGCCTGGGTTTCACTGTCTCTGTCTCTCTTCCTACTGGTGTGGTGTTCTGTGCATACGTAGTATGCTTAGTCTTAAGGTTTAGTCTTATAAGTTAACTTAAACTTACAATACGTTTGCTGCAACTGGATTTCTTATGTGCTGATCCTGAATATATTGGATTTGTGACCATTATGCTCATTTGCCTTCAGTAGCTGTATAACTCTGCAGGATAAAATATTAATTGCCTCTGGTCTATTTTTTGGGAATCCTGCAACATGTTTAAGTTTCTGTTCTGCTAACTATATGCTGGAATCTGCTCTGGTTCAATTTTGAGTAGAATTTCATGACACCTTCCACACTGGGGCTTCTCAGCAAGTGATATACTGATTTCAACCCTGGAGGCAGCACAAAGCCAACATGACTAGTATCCAAAAGGAATGAGAAAATATGTCCATGTTTGTTTCCTTGTTTCTCATTTTTCCAGTCCTCAATTCTTCACATTTCCTTATCGGTTTGTGATTTTTTTAAAAAGTCATTAGGGAAATTCACCCACATTTTAGTGTGAATTTCTCAGGTTTCTATGCAATGTTGCCTTGCTATGCACATGTTTTCCCTAACATAACACAGTTTGTATGTTATTTTCACAAATATATGCACTGTACCCTAGTATATCCATAACACGTAACTTGACTGGAGAATGGTATGCAAAATTCAGCAAAGTGTGAATTTTGAAAGATGGCTATGTTTTGGTTCATGTGTGTTTTCCCCCCAGAAAATGCAAATTAAGTTTGCGGTTAAAAGGGAACTGAATTGAAGGTCTCTCCCATCCATCACCATTGATAGCCTTATCCTCCATGAATTTTTAAAACCATCCACGTTGGTGTCTATCACTACTTCTTGTGGCAGTGAATTTTCAGGGTTTAACTATGCAGTGTGCTTCCTTTGTCCATATGGAATCTTCCAACATTCAGCTTAATTGGATAACCCCAGTTTCTAACATAACATGAGAGAGAGGATGGGGAAATTCTCCATCTACTTTCTCTGTATAATTGTATATACCTCTATCATGTCCACATTTTTTCTCAATGAAGTCTCAAATGTTGCATGCTTATCCTTGTAAAAAAAGTTCCGCATGCTCACAAGTCAACTAGACATGCATAAAGTAGCCTTGTCTTCTTATTTATATAGCACTTTCTCTCAGTGCTTAAAGAACTAAATGGTTACAGCAGTGCTCCTTTCAATCCCTATATTACAGCTGTAGGACTGTAGCTGGGAGATAATGACTTGCCCAGAGCCAACTAGTGAGTTCATGACTGGGTTCAGATATGAACTATGGAACAGTCAACACAGAGCTCTTGCTCTGACTCATGATGCCATACCAAGGTGTCAACAAATTGCTCTCTTCTTGCTCTACGCCTCCTTTTTATTCCCCGCTCAAAGAACAAAGGGGCATACAGCTAGATTGTTTATGAAGTTGTCTCCAGACAGGTGTGTGCAGGCACCTAACATTATCAATGTCACTGGTGCCCTAAATTTTAAATCCTGCTTTCAGAACACATCACATTGTTTATTAAATGCGAAATTTACTTGAAGGTAAAAAAAATATAAAAAATCTAACATTCCACTTTGGATGTTAGCGTCTTAGAAACCTAAAGGGTAATACAAAAGTCTGAAAGTTCAGATGATAATCAGCACATTATTATTCCCTCAGTGCTCATTAAAATGGCAGCACATTGTTTCGTGAAAGCGACAGGATGCTGACTATGGTGCTAATAATACAGTGATCCGCGCTCTCTCTCTCTCTCAAAAATTTGTCTTCCCTTTCAAAAGGTTGTGGATTTATGGGAAACAGGGTAGCTTTGGTCACCATTAAATCAATCTCACCTCACATCTTTTCATAAGTGTGAAATGAATTTTGAGTGATACTGATTATAGCAACTGTAGCCGGGCCCTGGTTAAACCTAATTACAATTTCATGCAGTATTGCACTCCATTATTGTTTCCAGGTAATGTGGCCTCTGTCTTTTTCTCTCTTTTTTTTAAAGCAACAGCCTTTACAAACAGCTCCTTGCTAATGAATAGAAATAGTTTGGGGAGGGAGGGGTGGAATGATACAGTCTCAAATGACCTCTTTTGCATTGTAAAAAGATATGTGCATTGATAAATACACTAGGATGTGCTATTATCCATTATTCAGTTCTACAATTAGTGAACACCTGGCATCAGGAAAGTGAGATAGCTGTTTGCTTCCCTTCTGAATTAATGTTGATTGCCCAACAGACCCCACAGAGCATACCAATTTCCCTTTGTTAGTAGGGTGGGGAATGGGAAGCCACACAACAAAAATAAGCAGCTTAATATTTAGGGATTGTGAAACTGAACATTAACGTTGCAAAGCAAATGAACTACCACAGGCGGTTGATAGATCACATTTTACAAGGATCAGAAATAGATTGGTAGTGGAAATGGAGTGTTGGTCCTGTACATTTCAAACTGGTGAAGAACATGCAAACACAAATGTCCATGTGGTATATTAATAGAGGGAATTCCAAAGGGCAAAGGAAACACTTCCTGCCCCCTTCTATTTTATGTTACTCATTGGGACAAAACAAATAGCTACTTTATAAGTTGCCCACTCAGGATTTGGGCAGTGGCTCTCCAGGAACCTCGTCAACCTCGCCAAATGAAGAGGCTGGGTATTAGATCCCGAATAACAGCTTCAATGCTGCACTTAGGTTTGGTCGAGAGAAAGGGAGCACACCTATGCTCAGGACCGCAGCCCTTGGAAAGATGAGAGCATGAAAAGAAATGACGACAGAAGCTAATATTATGAGATCTTTTTGCACAGCTCATCTATAAGGACATTATTTTGTTCCTTTTGGCAGCAGCAAGAATGGAAATAGCCAGGCACTGGAACACTATCCAGTCCAGAACTGGCTTTCAGTGATTTGGAAGGCAGTGCTATCCAGAGAGCAGATGCACCAAAGGAGATTGGGCAACGGGTTAAGAAAGACCTCTTCTTAGAAATGTGATTCCCATTTATTTCATCAATAAACAAGGGATCTTTGGATGCTGTCCCAGAGTTCCATTTCATTTGGCTAGTAGCCTTTTTCTACAAGTATAAATCCCAAAATCCAAAATATTGCAGCTTTTTGTGCAACTTGCAAAAGAACCATTATCAGCTTCAACCCTTAAAAAAAGCAACCTTGTGGCTTTTATGCGGTGGTGGTCAGTGCCAGGGAGACCAATATGAGGTGGAGCAAGAGCCAACCAATTCTACTCGTTGTGTCGCCATCCTCCTCCCTGCTGGTTGTATAAGGGCAACACCGAGGCTTAGGAGAAGGAAGAAGCGAACAGGCAGTGCCAATGTCGGGTTGTCTGTAAGAAGGCAGACTGGTAGGGGCTGGCTGAGGACAAACTCAGGCTGGTGGGGCAGTGCCCCTTTCACCCTTACGGACAGGTCTCTGCTGTTTTTACACTTTAAAAAATGGCAAACATTGAAAGCTGTTCACATTTCCCCCCGGCAAATACAACTGTATCTCTGATAGAAGCGCCATGCTGATGTCATAAGGGTAGGCAACATCTCATAGAATCATAGAGTTGGAAGAGACCACAAAGGCCATCGAGTCCAACCCCCTGCCAAGCAGGAAACACCATCAGAGCACTCCTGACATATGGCTGTCAAGCCTCTGCTTAAAGACCTCCAAAGAAGGAGACTCCACCACACTCCTTGGCAGCAAATTCCACTGTCGAACAGCTCTTACTGTCAGGAAGTTCTTCCTAATGTTTAGGTGGAATCTTCTTTCTTGTAGTTTGGATCCATTGCTCCGTGTCCGCTTCTCTGGAGCAGCAGAAAACAACCTTTCTCCCTCCTCTATATGACATCCTTTTATATATTTGAACATGGCTATCATATCACCCCTTAACCTCCTCTTCTCCAGGCTAAACATGCCCAGCTCCCTTAGCCGTTCCTCATAGGGCATCGTTTCCATCTCTGCCCTTCCAAGAATTCCCCGCCCTCCTAAACTTGTATATTTGGCACAGCTGTGGTAAATTCATTACCCACCCTTCACCAGCAGGTCCCAAGGCAAGTCCCAACAATTTAAACATATAGTAAACAGTTAAATTAGTCACAGGAATGGGAAGGGGAAAAGGAAAACACACATCTGAGGTGTCAGAGACTAGTGTAAGCCACAAGCAGTATGTTAAAGTAGCCATACTGTGAGGAGGGAATTTCACAGTTTAGAGGCTGCCACAAAGAATGCCCTTTCCTGAGCCACTACCCCCCTCAAAAAAAATTATGAGAGTAGTGGAACTACCAGGAAGGCCTATTCTGCTGATCTTAACTAACAGTAGTAGTAGTAGTAATTTTATTATTTAAATGCCACCCATTTGACTAGTTTGCACCAGCCACTCTGGGAAGGAGATGATCTCTCAGATATTTTGGGCCTTAGTCATTTAGAGCTTTCAACACTAGTGTAAGCACATTGAACAAGCCTCAGAAACGAACTGGCAGCCAATTCAGCTGTTTTAAAACAGGGGATATATGAGGCAACCCCAGTAATCTGGCTGCTACATTTTGGACCAGTTGAAGTTTCTGAGTTGTCTTCAAGGGCATCCTCACCTAAAGGACATTGCAAAATCCAATCTAGATGTCACCAGATGTCCTGATCCCCTGGCCTACCTGGCAGACAGTGTGCCAAAACGAAATTCCGAGTCCAGAAGCCAATCCACACAAGCCAAGTCCAAAGATCAGGAAACGCAGTCCGGGGTCAGTCCAAGTAAACCAAGATAGGACTTCAGGATACAGTCCAGAGTCAATCTTGAAGTAGAAACCTGTGAAAGTCCAAAGGGAATCCCAGGCAAGGTCCCTCAACATGGGCAGTTGAGCAGACACAGCACCTCAGCTCTGCTGCCTTCTGATACTCTGCCTGCTGATGGCAGCACCTGGGCTTGATGAGTCCTGTGACCCTCACCTGCTCTCAGCTTGCCCCAGCTGAGGAATCACATGCCTCCTTCCCCACCTGGCCAGCTAGTGAACTGGGCCACAGGCCCTGGCCTGCCTCTGCTTCCTGGAGTGCCCTACGTCTTAGGACCCGTTGTGTTCATGGAGATGGGGGCCTCTCTGGCTCTGGCAAGGGGTCCCACTGTTCTGCTTCGTGTTCACTAGCCCCTGCGCCTCCTCATCGTCTGTCACTTTGTGAGGTACTACCTATACCAACCTCTCCTTCCCCATCCCCAGCTTGCTCCCATGTGACCCACTGCCATCTGCACCCCTTGGCAGGATCCTCTTCCTTTTTCCCCTCCCCCCTGAAGTCGGAAGACGGAATAGGACAGAGGTTCTGGAAAGCTTTCAAAGACAAGATTTAGTAAGCCCGGGAGGCCTATCTTGTTTGCCCAGTTCTTCCTTTACGTAGAGCATTTTTGCTGTTTGTTTAATGTAGTTACGAATTTTGCAGACAGAGAGCCAGTTAATTAAAAATGAATACTTTTGGATTTAACTTTTTTTTAAATGAGAAAAGCAAGTTCGTTTCTAGCTCACCTGAAACAATGTACACAGAGTTCTAGGTGGTCTGTCACCCAAGCAGTGACCCGACCCAAACCTGCTTCAGCAAGTGACTCAAGATCAAACCAGACATTACAAAAATATAGTGCAGAAGCCCCAATTATCATCTGGACTGCAGAGCATGGGGAGAGGAGATTTAACCCTTCTAATGCAGACATGATCCAATGAAAACTGTGGGATGGGAAAGCAACAAGCCTTAGTAAAAAGACTCCCATATACACTCAGTATGGGAGTCCCCCATCATTCCTGAAGGCTAACTGCAACACAGGGAGGACTTATTTCCATCAGGGTTGCATCTGGGGAGGAAAGGTTAAACCTCCCTGCATGCTGTGCTTCTGATGAAAATAGGGGTTGGGGCCTTTAAGAACCCAGGTGGGTTGCCAATCACACTATTAATGTAACAATTCTTCCTTTATTAGGAAGAGTGATGACTTTAACTTGCAGAAAATGAAGCTAAATTCTTTCAATCCTCAATACAATTTCAGGTGCGTATAGTAAAGTAAACCCTTTTGGCTTCTATACGATCTATCTAAATTTTTATTGTTGCGATATATACCCTTGGCATCAACTTTTATTGATCTGTGATAATGGATTATATTAATACCAAGTATTGTTTGGTTTAGCCCTCAGACCATGCCCTGCAACTACTAATGGCCCAATATAACAAATATTTAATCGTACGTACACACACATTTTTTAAAAAAATTAAAAATTAATTTATGCAATAGCTAAAAACACCTCTTTTGCCTTTTAGGAGAATTGTGTGTTATAAATGTACCAGGCAATAATGACTAATGAATTGATTCTGAGAATCTACCCTTGGAAAGATCATAGTGAAGTAGGGGTTGAAAGGGAGGATTATTCCTGCTCTACAGAGATACATCTCAGATCTTCACTCTCAGTATGAACAAGGCTTTTCTATGGAACAGATCACCGGTTTACCATCCTACAGATGCCCTTTGGTTTAGCACAGTTTTTTTTTTTTTTTTAAATGCCATTAAGAAAAGCCTAATTAACATATTTCCTATAATTTTAAAGCCGGTCCATGGGGGTGGGGACTCACTTCATTCTTCGTCTTGCAGGTAATGTCGTGATTCATCCATACACAATTCATTCTTTTTTGTTACATGGTTTCCATGGAAACAGTTTTCTTTCAAGTGAGAAGTACATCTCATTTTGATTATACAAACAGCACTCTCTTATATAGGTAAATACTCTGCTATCATGGGCATAAACATTTCATTTATTGTACTTACTCTTTTCAGAATGTGTTCTTCTTCAACCAAGACCTAGTATTTGCATTTTGCATTCGTTTTTGTTGTTTTCATTTAACTCTCTTAAAAGTATTTCTGTGTAAGTCTGCTATTTAACCCCATATCGATCTCATATGTGCATGAATACCTATTGTCATTGAAGATTAAGACATACTAGTCAGGGGGTTAGACGAAAATGTTATTATCTCTTTCAAATAACAGAATAGCCACAGAAAACTCCTGATTCCAACCAGGTACAAAATCCAGTATTACTTGGTGACTAAACTATCCATACCTCCCCCCCTTTTTTGTTTTGTTTAAAGGAATAACTAAATAAATCAGCACAGCTGAAATATTTGCTTGTTCGCGTATTTGGTCACTCAGCTCTACATCTAAAAAGTTTCTGAACAATTCAGCCTGAATGGGTGAAGATTTGAGTAGAAACTATTCTGTCTTACAAGATAGTTCTGATAAAGTTCAGCTGATGAACTTTGAAGATGTCAGTGTCTGCAAAGTATTCCATGTGGATTTAAGTGTTTTTTCCTTGTACAGTATTTGAGTCTGCCGTGATTTTTCTTCCTTGTTTTTTCTCCCTTTTCCCATCTCTCTCTCTCTCTCTCTCTCTCTCTCTCTCTCTCTCTCTCTCTCTCTCTCTCTCTGTGGTTGTTCCTGCTCTGAATTGCACCAGCTATAGGAACGCTCATCCCACATGATAATCTGAAGAGGCAACATTTTCCAGGTTAGGCCACTTTGTAATGAGATTCTTGCCTAAGGATTGGTTGGAATGGGAATTTTGTTTGTCTTCCTGTGACAAACAAGTCTTCCAGGCTATATCCAGTACTTATTTGCAGTGGTGACCTAGAGCTTGAAAGAGCAATTCTGTCTCAGTTATATGGCTTTCTTTGCTTCACTGTTTACTTGAGGGTAGTGAGGACTAGTGTTAATACAACAAAAATTGTATGATGCCTGGAATTACTGGAATTCTACTTCCATAAAATGGGTTGCATTGTTGGTCATGAGTTGCCTTGAAAAAGCCAAAGTGAACAAAAGTATTCTTTGATTGTGCAACAGTGCGTGTCAGGCAAGAGAAGAATCTCCATATAGTTAGAATAGTAGACCGCAGCCAAATAGTGTAAATGCCCAATTCATATAGATCAGCTGGCAGACTCTTCCAGGGTCTAGTTGGATACATGTGCAGTGATCAAAGGTCCCATCAGTTGTGCTGATCTTGCAGTAACCACTGGAAAAGACTCTGTTTTTTATATATCATTCTAATAGGTTGATATCCCAAAAGGCTGCTTTGATTGCGAGGGATTCCATGCGCAGTGCTATGCAAGCCATGGTGATCAGCTGAATGTCAGGGCATCAGGACTGTGGAAGACATGATAATTGCCTGATGGTTGGGGCTTTGCAGATGCTGCTGACAGACAGTGCCTATAAAACCCCTTCTCATCCAGTCATGTCTGTAGGGCAATTTGGTGTGGCTTGGCCAAAACAGCCTTGCAAGCCAAATAGGGCAAGCTGGTGGGCTTAATTACACCCAAGGGCCAAAGACTCCATGCAGCTGATCTGCACTGACTTGGCTTTCCAGGGTCTCAGGCAGGGGACGTTCAAAGCCCTACCTAGAGATGCCAAGGATGGAACGTGGTGCTTTCTGCATGTAAGCAGATGCTTTCCTACACGGCTACTTCATCAGATGCCTCCATCATCACAAACCAGGCCTGAAAAAAGGAAATGCTGAAATGCAACTATTTGGCAATGATGTCATCTGGACTGTCTGTTGCAACCGAGTGAATAAGTGATGTCAATGCCAGATAAAATGACTCTTGGGGAAGCAGCCCTAATCCATTCCTTTGCGTGAAGAAGGATCTCCTGTTTAACACACAGCAACGGTCCGACATTAATCTCTACGTTAATCAGAGTAATCTCTAGTCCATGAAAGCTTATGTCATAAGCAATCTGCTAGACTTCAAGGTGATGCAAGCCGCTGTTAATCCCTATCATCCAAACACTGGCTGTCCTCCAAAGAAGAGATATGGTGTCTAAGGGTGGAAAGCCCACGCAGTAGGCTTTGGTTTTGCCAGACTCCACCGGATGAAGAGGCAAGCTAGTGCTAAGATAAAATGCACACTAAAACAAAAGAACAGCTTTCAACCTTGGAGGCTGAAAGAGCTACTGCTACAAAAATGTCAAAGAAAACACCATCTGTGTGTGGTTATTGTGGTTTGGGGTCCCAGGATGTTCAAAGCAGATGGTACTTCCATTGCCACTAGATGTGTTGTTAAAAACACACACACACACACACACACACACACACAAATCACATATGTGCATAAACGGATTATTAGTTTGAAATCTCTTCAGACAACCACTTTTCCTGTTTCCGCTTATTGCCATCAGCTGAGGAAGAAGTATATTTAGGTTTGGAACTTTCGTGCCTTTTGAATAAAAAACTAAAGGAGATCAAGATGAGATGGAAAGAGCACTAGAAAACTTTCTCCCGTTTTTGTAATGGGATGCGTGACCATTACGCAGGGTGTACTACAATCTTTTTAAAAGGCTCAGCGGTAGAGTACATGGTTCGCATGAAAAGGTCCCAGAATCACTCCTATTTTTTTACTGTGCGTGGGTGATGTCTCAGAACATCAGAAAAATGTTGTTAATCAATATAGAACACGACGCATAAATGTCATTGGCTGCTCATAACTACATTTTCTGGAGCGGAGCAGCCCACCCTGACTTTGCTTGGGTCTTTAAAGTAATAGTTTTCTGATTTTCTGCCTTTTTATAAGTCCTTGAAAACTAAAGAAACTTTAATGACCACCTGCGTCCCTTGACTATACATCACGAATACAAAAAACCCCCTCTATTCTCAGATATTTTGCTATTATTGAAGGAAATATTTCCCGTTCTTCAATTTCAAGGACAGCACAATATATAAAAACATGATAAAAGGATGACTCAAGGCCAATTTAAAAACTGAGCTCTTCAGTCCAAAGGTTGTTATCCAACCAAATCAGAGAAGACCCACAGCTATCAATAGACATATAATGTGCATCCACTGATTTCAATGTATCTTGCTTTGAGTATGATTAACTGCTGAATACCACCCAAAGTCTCAGTGACCTAGCTAACTATTTTAATATATAGGGAGGCTGATTCTGCAATCTTATACGCACTCAGGAAAAGACCACACCAGATGCGGTGAGATTGACTTCTTTATAAATGTGTTTAGAATTGCAAATTCTTTCAACTTTATTTTTTCCCCGTGAACACAGGATTTTATCAGATCTGTCCACACAACACTATCCCATATTTACTGATTATTCCTCATCCCATTGTTTCATGTCGTTTCTTTGTTTTTGTTGTTTTTTGTTGCCAATAAGTGTCACAGGTGATCGAAGTCCTGGCTGGGGATGTCAGGACCGGGGGCAAGATGGAGGGGTGGGAGCAGGAACAGGAGTCCAGAAGCCAGGAGTCAGAAAGCCAAGAGTCCAAGAGTCCAAGAGCCAGGAGTCACGAAGCCGAGGGTCCGAGGGTCAGGAAGCAAGGAGTCACGAAGTCAAACGCAGCAAGGCAGGGAACGTGTTGCTGTGGCAAAGAGCTTAAGGGAAATGCTGACCTTATATCCCTTCCCAGCTCTTGCCCCCAGGTGCTGTGAGTTACCAATCAGCCTCACCTGTGAGGTCGCACCTTGCCTCTTCAGAACAAACTTAGGAAGGCCCCAGTCCTGCAAAGTCCTATTGGTCACAGGGCCTGGCTCCTGCACACACACCTGACAAAAAGGAAAGCAGAGAGGTGGCCTCCCATGGACGTGAATTCCACAATCTGGGAGTAGCCACCAAGAAAGCTCCCTCTCATGTTCTCACCAAATGTGCCTCTGGCAGTGGCAGTGGCAGGACCAAGAGTAAGGTCTTGTCATCTGGTAAGGATCATCTGGTAAGATATGGTCCTTCAGAAAGCCTGGACCCAAGCCATATAGGGTTTTGTTGGTCATGACCCACAGTTGGAAATGTGCCCAGAAATGGTCTGCTAGCTGTGGAGCTGCTGTAACAAGGAATTTCTCTTCTCCTTCTTGTCAGCAACCTGGCTACTGCATCTTGGAGGAACTGAAGTTTGGAAACATTTTATTTTCCAAAGGCAGCTCCACGTTGAGTGTGTTCCAATAACTGAAGCAGATCAAATATTCCCAGTAAAATAAAGCAGGCGTTTGACTTGTACAGAGTTTTAAAAGAGGTGGTTTACAACAAAGAGAACACTGAGGCGTTCCCACAGAGAAATCTGATGCATGTTTACTGAAGGGGAAAAGCTCCACTGTGTTCAGTGAGGCTACCTTCCAGGAAGGAATGGGTGAATCTGTCAATTTTTAATTCTCTCTGTTTCTCATTTTCCTGAACTTAAAGTCCAGTTCTCCACATTTTCCACATCAGTTTGGGATTTTTTAAAAAAATCACGAGCGTTTTAGAAATTCAAATTTCTCCTATACACATTTTTGTATACAGTTTTGCCTAATGTTCACATTTTTGCAATTTCCCCAAATATACATTTTTATGCTGCTTTCACAAATATATTCATTTTTATGCACACCCTACCCTGCCGCATGCATTTTTGTACATGTCACTGGCTAGATAGCTGCATTGCAAAATTCAAAGAAGTTTTGGTTTTGAAGGTTGGCTGTGCGTCAGTTCGCACTGGAAAGTGTAAATTATGCAGTTTCGCCTTTAAAAGCAAACCAATTTGACTTCTCCCCATCCCTGCTTCTAGGTCTAAGTGCTTGTCCAACTGCAACCCCCAACTCCTATAGCATATGTGGCATCAGCATGCAGAAACTTCAGCACATATATGAATATGCATTCTGGGTTGCCGCTGCAGTATTTGTTAACTGACATTCATAGTAAATGTTCTTGTCTAGAGAAGTTCCTCAAATGAAAGAAATGTTAACAAATCCCAAATTAACCATTTGTTAGCGAAAGAAAGTTCACCACACTGCGCGTCCTTTTTTTCAAAATAACTTGAATCATTTTAGCATTGTGTGCATCGAGGACTGCACCCCGCCTCAATTAATTAAGTACGATTACACTTGAAATGTGGACTAATTACTCAAAAAGCATTAATCAATTTGTTAAGAACTCTCAAGAAATAATGCAGATCTCTTTACTCCTGCCCCTGTAAGATTTATGCTGCACAGCCATAATCTACTTATTGATACAAATGTCTCTCCCCCTCCCCCTTAGTTAATTTAAGGGAAACATTGTCAAAGTACCCTAGGATGAAAGGGATAATAAATAATTTTTAGACTCAAAGTTGAAGTGGATTGATTAGGAGCAATTTTTATGTTTTGCACAATAAAAAGATGAGCTCCCAGGGTTCGCAGAGCCAATTTGCAGAGCAACCTCTTTTCTCTAATTGCTGCTAGACTAATGTAGAAGCACACTCCTAGGAAGTAGAGAAATCCATTTACCCAACCATGTCATTTAAGTAGGGCGCACAAGTACTGGATTTTTCTATTTACCCTTCCTATTAGCCCTGCCACACTCCACCTGTGACCCTCATTTTACGAGGGCAGTGCTCTTTTATACAATTTTGCCACTATAATAGAGGCCCACTTTAAAAATTTTCAGAGCAGACCAAGAACATTTTTTTAGGGGGGAAAAAACATAATTAGGGTCCTAACCAATCTCACTAATTCCTGGTAATGCATTGTCAGGCCAAATTGTTTGATAAAAGGCCTAATAAATCCACATCTTCAGGAGCAGAAAATAACATTTCCTCTATTACAAGAGCGTAGTGACTACCCACGTCGGATTACAGTTTGACATTTCTGCTACATACATCTATCTGCCCTTGAGCATTTGAACGCACAGAGCAATGTCTCTAAGTGAAAGCAGCAGGGAGCGGGGGGGGGGAACGGACGGACGACATTAGTGGAGCCAGCTGCAACCTGAAGCACACCAATGAGGGAGAAAGCCCCCTCTCGCTCAGTGGGACTTGCCCACTGTAAGAGATCTCATGACAAGCAGTGCGGACAGGTATCCACCATCACTTGCATATGGAGCCTGAGTAGCGCGGTTGGTTAGAGCATGGTGCTGATATTGCCAAGGGTGCAAGTTTGATCCTCATGTGGGACAGTTGCATATTGCTGCATTTGCCGAGGGTTGGACTAGAGTTCAGGGGTCAGCAAACTTTTTCAGCAGGGGCCGATCCACTGTCCCTCAGACCTTGTTGGGGTCTGGACTATATTGGGGGGGGGGAGTGAATGAATTTCTATGCCCCCACAAATAAATAAAAGCACACATCTACTCATGTAAAGACACCAGGCAGGCCCCACAAATAACCCAGAGATGCATTTTAAATAAAAGGACATATTCTACTCATGTAAAAACATGCTGATTCCTGGACCGACCGCGGGCCGGATTGAGAAGGCGTTTGGGCCAGATCCGGCCCCCAGGCCTTAGTTTGCCTACCCATGAACTACTAGACAATCCTCAGGGTGCCTTCCAATTCTATGATTCTATGAAACAGCAGAAAGCAAAGATTGCCAGTTCTTCAAAAGGGAAGGGGCAAACGGCACAGACATAGGACTTGATGGAATATAGCTCAGCCGCGTTTGGCTCCCTAATTCCCAGTCTAAAGGGGGGGGGGGAGGCCCATGGAGGGAATTCTGCCTGCAGCGACAAGAGATGAGGGCTGAGATTCAGAACTTGGTCTTTTCATCTTCACTCCGTGTTCAAAGTGGCCCACTAACAGCCCGATCCTATGCAGTTAGGTCTGCCCAAGCCTACTGATTGCAGTGGGTTTGTGTGTACCTAATATAGGAACATAGGATGCTAAATAATAATAATAATAATAATAATAATAATAATAATAATAATAATAATATCTTTATTGTCATTGCCCCCTCTCGGGGACAACGAAATTACTTGGCTGCTCCATCCACCCAGGTAGGGCACTCCACACAAAATCAAAACAACTATAAAAACACTAATTAAAACAATACAGTATAATACAGCAAGGAAGATTAGATGACTTTCAAAGTCCAGGCTTCCCATTCAGGGCCGAGATCGCTCTGGAGAAGAAGCTGTTCTTAAGACGGCTCGTTCTTGTCTTCATCGTCCTGTATCTCCGTCCCGACGGCAGGAGCTTGAAGAGACAGTGACCATGTCATCAGCTCAGTGGTGCACCCAGCTAAGTATTGTTGAAACTGATTGACAGTGGCTCTACAGCGTTTCAGATAGGGAATATTTCCATCCACAAAATATATGCACAAAGTATCAAATGTGGTGACAGTAATAATAATACAACAAAACAACAACACCACAAACTGGCTTATAAGTATAAAACCAAATTTACTAGAATAATAGCTAGAATAGAGATAGACTTGTAACCATTCAAACAACAAACATACTCAGGTGCCATGTGCAAGACAAAGCCTGGAGATACTGTAAACATGGAGTGGATAATTGTACAACTCTATCTTAACAAGTTACGTGCGCAGTAAACGTTATACAGACTGGATAAATGAACCGTTCAACAAGTAGGGTAAGTCCAATCACAGAACGGCAACCCCATGCCGCCACAATGGCAAGGGTAGCACACTGGAGAATATGAAAAACCTTTTCAAAGCTGTCTTTCAAAGATTGAACTGGATGAGATGTTCTTCAAGGGGTCTTGAGTTGGAAACACAAAGCCGTGTGCATGGATCAGTCACGGGAAGGCAAATCAAAGCCACCACCCTGGTGAGAATAACGCAAGTGGGGAAAAGGAGACCTGTTCTCTGGATATATGACAGGTTTCGCTACACGCTTCATCAGTCCGAAAAGCTGCATGATACAAAATAGCACTCCAATTACAATGTGTGGCAAACCATAAAAATTAGAAAATATCAGTCTCGTACTATACCTTACCCAGTCATACAAAACGGTTTGATTCTTTATCCTGTTTTGTATGTAATATTTCCATCCACACCTGGAGATGCTGGGGGTTGAATCTGGGACCTCTTGCATGCAAATCAAATGCTCTACAATTGACCTACAGCCCTTCCCTGAACTTTGGAGAGGATTGGGCTGCAATAAAACTTGTGGCTGACCAGGAATCTAGAGCAGGGGTCTTCAAACTAAGGGCCGCAGGCCCACCAGGGTCCTAAATCCGGCCCGCTCAGCCATTGCAGAACCTGCCACGAAGCCATTGAGGAAGAGACTCAACATGCTTTGGAGAGCTTGCACCACTGTGCCTTTAAGCAGAGTAGGCAGGAGGGTAAGAGGCGGGTCAGGATTTGTCCGCCTCCCTTGATCCCCAACCACCATGCTGCTTGCTTGCACCATGCGCTCCGCCGCGGTGTGCTGCCCGATCCAGCCTCGGCCGCTGTTGTCCTTGCAGCCCAGTTCGGCGGCCCCAGTCACCTCCTCCAGCCAGGCTCGCCCTCCGTTACCTGCGCCTGTGGTGGCCTCCACACTGATGGTGAGCTACACACGAAGGGTAGGGGAAGGGAGAAGAAGGTTGCTCACAAGGAATGCAGGGCTCTGGCGCTTACTCACGAGGAAGCCCCCCTTGGGGGTCACTGGGGATCACGTTTGAGGAAAAAGACGGCCGCCATCATCCTAGCCAGTTTTTGTCCTGGGAAAAGTGCTTGGGGGCTGGGCTGCGATCCAAGGTGTGCTTGCTCACGAGGATCCAAGGAGCGCTTGCTTGTGAGGAATCCCCCTCGGCATCGGGTTGCCCGTGAGTAAACGTCTGCCTGCCATCCAAGAGGAGCCCAGGCAGAGGCAGGCTTTGAAAATAAAATAAAAAATGAATGCGGTGAAAGTCTTTTATAACATTTTAACTAGGATTTATATATTATAAGGTTTGAAGCATGAATTTGGTAATATTATTGGTTATGAAAAGTATTTCTTTTCTTTTCTTTTGTCTTTTTTTTAGTTTGCATTTTGGAAAATGTGTATAAATGTGTTTACAGTGTTATGTATTGTTCTTTGTTTCTCTTTCTTTTTTTTATAAAATTCAATAAAAATCTAAATAAAATAAAATAAAATAAAAAATGGGTATGGGTTCATCCGAATCACCCCACCCCCAGAAGTGGGACTGAGCAGTTCCTGAATTTCCATCCCACATTTTTTCTCCCAGGAGCTCAAGGTCTGTGGTTTTCACCCTCCGCATTTATTCCCCACAACCCCCAATGAGATGCATTCAAATCAAACAGCCTCACTAATTTCTATGCATCTCCCCCCTCTGAGACATATCTTAATCTCAGAAACCATGCACTCAAAATTACAACCATCTTTGGCAACACCTATGTCTGTGAACAGACTTTTCCCCAAATGAAACATCTGGAATCTCCAACCAGATCCAGACTAACTGGTGGACACTTGCATCACTTGCTACGACTAGCAGTGACAAATAAGGAACCGGATATTGATGATCTCATTAGCCAAAAGCAGGTCCATACTTCCCATTGGAATACTTATAAGTTTATGATTCAATTAGGTAGCAGTGTTGGTCTGACGCAGTCGAAATTTAAAAAATAAATAAATTTTATTTTTAATTTTATAAGTTTATGTTGATTAAAATCATTCTTCATTTTAAATATTGTATTGTTTTTCTTTTCTTTTTTTGCACTAAAATTAGGAATTTGTTCATATTTTTTTCAAACTATATTTTTTATATGATATTTATTAAGCATTTTTCAAAAAAAAAAGAAAAAGGAAAAAACACATAAATTTGCAAAGTAAGAAAATTACAAACAAAAAATTACAATATTAAAAAAATACATACAGAATGTAGAAAAACTAAGAAAAAAAATACAGATAGAAAATACATACAAAAACAAAAAAAACAAAATAGCTAAAAAAGAAAAAAGTTTAAGAGCAAATTCAATTTTCAAAATTTTTAAACTCATTTGCTTATTTTCTTGACTTCCTCACACCTCCCCTTTTTGTATTCCCATTTATATAATTGCTTCAGCAAATCCTTGCCTTCTTTCATTTATCTTAACTTCTGGTCTTAACCTATTATAACAATATATTTTCATCCATTTATCAGTCCATATTTACATATTCTTTTTACTCTTATTGCCAACACCACTTATTTTCAATCCAACCTCATTCTAACATTCATTAATTTTACAGTATTTCTGCAGATAATCTTTAAATTTCTTCCAATCTTCCTCCACCAACTCTTCTCCCAGGTCTCGGATTCTGCCAATTCCATGTAGTCTATCACCTTGGTCTGCCACTCTTCCAGTGTGGGTAGTGATATTTTTTTCAAACTATAGCCCGGCCCCCAACAGTGTCTGAGGGACAGTGAACCGGCCCCATTTAAAAGGTTTGAGGACCCCTGAACTAGAGCGTCAGTCTTAATGAAGGTTGGTTAAATTTTTATGGTGTACAAGAATCTGTCCAGAATCTTCTTTGGTGACTCCTCCTGGAGGCTTCACCTTCCTTTGCAGGATGCCAGAGAAAGCTTCCCTTACTGTTTTGGGTTTTTTTTGCACAGTTCCTTTAACTGGGATTACTTTAAAGTGAAAACAAAGGATGGGCCGATCAAAGATTGGATTGAAACAAAACAAAGAAAATACAATTTCCTTTCAGAAGGAGAAATCAAAGCTGGACAAGTTTAGATTTCCAAACAAAACGGTTTCATTGGGAGATTTCCTGACATGAATGAATTATGCAAAACAAACAAGACTCCTGTCAGTATAAAAAAAAGTCACATGGGAAGTATTCCCCAAACTAGTGGAAATATTAAGTAACAAATTGGTTAATATTAACATGTGTGTTTGTTAGTAATTGGTTTATTACTAACTTTGAGTTGCTAATTATGAATATGGAATTTGGTGTACATTTCACTTTTAAAAACCAATTATTATTTCTAGAGCTGTGATAGTAACTAGTCTCTACATGTTAAGTCACAAATGTAGGCTTTTCTGACTTGTACTACAGAAATTCCCATTTCTCTCTCCAACAATATCACTCTAATTTTTGTGTATTATACTTATTTTGTTTACAAAACCTTTTCTCACACACCCAGGAGGCAATATTCTGTGTTAACCTTGGCATTTATACATGTTTGTAATGTATTCCGAGAACTCATTAAGACTCATGCTTGGGAAAATCTCATTTTAAGTGGTATAGTTGTTAAGCAACTTTACAATTTAATTAGAACCCTCTACTGCATTTCATTAGAAGGTTATTCAGTAATTACTCAGCAGGTCTTGGGTGTTTACAAATGGAGAAGTGACAGTACATAACACTCTTAAATTATAACTGCACAGCGGGAGAAGATGCTTTAAAATGAGGAATACATTGTTTTAAAAGCAGCATGGGAAAATTCAGTGTCAAATATGATCACCTTTTCCTAGCTATAGTTCCCTTATCAGACAGATGCTTCTACATTCAGAAAATGGAAGTTATTGTATAATTTGCCAATGCCTGCTTTAAATGTACCTCTACAGTAGAACTGATACTAGCCGCCAGGCGCTGCCAGCCGCAGGATTTTGGTACCACATGGGTTGGGCATGTCTCCAGATTGAACAAATAACAATCTGTCCATGCCATTGTGATAAGATTGGACCTAAAACCAAAGGTATCCCATTGACCTATTTAAAAAAGTACATTGAAAACAATGTTGCAAGCAGCAGATGCTATTAGGACTCCAAACACTTGTTGGATATTTCATATTCCTACTGCAATGTGAGGGTCTAGGGCAAGTAGCTAAAGGTAAAGGGACCCCTGACCGTTAGGTCCAGTCGCGGACAACTCTAGGGTTGCGGTGCTCATCTCGCTTTACTGGCCAAGGGAGCTGACGTTTGTCCACAGACAGCTTCCGGGTCATGTGGCCAGCATGACTAAGCCGCTTATGGCGAAACCAGAGCAGCGCACAGAAATGCCGTTTACCTTCCCGCCAGAGTGATACCTATTTATCTACTTGCACTTTGATGTGCTTTCGAACTGCTAGGTTGGCAAAAACAGGGACCAAGCAACGGGAGCTCACCCCGTCGCGGGGATTCGAACTGCTGACCTTCTGATCGGCAAGCCCTAGGCTTAGCAGTTTACACCACAGCGCCACCCGCGTCCCTGGGCAAGTAGTTACTCTGCCCTAACAAATTAGCACATCCCCAGCACATGAATTACCTGGGGTTGCCATATGTCCAAAATTTCCCAGACACTGCTGGGATTTGGCTGTCAGAAAGTGTCCGGGTGGAAATCGCTGGAATAGCTGGGGAAGTCCGGCTATATGGTTGCTCAGGTCGTGCCAGAGGGGACGCGGGTGGCGGCGGCTGCATCAGTGGTGGTGGCTTCATGGCCTCTCCGGTCCTTCCTGGGTTTTCCCATCCGATGTGGCTTGAGCACTCTGCTGGGGCACTCTGCTGCCGCCGGTGAAGGGCCAAGCAAGACCAGAGAGGCCGCGAAGAGATGAGCCTCCCTGCCTGGGCCTGATCCCAGGCACAACCTTACCAATGGCCACTTGGAGGCCGAAGGCCTGAGAGGGAGAGGTGGCTCCATAGCGGAGTCCGCTCAGTGGCCCAGAGTCAACCCCCAACACTGGCAAGCAGCAGCCCTGTTGCAAACCACGAAGCTGGAGCAGGTGCAGGAAAGGAGTTGGGCAACAAGAGGGAAAAAAACCTCCGCTTGGCTGCAGCCTTCACGTCAAGGGTAGGTCTGTCCAGTAAGGCCATTTTCAAAATATGGCAACTCTAGAATTACCCAGGGACGCGGGTGGCGCTGTGGGTAAAAGCCTCAGCGCCTAGGGCTTGCCGATCGAAAGGTCGGCGGTTCGAATCCCCGCAGCAGGGTGCGCTCCCGTTGTTCGGTCCCAGCGCCTGTCAACCTAGCAGTTCGAAAGCACCCCCGGGTGCAAGTAGATAAATAGGGACCGCTTACTAGCGGGAAGGTAAACGGCGTTTCCGTGTGCGGCTCTGGCTCGCCAGAGCAGCGATGTCACGCTGGCCACATGACCCGGAAGTGTCTCCGGACAGCGCTGGCCCCCGGCCTCTTGAGTGAGATGGGCGCACAACCCTAGAGTCTGTCAAGACTGGCCCGTACGGGCAGGGGTACCGTTACCTTTACCTTAGAATTACCCAGTAAGAACTGTGGTATTAGTTGGAAAGTAGCCTTGAATCCCGATCTAGGTTTGTGTTGAGACGATCAATGTGGCTGATAACATCTTGTCTCTAGCTTTGAGTATTTTCCTGAGGGTCTCCCTGTCAGCCATTCAAATTTACAATTCTTCCAAGTTTCTGTGTTTTCATTGCTTCTCTTATGGCAAGGTTGGGAACCCTTTTCAGTCTGAGGGCCACATTCAGTGGTGGGCACTGATATATATATGTTTTTAAAAACTGCTCCTTTTCCCTTATGGGGTATCCAAGAGCCCATATAGGGTCCTTTTGTAGGTTCTCTATTGGTAGGAAAAAATAACAGAGACCAACCAGAGAATATTGAGAAGCAAAGCAGCTAGTAAGCTTGATCTTTATTAACTGTTGCAACAGGGTGCTCCCCCCCCCACACAGCAGAGAGGAGGAGGACCCCGAGCCATGCATACAAGCCCTTATATAGACATTTTAAATTTCCTGCCCTAGAGTCCAAGACCACCCCAGAAACATCATACACACATCACAGAAAAGGCAGTTTACAACAGAAATCTGAATGCGTTTTTACCCTGCCTGCCAGGTTACCTGTTAATGGTCACTTGACTGGATTACCTGGGAAGCCTGGCTATCCTTTTGTAATGATAATACGGTAATTTCTGAGCCAGGTCACAGGCTCACCCTATTCACACCTTAAGGCAGGATTTGTGAGGACAGAGACAATGGGGAGGTTTCTGCATTTCCTTCGACTTTGTAGAGAAATATTTGAGGTGACTGAAAGAGTCAGAATGGCTTTAGGACTTTTCCAGCGGGTTTTGGACATGTGGTTTATATATTTATATATGTGTTTGCTTGGTACATTTATGAACATTTATTATATAGAAGACCTAAAAATTCTTATAACACACACACACACACACACACACACACGGGAACAGTTAGGGCCAGAGGCTACAGCAATTGGGGGGGAGCATCACGATGTCCTGATATCATGTATGTGGGTTTTATACTTCCTTCCTTACCCTGGGCAGAAGTTTCCCTGACTTTGGGAAGGAGGTTCCAAAGCTCTTACAGGATGCTGGGTGGGCTTTGGGAAGGTGGTGGGAGGGCTCTGCTCTTGAAAATTTTAAAGAAATGGATTTTCCTGAAGTCAGGAATGCAGGTTTCATATATTGTTCTGCGGAGCAGTTCCAAAAGTCAAAAGGTCCCCTCCCCATTTCAGCCAATCTCCCTTCCTTTTTGGAGAAGAGATTTTGTGTAGGAAGTGGCTGCATCCAAAGGCCAATCTGCCTTTTGGAGATTCATTTTTTATTTTTTTAGGGTATATGTACCAATTCCCTGGGGCCCGGAGCACCCACAAAATTCCCCATGAAGGGACTGGGCACTTGCACATTTCAGTGCCAGAACCATGCACACTGCACGCCACCCACGGCCCTGGGCACCCACAGTTGCAGCGCCAAGCTGGTTTGGGGGCAAAAAACAGCCATGCGAGGTTGGTTGGTGACTGACCCAAGGTAGGAAGTGAGCAAAGAAAATGATGAGTTAAGTGCACATGCTCATAGTATTTTCTTTTTGTTTATTAAGGCCATTTGTGATTCAAATCCTCCACCAATCTATTCAGCATTCCTCAGCATGCCCTCTCTTTTTTTCTTTACAAGGCAGATTAGCCTTGTAAACAGTTTTTTTGCTACAGCACTGGGTCCTTTCTTGGGCTGTGGAGCATGAGGTCCGCAGAACACAATGGCCTCTCAGCCGACTTTCCTTTTAGCATAGAATAACTCTGTAAAGGTTCAGACCTAGAACGTATCTTGAACTACAATCTGCAATCTAATTTTTTTTACTCAAATGTGACCATTTTCTTGTCTTTCTCTTAGTTGAGCAGGTGTAAGAAAAGACAGGGCTCCTATAGTGGAATCAGTTGTGTAGGAGCAGGATTTGGGGCAGGTATTGGTTATCATACAGAGCGTGTCTGCAGAAATTCCCTCCTATAAAACTACTGTATTTAAAGGTATAAGGCAGAAGTTGCTTCTGGAAATCTTTTCTTTTTTTCTAAATCAAAGATTGAAAATGGTGAAGATGCCACCACTACAACCCACTTTAGGTCAGTGTGACTCATTTGTTGCTCCCAGTGCGCCAGCTGAAAAGCAGTATTCCAAAAGTATTAGGATCAACCAACCCAATTAATTATGACTTTGACAAGCTTACAAAATAATGCAAGCACTCAGTGTGAAGAACTTACATATTGTATCACTAAAGGTATGATGAACCTGAATGATGGGGGATATGCAAAATATCTGCATCAGAAATGCCTTCCTGAGAGATGCCTGGATCTCCCGACAACAAATGATCACAACCTGCAATTATTGCACAAAAAATAATTGCCTAAAATGTTTTGGATCCAACTGGGTTGACTCACAATGGATAATTAAATAAACTCAACTATCAGCTATTTTAAATTCTAGATATTATTTGAGCTGTTTGACTAATCAGTGTTTATAAATAAGATCTGCTAAAGGCACATAAGTCCTGACACTGTTACCATGAAGATTTTAACAACCTTAGCAAAGAGGGAGATCAGGTAGTCATGGTTTATCCTGCTAGTTCCTTCTGCCTTCTCTACTCCTAGGGCAGTAGTGTCCAAACTTTTTTCGGAGAGGGCCAGATTTGATGAAGTGAAGGGCTGTGAGGGCCGACCAAAGTTCAAAGTTATTGATATTTTTTTAGGATTGAAGTTGTTGAGGTAGTTTTAGGATTTTACCCCAGGAAATAAACTGCCACAGGGGCCATATTAAATTGACCAGAGAGCCAGATTAGGCCCCCAAAGTGGACTTTGAACATGCCTGTCCTAGGGGAACCAGGCGAAAGAAAATAGGGCTCTTACACCTCGAATAGTTGTGTAGAAAAGGGAATTTCTATAGGTGCAGATTGTTGTGCAAATAATACCCACTGAAATTAAAGGCACAGGAGCCTAGTCCTCTGTTCCAGGCTAGCTTGGTTGTCTTTTGTGTTTCAGCTCAAGACATTGGTCCACTAGGCTTACAAATAGTTTTATTTCAGGTTTTTCAAAATGAGTAAGATAGAAATGACATGATGCACAAATACCTTAAAAGTAGCAGAAAAACACATTGCAAATTGAACAATTCTGACTTGCCCATCACAACAGTTTAAGCATCAATTTATTTTCAGAAAGCTTATAAAGTCTTAGAAATGCGCTCCGGTAATACTGGATTTTCATTTACAGTATTTCCAAAACCTTCAGTTATGTCCAACAGTGTTGCTTAGCCGATAGTCAGGTTCTCATCAATAGAATAGGAGGTAAGCAATTTTGAGTGATTCCCCGTCCCACCTAAATCCACTCCAGAATGTTGAAGGACCCTCCAGGGCAGATGTGGGGTGAGGGCATAGCTGAATATCGCTTCACACTCTTATCACTGGCTATAACTCTTGTTTTTTCCTGATAGCATGAGAAAGTATTTTTGAAAAAAACCAGCACAAACCTTTGTTAAAATAGACAAGTACCAATGAAAACACGCTGCAGTACTCAAATATTTTCCTACTATCCCACTGATTTTTTCTGAATTCAAGCGCCCACAAAACGCCATTTCACCTAATAACTAAATATGATTTGTGATTTAACAACTTTATGGGATCGCAAACAAGAGTTTTACTTAAATGCAGCATGTATTTAGGCGTTCTTTTAAATTATTGAAATCATTTGCATTAATGTCTTGCAAAACTATTACTGTTGCTTTTGTCTGAGAAGGGATAAATTTGATGGTCATCAAACAACAGAGGTCTATTAGTGCTCGTTGGCAATTCTGTAAACCTTCCTTAATTCTAGGGCCTAGGATAGGATCTTTCTTTAGTTGTTTCATTTCAGGTGCTGAAAACCCGATCAAGCTTGTTAGAATCTCATCAGCAAAATCAACTTCTAAATAAGCTGTACCATCAGATATTTTTGCTGATAAACTTGAAAAGCCACCACTGCTTGTCAGATTTCTGGTAAGAGTTACTATAAATGCTCTAATTTTCAGAGTTGTAATAGCCTTGGGCTTGTTACTTAATAAAACTGATAAATATGTGAAGGGAAGGGCATTTAAATCAACTTTGTGGCACTTCTTTTGTATTCTGCAAGTCTGTTCAGGTTGAGGATATTGTTCAAGTTCTACATTAATGTCTGTTAGCCTATTGTTAGAATTATTGGAGGGCTTTTCATTGTTTTTCCCTTGTACCATCATATTTCCAAAACGGCCTTCCATGTTTTTGGTTCTCTGGGCATTATGTTTCATTAAAAAATCTCCTGTGCTTTCTTCATGTATATCACACATTATTGTTTCGCCAGATTCCCCAGCACTATTTATGCTAGGGCTTCTATTCAGAACCTGTATCTGTTCTTGCATGATCTCTTCTTCTAAAAGTAAATCATCCTCCAATGGAAACTCATAGAAATCTCCTTCCATGTTTCCCAGAACTGGAACACTTTGTTCTTCATTTTCTGCAATGAACGCTGCAGGGTCTTGCTGCAAACAGCTTTCAGTAGTGGGAAGCAGAGATGTGGTGGAATTTAATCTGGTACTTCGGGTGCAGCATCTACTTTCAAAAGGGGCCTCATTTATCATTAATTCTTCATTTCCCCCAAGACTTGCCAGCAGCTCTTCATCAGAAGGGCCCACTTCATCAACAGGTATTGAAATGTCACATTCAGCAGCATTTGGTTTCTCAGCATTAGGATTTCTGTCTTCTTCTCTAATAAGCCTAGCAAGAACTCTTTCTTCAGAGTTTTCTTCCACAAGGCTATCCACTTCACCCCCCAGCAATCTTACATTTTCTGGTTTAAGCAAAAGAACACCTAAGCGATATGCAACTTTCCCCTGTATCATAACCTTTGTCCCTGGAGGAAGATTGCTATGGAGAACAGGAATAGGCTGGTATTCCATGCCTTGAATGTCATGTATGCCATCTGTCAATTGCAGCATCAGCATTCGAGTAGGCTTTGCTTCCCAGGGCCTCAATGTTCCCTGTGTATTAGCAGTTATTTCCTCATTTACAGTATTTTTCTTTCTTATCTTTTGCAGTTGGGAATAGGCAGGCTGACTCACATCAACAAGTGAATCAATCTGTATGGAATAAAAGCTGTTCAATTCTCCCTTTGGATTGTTTGAAATGCAGTCAGGCAGAACTGGGTATTCGAGATCTCGGAGATCTGTAAGAAGCCACTGTTCAAAAACTTGCTTGTTAATAGAAGCCTGAGCCAAACTGCCACTGCCATTTTCTTGTTGAATCCAATCAATACATGCTTCTAGCCATGGTGCAGGAACCTTCACATGCCATGTAGATGAAAGCCAAGTTTCCACTCTTGCTGCCAGACCTGATGCAGCCATTTTCTTTTGAGGTGAAAGGAAAACTGTTAATGCCCTGGAATGAAACAAAATAGGTTTGCTGACTTTGTTAAGTTTTTACTAAATGTCTGTTTAAACAACCTATTGCCTGTGGAAACTCATGCAGCAAAATTTAACCAATCGCAACTATCTGGTAAGCTAGCCAAGTAATTTGCCAGCTCTACCTGTTCATTTAGCGAAAGTAAGTTGTTTGTAGGTCAGCAACTGAGCAGCTAAAAGTATCCCCCCCCCAAAAAAAAACTATCATATGATTACTACATTTACTGGACTAGTGTCTCTGAGGAAGTGTCTAACAGCCCAACCCTATGCATACTTTCCTTAGAATTTACTCCTTTAGTGCAGAACTATACTTCTCCAACACCCAATGCTAATTCTAGACAACAGAGATAGTTGGTTGGCCACTGTCATAATCCAGCACTGCAGAACAGAGAGGGAATGAAAAAGCAAGGGATAGAAAACGAAGAAGCAAAAGACAGAAAGAAGAGCAGGGTTTATAAAACCATCTGAATATGTATAGTTCTATCCTAAATATATTCCGATGTAACCCCAACTGAATTAAGGGGTTCGGCCCTATCAGCAAGACTGTGAAGAATTAGAGAAATCAATCCACAAAGCATTTACTTTGAAGTAGATGCAGTCACTTAACTAAAACCACAGCTAGATAAATGATGTGTGAATGACCAGGCCACCCTGTGCACATGTGCAAATCTTATGCAAATAACTGAACCATGGAATGAAAACGCGCACAACCAAAATTTTAAAGGAACCAAAGCAATAGAAAATTGGGGTGGGGACATAAAAATTGTCTAAATGATGAAAACATTTTGTTGATTTGAAAACCCTTCTTAGCATTGTATTAGAAAGTAGAGGTTTTCTAACTTTTTTTAAAAAAAAAACACCTCTTTTTTGCCTCCCACAGCAGTCTGGATTGCAGAAATTAAGCACATGAGGTGAAAGTTGCCCTCAGACAATTAAAGGCTGGTGGAGTTGTTTTTTGCAGGCTGTTGTTCCACAAATCATCTGGAAGGCAAGTTAAGGAAAGGCGGTGGTTGTTTTCCCTCTTTAGTTCCTTTTTATTAACAAATTTGCGAGAATGGGCTAAATATTATGACAGGGGAGGTTCTCAAACCTCGTGGCCTTTGCAATCAGACTGCGATACGGATTCCCCACAGCCAACATTTCCATAAACGGATTAAGACTGCACTACTTCCAACCAGCGAACATTTAATGACCGCGCAACTCTTTTTGTTTCCTAAGCTCAGCTATTTAATAATTATTTATTATTTATTATTTATTATTTATTATTATTATTATTATTATTATTAAGAAAGCTTAGCCCATGGGTGGGTCATCCTCTCATTGCGGCGCTCTCTCTCCTCCCGTTCCCCGGACTCCCCGGGACCCGAGAGCAACGGGAGACGAGAAACCCAAGGCTGCCCCTTTCCCCCGCCATCCCGCGACGTACGTGAGAAGCGCTCGACTCGCGTCCTGCCGCCACACGCGGGCCCTCGGGAGCCCTCCGCCCTCCCCCGCTTTTGTTTTAAGCGCCAAAGCGAACTTCCCAGGCTCGCGAGAAGTCCGCCCCGCCGGCTACCCGGCGGGAGGACGAGACGGAGTTTGCGCCGGCGCCATTTTGTTTCGCTCCGTCTCTCTCGCTCCCTTTTCCCCTCACGCGCGCGCGACCTCGGATCAGTTCCGTTCTCCTTGAAGCCCTTCGCCCCCTTGTCATTTCCGTAACGAGATTCGGACTGATCGCTTTGGTTCTTGCGGTTTTTGTTTTGTAATATATATATATATATCTTAAATGTAAGTACCAAGCAAGTATGTGGAAAATGGAAACAGGCCGGGGGATAAGAGGATGACGCCTCAGGCGCCCGGCCGGCCCAGAACCCCGTTTGCGAGGTTGGCGCCGCCGCGGCAGCCGCCACGGAGGGCGGGCCCCGACGGCACAGCGTGCCTCGCTTCGAGAAGGGCGGCGCCGTCAGCCAATAAGGGTGCGGCGGCTGGGCCGGCGAGCCAATAAGCGGGCGGCCGTGGCTTGTGTGAGTGTGTGCGCGCGCTACGGCTGCTTTCGGCTCTTTTCTCTCGCACTCCTTAGCGACGGATACGGCGGAGTTAGTGCGCTGCGCGGTAAGGGCCTTTTTCCCCCTCAGAGATTTTCCGTTTGCGGCGGTGGCGCGGTTTGTGTGTGTGTTTCTAAATATTTCCGTATGCTGGGTCTCCGCCGCGTCGGGCCTAGGAGGTTTTCGGGGCGCTTGTGCCTGAGGGGCGGGTGAGGGGCCTGTGGGGGAGGGGCGACAGGAGGCCCCGCTTATGGCGGCCAAGGGGGGGGGGAGGAAGGCCGTTTCGGCCGTTGCGCTACGTGGCGCCGCCCGCTCAGCGCCACGGCGTCCGCAGCCGCCCGGGGAAAAGGAGGCGGCGCGAGGAAACAAAGCTCCCCGGGTTTTGCAGCGGCTGCTGCTGCTGCTGCAGAAATCATGGCGGCCGCGGTGGGTGGAGAGGCGGCGGGGAGGCGTTTCCTTCCCCCTGGCGGAGCCCAGCAGCCCCGGCGCTCCCTGTAGGCTTTTCCCGCCGGCGAACCCGGAGCGAGGCGGCGCCGGGCCTCTTTTGTGTGCTCTTGCCCGTCGGGCGGGTGGGCCCTTCGCTCGGGGCCGCCGCCGCCGCGTGGCGTTACTCCTTCCGCTCCCGGCTCCTCCTAGCAGCTCGTGGTCGCCATTACAGCCGAAGCTGCTCTTGAGAGCCGCCATTTTTAGTCGCGTTGCTCTCCAGTAAAGGCAGATCAAGCTTATGCAACTAGAGGGAACCTTCCTTCTCCCCCCCGCGCGACCCGTTTATTGGGGGTTTGTTAGCTTTATTTTGACGGGTTGTGGCGAGGGTTGTTGCGGTTAAAATTGGGCCCTCCTGAAGCCTCGGGGTCCCTAACGGAAGTACTTGAGTGTCTTGTGCTGTGGGCCGCCTTGTCCGCAGCGCGACGGGGAGGAGAACGGGGCGATCCTTTTTGTTGAAAGCTGTTTATGAGGGGCTTGTGACACCTTCCACCCCCCTGCTCCCCACCTAGAGCCCGTGTTCATACGTCGTGTTCTTGCTTGGTACTGCCTACTTGGTACAATAGCTCCTTCCCTCTTGCTAACACCGTTAAATCGCTTTAATTGAACTCTACGTTATGGTAGATCCCGAAATCCGTTTGTATATTGCGCTTGTATGTGTTGGAGTTTATCTTGTTTTCCTCAAATCAAATGACTTGCACCAAACACAAAGATGAAATAGTAAACCAAGGTGCAGTGAGGTTTTTTTTTTTTTTTTTTTTTTTTTTTTTTTTTTTTTTAAAAGCAATATCTAATTTATGGAAGCAAAGCCACTTCTTCCCAACGGTCGCAACTATTTTCTGCAGTTTATCACTGTTGCAATTATTCATCAGTTGCAGTGCCATGAAAATGAATTCAGTTTCTTTCACTTTGGGATAGGAGTCCCTGGCTTATATTGAGCTGTATTCACTGTTGCGTTGCTTTAAGAAGAAATAGCACCTTTCAAAAAATTCAATAAAGGGCATGTTTTTCATGTGGAAATAAGTTCTGAAGTTTTCTAGGATAGAAGTTGCAACTAGCAAAAAATTTAAAGGTGGTATTAATTAGCTGAGAAAACTAATCAGATCTGGGAAATAATTCAGAGGAATTTCTTTAGTTCCTGAAACTGAGAGAACTTGGCTTCAGTAAGAAAAGTGAACGGGCATTAGTGTTTTTTTCCTGTAAAACTAGAGTGAAGTCAAGATTTTGCATGAGATGCAATTCATAACTGGGCTGCAAATAAATATATTTGATATAGTATGTACTCTTATACAATTCTTCAGAGAGATTAACTTAGGAGAAAAGAGGCATTGTTGGACAGACATTTGATATGTTTCATTTTTTTCTGTATTCTGGAATACTGAACTGTAAAATAATGAACAAGACCAAAATGGCTGTATGTTGCTTTTCATAGGCTGGCTGATCTTTGATCCCGCCCAGAACGTTTAAGGTTTGCTTGGCGAAGCTATATAATATTGGTAAGTGCTGGAAACCAAATGTCACTTCATTTCTTTAGCAAGCTGCAGAGTTGGCTGCTCTCTACTAAGCACTTATGGGGTTTTATTTATTTTTATTATTTTTATTTGACAGGTAGTATCTGCGAGGCTAAAAATAATGGAGACTGAACAGCAAGAAGAGACCTTCACTAATACAGAAACTAATGGTAAGCTATCTTGTATGTAATCAGAAATTACAGCTCTTATATGTGAAAGTAGTAACTGTATGGAATATCTGTGAATAAAAATCTCGTTTACAATCTGCACTGCAGCCACCGTAGACAATGGATGTTGGTTTAATAAAAACCTAAATTAGATGCTGCAACCAGGTCCTATTCATTGGTCATTTTAACATGTGGATCGCTCAGATTTCTGAGGGCATTTGAATCGCCTGGGGGTTTTGATTTCCAAATGTTGTATGGACTGAATGCATTTCCAGTGTAGATACTTAAAATTATTGCATAAATGATGAAAAAAACTTGGTGTACTTAAAATGGTAACCATAGTGAGCTTTTTACATTCCATAATTGATAATCCCAATATAAGCATTTTGATGGGTTAGATGCTAATTGGTATTGTTACTGTTAATGTGACTAAAGCTAACTTCACAAACATACAGACTTATAGTTAGGTTTTTTAGAGCTTTCAGTAGAAATGGACAATAAGGTTGCTTTGTTGTCTCTTCTATTGCACTTACTGTCTGGCTGTTCATTAAAGCTAAAAATAGTACTGAACAATATGGATTTGCCAAAGTTACTTTTATTAATGCTGTTAGGATAGTAATTGTTTATACCTAAATAGCCTTGGCTTAAACTTTGAGATCCCCACATTTAAAAGACTCCTTATTCCATTTAATAAAATGACTTGTGCCCTACAGCTTGTAGAAGCTAAAAATTTGGATTGTTAATCCTCTCTGTTTTCTAAAATATTAGGCAAACGTCCAGCTGAAGATATTGAAGAGGAACAGGCCTTCAAAAGATCAAGGAACACGGATGAGATGGTGGAACTACGCATTCTGCTTCAGAGCAAAGTATGTTCTGTTACATAATTGCAAGAAAAGTTATTGAGTATGTGGTATTTTGTTGTAATAATTTTACTATCCACAGTTGAGGATGAATAGTGTTCAGAATAAAGAGAATACCTGATAATCAGTTTAAGCATACCAGGGGTTATATCACAGAACTCTTAACAGATTTCTGTTTGGAGAAACAGCAAAATGTTTCTGCCATGTGAGACAATAAACCTGATTTTAAGAAGGACCTGACATTTTTTTAAAGAAAAGATTAAGCTGTATGACATATCTGCTTTTCTGAATTTTGGGAAACGGCAGCTCATTTATAGGGTTGAAAGCTGGTTCCTAGTTAAGCATTACAATATTCTGTCATAACTTGTACCGTATTAAAACATATCATTAGTATTTAAATTTGAGCAAATCTGCATTAATTGTTTGAATTTATTTTTTATCAGGAAACCAAAGGCAAGTCTCTTATGTTTGCTATAATAACTTAAAGCTCTGTGTTTAGGTTGGATTTATTTGCCATATCCACTTTTAAAAATCTGAGAGGTTTACTAAAATGAGTGTTAGTGTCAGCTTCCATGTCTAATCACAGCCTTATTATCATAATTGTATTTGTGAAAATCAATTTCAATTTTGGCTTTTTTTTATAGAATGCTGGAGCAGTGATTGGCAAAGGTGGCAAAAACATTAAGGCACTTCGTACAGACGTGAGTATTTACAAGTTAAACTAATTTGCATAGCTATTGTGAAAATTTTAAATAGGTGTCTAGTACAAGCCACTTGTATTGATTTTTAAAAAAATCTTAAGTGTCAGGATATTCCATTCATATAATTAAAACACAATAATAATTCATATGGAAAAATTCCTGTCCCTTATTTTACAAAGCATTAAACTAAATTGTATTTCATTGCTTTGGCTTGCAATACCAGAGAGCTTAAGCTTCCAATTAAAATAATTCAAACCTGGATGGCCATTCTTTATCCAGCTATAGAATTAACTTTGCTTAAACAGTCTATCTCTTCAGGAGAGAAGTGTTCAGACTGGCATGATGCTATGTACAGAACCGTTTAGCTGCATTTAATCTGGAATGAATTTTTCATGAACATCACAGTAAATATACCTACCTTTTTATAGTGGGTTGACTCCTGTGAATAGACACTTTCAGTATTAAGTCTCAATAGTTAAACGCTATGCTTTGTAAAAAGCAATTTTTTATATTGTGCATAGTCTTCAGTTTTTGAAAGTGTGATATTGGTATTTAATGAAATATTTGGCACGATATCATTTCACATTGTGTTTGATATTTTCATTATATTGTAAAACGCCTGCAGAATGTTATAACTGTCAACTTTGGTTACTAGATCTGAGGTATAAGAATGAACTTGGGTAGTAATCACATGTGCATTAACTGACCTTTCTGAAGCTAGTGTACTTAAAAATTCACCTGCCTAAATCTAGATTCCATACATATAATTCATGGATTAGTGGCTTTCCCAATTTTCCCAGGATTTCAGTAATCTGAATCTCTACAGATTTTGTGTCTACCCTCACGAGCCAGCCTGCTACTGCAACTTCTAATGTTAAAAGTAGTTTAGGCCAAGTAACTCATTTTTACGGTCCATAACTGTTAAGCCACAGTCAATGTAGCTATCCGTTATTGTGTTAGTCTTCAGAACAACTTAAGCTTGTTTCATTGAGAGTAATGAGTATAGTTTGTATTAAATTAAAATTTATTGCTTTTCCCCCTCTTCCCTCTCCTTGTTTTTTTGGCCATATATCTCTCCGTTGCCCATGTACTGGATCGACATGCCCCTGCGTTGCCCACCATGACGTTGGCCCATCCGCCCCTGAACGCCCATGTGAAAACCCTGGTTGGCTATGCCCAAAAATGTGCTCGTTGCCAAACGGGTGCCTTACTTGACAACTTCTGATTGAATGCCCATGCCCAATGCCAACATCCACGAACGCCAATGACCAATGCAGTACAATGCCAGTGTTTCAGTCCCAGACAGCAGTGGCCCCGAGCGGTATGTCCCAACAGTTTATGCCTCACTGCCTGATTAGAAAGAGAGAAATGTATATTATTACCTGCCTTTTATATAATTAAATAGTATCCCCGTAGACGGTGTATTGTTTTTTTTAAGTTTTCTGTCTTATTTTCCCCATTAAGTCTTTTTTGTCACTGAACTTTTACGTGAGTTGCCCACCCAACAATCCACTAATTTTATTTCAATGGAAGGAGCACAGCTTCAATTGTTGTATATTTGCTGCATTGTAAATCAGATTGTTTCAAAATAGTCTCTCGCTCTGCTCTGTCTTTGTGGTCCACCTTGCTCCCCCAGCATTGCCTGTTCATAATTTTTTCTGATGAAATGCTAACTCCTGGTTCACTCTCCTTCACTTCTCATTTGTGTTGTCTTTTTTGTCTTGCATTTGTATTCGTTTTCTTGCAGAGCCCATTAGTAACCTAATTTCTAACTGGTCTCATAACCCTATTCCAAATATAATGTTCACCACTTGCATATTCCCATGTTTCCTATGAGAAGGTGTGCCAGTTTAACAATGTAATAGTGAGGGTATCCTAAATTAGTGGTGGCGGGGAACATGAGTATTCACTCCTGCTTTCAGTTCTTCGTTAATTTCTTGTCCACTTAATCTGACTCCTTCCAAGAAACTCATTCTCTTATCTCCAAAACCTTATTTTAAACTTGTATCGTTTATATTATTGGGCATAAACAAAGGTGCATGTGCTGTATCTTCAGTAAAAGGTTTACTTAAGTGGGGAATATTAACTCGTAAGTTCAGCTCTGTAAAGTTGACTTATAACACATAAAATTATGAATACACAACTTACTTTACCTTTCCCCCTATCTTATTTGTGACACCTGATGCTTAATGCTATTTGACAGCATACTGAGTATAAGTGCAGATATCGAAACAATTGGAGAAATCTTGAAGAAAATTATCCCTACTTTGGAAGAGGTAAGTGTATTTGGGTGTATACATCTGAATGGCGAGCTTCAAATGCTCTTGTTTTCTGTCGCTAACTTGCCCTCTATTTAAAATACAGATATGTATCCCAGTTGGAGTGTCAGCAAGAGTTGGTTGTGTATAACACACCAAATAAAATTAAGTTTGAAATTTTAATGTACTGAGGCAGGCCATAGGTCCATATAACTCAGTATTGTTTTGTATTTTGATTTTATTGTGTGAACCGCCTTGTCATCTCTGGGTATAGGGTGGTATATATATTCAGTTAATAATAATAAATCATCATCATCACCTTGCCTACACTGATAGCAGCTCTCCAAAGTTTAAGAGGGGACTTTGCCAGCCCTTTCTGAAGATGCCAAGGCTTGAACCTGGGAGCTTTTTATATACAAATTCTATCACTGAGCTGTGGCCCCTTATTTTCTTGGGGTGCATTATCAATAGCAAGGTCACTGTGTGTGGTCATAGACCTTGATAGTAGGGGTTGATTTTATTTCTCCTATATGCTGAATATTCCTTGACTTAAATAAAACCCGCTAAGAATGGCAATCGGAAAGTATTTTAGGCTGGTCTACTTACATATGCACTCCTTCCAGTGAGATTTTCTACTTGGAATATTAGGAACCCCCGCCCCGCCCCGCCCCCACTACAATATCACAGCTGTGTTTGAAACACCTTTTAGATTTTTAAAAGCAGCTGGCTGGACTGCATAAACTTGTGTTAGAGTAAAATCAGGCCCCTGAACTCTTGGATAATGGTACTACTTTAACATTTAAATCGTAATATATAAACTGTTTGGAGAATGATGTCTGGATTTAGTGGGTGATAGGTACTGGAAGTTGGAAATCAGAAAAAGTAACAGTATGGTACTGTACTGGGTAGTAAATGGGTACTTATTCAAGCAAACATCTTACTACTTTTCTCATTCTTCACCCTGAATATGTCTATAGTATCAACATTACAAGGGAAGTGACTTCGACTGCGAGTTAAGGCTGTTGATTCACCAGAGTTTGGCTGGAGGAATTATTGGTGTCAAGGGTGCTAAAATCAAAGAACTCAGAGAGGTAACATAATTTTTGTCTTTTGATATAAGCATAGTTACCTTAAAAACAATCACTTTCTTGAAGATGATGTTCAGTTCATAGTTGTTACTAGTCATTGGGTGGCAAGAATGCCTCAACCTTACTAGAATTTATTCATCTTGTGCTGCTAAAGAATTACAAACCCAAATATGTGATTAATTTACAAACACAGAGTTTCCTTTGAGTAAAAGAAAGTGTAGAGAAAGAGATCAATTTTATTCTGGTTTTAACTTTGGTTACTAAAATTGGTGACAGTTTCTAATACTTCTGTAGTATCTGAAGCTGTTTCTCATTGTACAGCTGAAATGGCTAGCGCAAAAGGTTTGTTTGTGGGTGCCTGATCCCCTGATGGAACTTGTACTCCAGAGATTCTAGAGAAACAATTTCTTAGCAGTTACTGCAAAGGTGGTGGTTTCCACATAATTTGTACACCGTAGTTGGAGGTTCACCAAAATCTGAGCCTGTGTAGTAGCGTCACTAAGTGTAAAAATGGAATACGAAATCTATAGAGTGAAAACATAGCCTAATAATTGTCAAACACTTCACAGTGGTCTTTGTTAATCACATTTCACTCCTGGTATAAGGAACCAACTTGGGCTGCTGACAAAATAGCTCCTTAGAGATTCACTCAGTTTCTGGAGTGCAGGCCTCTCTATAAATTAGGGTTCCGAGGCTAAAAAGTCTGTCTTTGATTTGAGCACTCATGGGGGAATACTCGGGCAAATCCAACTACAGTGGTACCTCGGCTTCAGGTTACAGAAGCTTCAGGCTACAAACTCTGCTAACCCAGAAATAGTACCTCGGGTTAAGAATTTTGCTTCAGGATGAGAACAGAAATTGTGTGTTGATGGCGGGAGGCCCCATTAGCTAAAGTGGCCCTAAAGATTAAGAACAGTTTCAGGTTAAGAACGGACCTCCAGAACGAATTAAGTTCTTAACCCAAGCTACCACCATAAACATGACTTGTATACAACTTACGAATGTGTTTAAAGTTGATGATAAAAGCAAGTAGGTCTGCCACAATTGTGTCTGCACAGTTTTCTTCAGCAGACCTTTTTATGACTGTTGAAGTGCTTTTGCAGCCTGGCGATCTTTCACTGGAAAATTTTGAACCTTTAGACTCATTGTGAAGACTTTCTTTTACTCATTTTATTAATAAAGGACATTGTTTCATCTACTCTTAGAGGCAATAGTAAGACCAGTGTTGCAGAAGCTCGCTTGATCCCCAATTAATTAAATACTTAAAGTCAAACCATTTGCTAGCTGTGGTGGCTGAGCACTCAATTACTTAGACATTTAAAGACCAGGGTTTGGTGCTGGGACTTCTTTGGCTTCATCTTCTTTCTGCATCTTTGTAGGAGAGAAATTTAATGTGGCCCTGTTGAATGTCTTGCACGCTTTGAGGTTATTGAGAATATTAAAAATATAACCACACTTTATTTCAACCCTGAGTTAGAGTTTTTTTGCAATGGTTCCTTCTATTTCGTTGGGACATTAATGTACTTCTCGTCATTGGCTCTTGTGGACTTCTGCCGGGGTTTGTCCTAACTAAAACTGCTGAAAAAGTTCATCTTGGATTTTGGAGCGGATTCATGATGGTCCAGCTCAATTTATTCTGAAGCATTTGTGGCAATATTCCTTGAATCACTTAGCATAATGTAGCATGCTAGTATTACTTAGTAAATAGTAATACAGTTGTACCTTGGTTTTCGAACGCCTTGTTGTTTGAACATTTTGGTTCCCGAACACTGCAAACCTGGAAGTGAGTGTTCCAGTTTGCAAACCTTTTTTGGAAGCCAAACGTCTGACACAGCTTCTGTGGCTTCCAGTTGAGTGCAGGAAGCTCCTACAGCCGATCGGAAGCTGTACGTTGGTTTTTGAACATTTTCGGAAGTTGAAAGGACTTCCTGAACAGATTCCGTTTGAGAACCAAGGTACAACTATGCTTAGCATGATGTCATTAAAATGTCCAATTTAGAAGAACAGGATTTGTTGGTAGCCCCAGAAGTAGTTCAGGAAAACTGCTTTGTGATGTGGTTGTGTTACACTTAAAAGAGCAGACACGCAATTGGAAGTGTTACTATGTCCAGGCCTCCTATATCAGGTGGAGTTGGTAGCCAGGAGTGTTTGTCTACTGACTTTGGCTAATGTACCAATGGTTTGAATGCCTGCTAAAGAAGGATTGTACAGGCTCTAATACCCTCTTGACTGGACCACAGTAATGTGTGGCAGCTTGGAAACTTTACTTGGTTGGTTAGATATGTCAGCTGACAGAAGCTTATAATAATAATTTGTTGGTGCTCTTCTGGCAATAAATTTTTTTCCCAGACCAAATTTAAGCCCAGAAATCAAGCTTTAATGCAGTTAATATATCATAAATGGTTAAATTTAAGGAATAATCTTTGGAGGGAGTATGTGACATGTGTAGCCCCTCATTTGGGTTGGATGTAAGTTGTGGAACCAAGCATGTGAAAAAAACATCAGTTCTGCTTTTAAATGCATTTTACAAATTTCTATTTTGAATTGGGGAGGAAGGAAGGAAACTCAATAGGGGTGGGACCATAAATCATTCCTGTATTGTTGAATTTTAAAGATATCAAACAGTGAAAAGTAGGTGAACCATAACTAGTGTAATTATATGGTTTGTATGTACAAGCCATGAGAGTGCATTTTGAGAATGGAGTTTTCTTAGCTTCCTGTTTGTATTTTTTGTGCCGCTACTTGTTCAGCATACAAATCTCAAAAACAAACTATGTTAAATAGTTTTCAGCTTTCTTATTGGTTAGAGTGGATTCTAAATAATTTTTTACTTAAAATTTTCTTGGCAGAACACTCAGACCACCATTAAGCTTTTCCAAGAATGCTGTCCACATTCTTCCGACAGAGTGGTGCTAATTGGTGGAAAGCCTGATAGAGTTGTGGAATGCATCAAAATAATATTGGATCTTATATCAGAGGTAATTTAATCTTTACAGTAATTTGTTTTCATACCCCCACGCCTTTTTTGTGCAAAGATAGTTGCATTTTTTGCTTGAAATAAGCTATACATGTAACTTCAATAATTGGTAGTCTTTTAATATATGTGTTAAAATATAATTGTGGGAAATGTTCAGAAGACTAAAGTTGTTTTCCTTTTTTCATATTAGTCACCAATCAAAGGACGTGCACAGCCTTATGATCCAAACTTTTATGATGAAACGTACGACTATGGTGGATTTACAATGATGTTTGATGACAGAAGGGGGCGTCCTGTGGGATTTCCAATGCGTGGCAGAGGAGGCTTTGATCGAATGCCTCCAGGTCGTGGTCGTCCAATGCCTCCACGAAGAGATTATGATGACATGAGCCCTCGCAGAGGACCTCCTCCCCCTCCTCCAGGCCGTGGTGGTAGAGGTGGCAGCAGAGCTCGCAATCTTCCTCTTCCTCCCCCTCCTCCTCCCAGAGGCGGGTACGTCAACATTGTAATGATTCCGAGTGCTTTTATAGAGCAGTTCAGCTAACAGCCGCTTAGAGTAAGGTTTGTGCTTGAGGGAGAACATAGTAGTTGATAAATGGAACTGGTTTTTATGTTTGTTTTAAGTGGGATGGATGGATTTATAAAACATGAATTTCTGTGACATAATATTAGTCAAATTGCTTATTTATGTATTTGACAATGTCTTTATGTGAGACTTTCAATTGTCAACACTCTAAATTATATCATTTGCTTTCTTAAGGGATCTTATGTCTTATGACCGAAGGGGCAGACCTGGCGATCGCTACGATGGAATGGTAAGTTATGTTCAATAGAACGCCGAATACAGTTTTTCGGTAATTGGGTATCTTGAAAGCATTGTTTTATGTATGACTTGGGATATCAATGCCCTTTTACAATTTTACCTTTCACAATTAATTTTCAGTTTTCTTTAAGAAAGTGTTCATGAATCTTGAGTATTTGGAGACTTTAATAGTATTGTAGTTCAAGTTTTTCTCTTCACTGGCACTTGTGTACTTAGAACAGAGCTTTTGAAACTGTGTCACGACAGGTTAATGTGTTGGCTGCAGTCTGTAGGCTTTCCTGGGGCTGGAAAGGGGTTAGTTTAACCTCCAGTTTCCTAGTAAAACTGAATTACTATGTCACGAAATGATGCATGTCTAAAAAGTGTGTGGCCAGCATGAGAAGTTTGGAAAGCTCTGACTTACAGGATCTTAATCTTCAGGGTTAGGAACATGATTCTAATTGTGGGTCATCTTTTTCAAAATGAGTAACAGGTCTGATGAGGAAGAAATGTACTTTGACCAAGTTATTTAAGTCAGATTCATGTAGGGCTGTAGTTCCATAGTATTTTATGTTTGCAGTATGAAAGGAATATAAAGTTATATTTTACTGCTACCAGTTACCGGGGAAAAAGACCCATTGACTTCAGTAGGATTATATCTAGGTGGGCAGGTATAGAACTGCGCTGCAAGGCTCTTAGCGTATACAAGATTTCAGCCTAATTTACTGTGTACAGAATGCTTGCTTTCCTGCATGCCTAAATCAGAATTTACACTTTCTTAGGAATTACCAGAGGGGAAATGAACTCAGTAACTGCCCATAACACAAGTTCATTGAGTGACTCAGAAGCAAATGAATTTTAATATAATATAATTATATAATATATAATTAATATAATATAGACAGTATAAATTTTAATATAGTTAAAATACATAGTAATATAGTACAAATTAAACCAAACCCCAAACTGTATTTTAACTTAAAACATGTAATAACTGTTTGATACATTGAACCAAGTCAGGCTTATTTATTTTATGTTACTTTATTCGGGGCATTGTGAGAGGATTTATGTAGGTAATTGAAAAAATAAGAGCAGTATCCAATATTGCGTGTGTACAGGGCCTGCCACTTACATGAGGGTTCAGCTCCTGGTGTCCATATGCAAAGGCAAAATCACGTAAACCCAGGAAACCCCCAGAACTACTCCCTCACCCTGCGCAATCATCCAAACTTGTCCAGAGCAGGCCTGGCCTCTGCCTTGCTTTCTGAGCTCTGGGAAGGCTGTGCAAGGCCCTGGCGGCATCCCATAACCCTTGAACATCCTTCCCAGAGGCTGGTAAGCAGTGAGTTTTCCCTGCCCTTCTTTTATTTCTTTTTTGACTGCCCAAGGTCACAATTGTGTAAGTAAATTATGCATAAGTGGTGGCCACTGCACACTTCTCACACAATTGGATTTTCCCTGCACCCCCACCAAATCTCTAGGGATTCTCAACCTTTGTAACAGAATGGGGTGGTCTGCATGGGGAAGGTATGGAAAAAGGAGCATTCTCTGCATCTGATTGAAGTCAATTCTGCTTGCATATGGACTTCACTCACGTTGCTTAAGAGCTGCACTTGGCTGCAGAATAATATAAGTAGTGCATATGGAAATTGCCTTAAATTGTCACCTATCAAGCTTGTTTTGCATATATTCTAACATGCAAACTGGTTTATGCAGTCTGTATCACATAAGTTTACAGGCACATAAGCTTTATGATTTATGAGTCTATAAAGTCCCAAGTAACTTGTTTCAAATGTATTTCTTCTTTCTTCTCTTTGGCAAGATGATGCAATGTCATGTCAATGCTTGCGATGACATAGAAACGCCAGAAATGGTGAGTACACTAATTAAAAAGCCTGCTTTGATTGGTGTTCTTGATGGTAGGAGAGAGGCAATAAGGAACTGGTTTTGAGCACAAACTGCCATTGCTAAAAGCTTCCATTTGGGGGTTTGCTAGATTTTAAGCAAGTAATACTTTTAGCAACAACTTTCTCCTACATCTTCTCCTAGAAGCTTGTAGTTGAAATGGATATGTTTAGATTAAACTCAAATACTTGTAGAGGCAAAGGAAACAGTTGCCTTAAGTATGGATGATGCAAAATTTCCCACCTACTGCTTAATTTGTACTGTGGAATTCCTTCTCATATACTCTTTCAATCCCAGAAATGTTACAACATATTGTTTGTATAGTTAAGTAATATGGGATGAATGAAACATTAAAATACCTGAAGCAGTGATTTGAGTTCCTTAATGTCTCCTGAAATGTGTGTGCCTCTAAGTTGGCAACTGAAGACCTGAAAGATTCCAAAATGTTTTTTTCTCTTAATATGTTGTTTGATAGGCCTTAACTGAAAATGTTTAAAAAATTTAAAAACCTGTGTGCGCACACTGCCATGATGAATGTATGCATACCCATGTGTATGCATAGGCTGCTTGAGCTGGGTGGGAACAGAGGGAGAGCTTGCCAGTGCACCAGGAAGGCATTCCATCACATGTTAAATTAGCGGAGCTGAATTTGTAACCTACCTCTGACGAGAACTGAGAATGTTTTGAGTGTTGATGGGAATGTAATTAGCATTACTGCCTGGCTTTTTTGTACAAGGTTGTCAGAATGTTAAATAGGGGTAATAGACTATTATTGAGGGCTATATAGTTTAGTCATTATCTGGTATTGGAATCTAAACATTTCCACTAGAATTGTTATTGCTGACTTTGCATGAATCATGCTGCATAAAATACGCCTGATCAGTTACTGATTTGGTGTTCTCCATTGGAAAGTACAGTGTGGTACCTTGGGTTACAAACTCCGCTAACCTCAGGATGAGAACAGAAATCATGCAGCAGCGGGAGGCCCCATTAGCTAAAGTGGTACCTCATGTTAAGATTGGTTTCAGGTTAAGAACAGACCTCTGGAACAAATTAAGTTCGTAACCAGAGGTACCACTGTATTTTGAGATTGTTGAGATACCTAGATTCATTGGGGAAGGAGTTCCACAATGCTGGTGCTTTGGTGGTGAAAGGCCCTTGAAATCCAGAAATGCACAGATTTTACCTATGGTTTTATGGCAGAGGTCCAGTTATATATAGGTAGAGCTATATAGATATATATAAAGGTAAAGGGACCCCTGACCATTAGGTCCAGTTGTGACCGACTGGGGTTGCAGCGCTCATCTCGCTTTATTGGCCGACGGAGCCGGTGTACAGCTTCCGGGTCATGTGGCCAGCATGACTAAGCCGCTTCTGGCAAACCAGAGCAGCGCACGGAAACCTTCCCGCTGGAGCGGTGCCTATTTATCTACTTGCACTTTTGCGTGCTTTCGAACTGCTAGGTTGGCAGGAGATAGATAGATATAGATACAGATAAAGATATCAGCTGTTTAGAATACTTTCGTTAGCTTCCATGTTACATGAAAAGCTGCTAAGACTTTTTCTTTTTGTTTCCTTTTTGCTAGTTCGAGGGTGGATCAGGATATGGTAAGTTTTAATGCATGTGTACTATATACAATTTACTGTTCAGTCATTAAAAGAGCAAGATGCATACGTTTTAAATCAGACTATTCTTATGCAGGGGGTCGTGGCTCTTACGGTGATCTTGGTGGACCCATAATTACAACACAAGTAACAATACCCAAAGATGTAAGTATATTCCCTGTAGTTAAAATATTTTCAAATCTTGCGACATACGGTTTTTTAATCTTTGTGCAGTATGTTAGACTTACTGTTATCTTCAGGGTTATATGTTAAGCTTGTATTCTGCTTTGAAGGAAATGAGCTAAAATTTCCTCCCCAACTTGTTATTGAACATACTATCCAGGAGTGCTGCCTAATAAATTGTCGTATTGTGTAATGGTATGTTTTTGTACTCTGGTAATAATTTTGTATGTTGTAATGTTGCAATTACTAGCTGTTGGTAAAAAAAACCCTCACTTTTTTTTCTAGCTGGCTGGTTCCATTATTGGAAAAGGAGGCCAGAGGATCAAACAGATACGCCATGAATCAGGAGCTTCAATCAAAATTGATGAACCCTTAGAGGGCTCGGAAGATCGGATAATAACTATCACAGGCACACAGGACCAGATTCAAAATGCACAGTATTTACTGCAAAACAGGCAAGTTGCATAGAACTGCAGCTGTAAACTAAATGTGTAAATCATTACTGAACTTTGTCTCTTGTATGGTATGCCTTTTTAAAGAAAGCTATTTTTAAAAACAAAAAACACCTTTACGCTGGTAGTGTATACTAACTTCTGCACTTCGTAGTATGCCTTTCTCTTCTGTTTTCCATTCTTACTCTATGAAGACACCCTCAAAACTAATCTTGCTGGAAGTGACCTTAACCAAGCAGTCCTCATTTCTCTGGTGAAAACTGCTGCAAAAAACCTACTTGTAATCTATTACATAGAGCCTGTAGAAAATATAGAAGATTTCAGTGGATGTTGGTCTAGTTCTGTGTGGAAGACTAGTGATTTTGTTGTTTTTAGATAACCAAATCGACAACAAATCGCAGTCTGCCATATGGCACAGACCATGCCTCTACAGGACAAGTTGAAAACTATTGGTGCTGTTTAATGCAGCATTTCACACCTCACTGGCATTGCTTCCTTTTCTGCCATGTATAACAGCTCTAGGTTGTACTTGCTTTATTTCCTCTAACATCAGCTGTCTAGTGAGCATTTTGCAATGTGTAACTTGTCTTTTTGAAAGTAGATAGCTACTAATTACAAACTGTAAAATTTTAACCAGTATGTATTGTCTAATATTTATAATTGTGTAAAATGTATTTGCAAATATTGATTCAAGTTGTTTGTTCAACCATTCTAATACATGCCTTTTTTTTTTCTTTTTCCTTATAGTGTGAAGCAGTATGCAGATGTTGAAGGATTCTAATGCAAGATATTTTTTCTTTTTTATAGTGTGAAGCAGTATTCTGGAAAGTTTTTCTAAGACTAGTGAAGAACTGAAGGAGTCCTGCATCTTTTTTTTTTCTTAAATCTGCTTCTGTTTAAAAAGCCAACATTCCTCTGCTTCATAGGTGTTCTGCATTTGAGGTGTAGTGAATTTTTTTTGCTGTCACCAGATGTAATGTTTTTAGTTCTCTACATATAGGTGGGTGGGAGTGGGGTGGCTTGCAAAACTAACATTGGTATTTTGAAACAGCAGCAGAGAAGGTGGATTTTATTTTTGTTCTATGTTGGTTGTAAACTGTAATGTTTTTTCTGTCACGTGTGAACCATCTGCTTTATACCTTTTTTGTTTTGAAGAGGGAGAAGAGTACTGGTAGTTCACTTACCTATCCCTGGCATCCATTCAAAGCAGTGTGCAGAATGTAATGCTCTTTTGTAAGATGTTTTATGATTTTAAAAATAAATTTAGTGAACCAATTCTTGCAGTCATTTTTTTAATGCATACTTCTGTAGCTAAAATACACTTTCTACACCATTAATTGAGCTTGGCTTTTTCCCTATACCAGAGAAGCAGAACACCCAATTTCATTGTTTTTGCAAATTGGGAGTATTGATAATGCACTGACTCCAAAGTTTGATGTGTGAAGAAACTGAAAAATATTGAAACAGTTTTGCGTTCTTGTTACTCCAAATGTATGCCCCTAATTATTGTACTGCAACTTGTTGGTTTGAATAAAATTTCACAAAACTTGGTTTGTCATGGAATAGCAATTAACTGTAGAGGCTATTGGAATTTTAGTCCTTTCTAGCATTGGCAATCTTGCCCATATCCGACTGTAACTTGTTTAAAATGTTTCTATTGTATAAAAACTGAATGACAAAACAATTGTATCTCACTGTTTGAGTTGCATAGAAAATGTGTGTGGAATCAAAAGAACCTGGATATTTTCATGTAAAAATCTCAGCATTTGTATTAATAGTTTACAAGTTTATTTGTCTCGAATAAACATTGTAATAACATCCAGCTGCATGTAACTTCGAGGTTTCAATATTTACTCTAGGTCTAATTCTCTACAGACTTAAAATATTTTCCTCTTTGTGTTTCACAATAAATTAAAAGATAAATTGAAATCTACCATGCCCTTCTTTCTTAGCTCTGAATGCTACACTGAGAAGCTATAGAAGAACATTTGCCAAAGATTCCTTCATTTGAGATACCTTTAGTATTTAAGGAAGAACATCTTCATGAGGGCTTTTTGCAAAACCTGATCATGTAAGTGCTACTTATGTCAAAGTTAAAAAATGGCATATAAAGTTGCAAGTGGAGAGGAAGCTGTGCTGCAGTGGAGTGCTTTAGAGCAAAAAGAACAATGTAGATCTGGATTGTCGGCAGATCTCTGATATGAAGTGGATCGGCAGTGATACTTGATACCCCATTGGTGAAATGAAGACTTGGATTAATCGAAAGTGGATTTTGAGTACAGAAGAGCTCCATTCAGTTTTGGTCCTCGAACGGATATTTTTGGACTATTAAGTTTTATGCCATTTGCACTAAGCTCTGATTAATGGACCTTTAGGTTTTCACAGAAAATGAAACGTCCTTGCATTAGAGTGTATTTTTAATACCTCCGGTGAAATTCACCTAAAACAAAAGACTGCCTTTAGCTAGGTGTTTGCATTTCATGTAGGAGGGATGCATTATGCATCAGGATTTGACGCTGTTGTGTCCTGTTTCTGAACATTGAGTAAATGGGTCTTTAATCAGAAGATTTATACCCCTGTGCAGTGGTGCCTCGCAAGACGAAAAGAATCCGTTCCGCGATTCTCTTCATCTAGCGGTTTTTTCGTCTTGCGAAGCAACCCTATTAGCGGCTTGGCTGCTAAAAGGCTATTAGCGGCTTAAAAAAGGGGGGGAAGCGGGGGGGGGAATCGCAAGACTAGCAAGACGTTTCGTCTTGTGAAGCAAGCCCATAGGGAAATTCGTCTTGCGAAGCAACTAAAAAACGGATAACCCTTTTGTCTAGCGGGTTTTTCCGTCTTGCGAGGCATTCGTCTTGCGGGGCACCACTGTACCTCTGTTTACGAACTTAGTCCGTTCTGGAAGTCCATTCTTAAACTGAAACCGTTCTTAAACCAAGTTGTGCTTTCCCTAATGAAGCCTACCACCACCAGTGCCCTTCCACTGTTTGGACTCTGCTCTTAGACCGAGATAAAGTTCGCAAACCGGGAGACTACCGGTTTTGTGGAGTTAACGGAATCGTTCGTAAACAGGACTGTTCTTAAACCAAGGTACCACTGTATTTGCTGTAGCCTTTGGCTATGTTGCCTTTTAAGTGTGATTAAGGGAAAGATTTTTAACCAGGGGTGGTACTTTTTGTCAAGATGTTTATTTTGTCCTAGCATGTTTTCATGATAACAGTTAAGTCCCAACAGGTATGGAAGGGATGCTACAAGCAAATATTTTGCCTCTTCTAAACTTCCTTTAGGGAAAGGTGGGCAGAAGGCAGATGGGGTATTTTTGCAGTACTGGAATGGGTTGGTAGCCTTTTCCCCTCCTAAATTGTGAAAGGGAGAAAAACATGTAAATGTGAGATCTAGTTCAACTACTGAAACCTGTTCAGAACAGTACCTCCCCACTCTCCTATGTTCCTCTTCCTGAGTTCCAGCTGGTGACCTGGGTTCTAGTGAAAACCAACCTAGATCCTATGAGACTGAAGTCTGCTGACTCTTGCTCTATGGAAATACATTGTAAAGGAAACGAAAATATAGGAAGTTGGCAACCATTATAATAAAGGACTCAGTTTGATGGCAAGGTTAACATTTCATTAAATGCAACTACAGTACTTCTTTAAAAAAATCAATCATTTGTCATGTTGAGATCCCTTTCTACTAAGAATTGAGTTCTTCTTTGTCCCTACAACCAGGCTTTTGAAAGGTTTGCAGAGGAGTGATACTTTTCTCACGAAAGGAGGCAAGAATCTTGAGTTTACAAGTGAAGCCTATAGTGTGAAACAGACTCGCAAAGTCACTACTGAATAAACGAGCCTGCTTTCTTGCAGGCTGTTTAGACATTGTCATTTTTCATTTATTAAATGCGTATATTATTTATTAAATTTGACATCCCACCACTATTCTGTAGACATAAGTTCGACGATAAGTCCATACTTGTTCAATCGTGTCCACTTCCAATAGGGCTTCCCCCATGCTAAGAACTAAGGTGCTGCTGCTTTTGCTCGAATGCAGCAAGTTCCCCTTGGAACAGTAACACGAAGGGGAGCTTCCCTTCCAAACCCTTTCCTGATTGCAGGAAGGACTCGGGAGGGGGGGGGATTCGGCCTAGGAATTAGCAGGTCAAGGAATACAGCCCACTGCACTTGGCAGTGCAAGGGATCGGGGTTGAGTTCTTAAAAGTGCCAAGTAATGTGCATAGTTGGGCACCGGCTATTTAAGCTGATTTTTAAATAAATGCAATTCCAGCAACCTTTGAGAAAGTCAAGCTGAGCAAGTGATTTGCAGGGACTGGAAGCCCTAAACCCCTTTGATGGGCACAGGGCCAGATTTAGGTTTGATGAGGGCCTAAGCTACTGAAGGTAATAAAAAGGTAAAGGGACCCCTGACTGTTAGCTCCAGTCGCAGACTGGGGTTGAGCCGTTCATCTCGCTTTCTTGGCCGAGGGAGCCAGCGTACAGCTTCCGGGTCATGTGGCCAGCATGACTAAGCCGCTTTTGGCAAACCAGAGCAGCGCACGGAAACGCTGTTTACCTTCCCACTGGAGCGGTACCTATTTATCTATTTGCACTTTTTTGGTGTTCTTGCTGGGACCGGACAACAGGAGCTCACCCTGTCGTGGGGATTCAAATCGCCGACCTTCTGATCGGCAAGCCCAAGAGGCTCAATAGTTTAGACTACAGTGCCACCCGCGTCCCACTGAAAGTAAAAGGGCCATTTAAATGTCCAGCTGTCCTTTGTCAACAATAAATTGCCGCTGTTTTTTGTTGTTGAATATATGCTATATGTCTAGTTACAGGAAGGTAGCCATGTTGGTCTGCCATAGTCGAAACAAAATAAAAAAAATTCCTTCCAGTAGCACCTTAGAAACCAACTAAGTTTGTTATTGGTATGAGCTTTCGTGTGCATGCACACTTCTTCAGATACTTCTGAATAGATTGTAGATAGATTGTATCTGAAAAAGTGCATGGACGCAAAAGCTCATACCAATAACAAACTTAGTCAGGTGGCGCTGTGGGTTAAAGCACAGAGCCTAGGACTTGCCAATCAGAAGGTCAGCAGTTCGAATCCCCGTGACGGGGTGAGCTCCCGTTGCTCAGTCCCTGCTCCTGCCAACTTAGCAGTTCGAAAGCACGTCAAAGTGCAAGTAGATAAACAGGTACCGCTCCGGCGGGAAGGTAAACAGCGTTTCCGTGCGCTGCTCTGGTTCGCCAGAAGTGGCTTAGTCATGTTGCCCACATGACCCGAAAGCTGTACACTGGCTCCCTCAGCCAATAAAGCGAGATGAGTGCCACAACCCCAGAGTCGGTCATGACTGGACCTAATGGTCAGGGGTCGCTTTACCTTTAAGGTGCTACTGGAAGGAATTTTTCTTATATACTATATGGTAATTTATGGACATAAGGTAAAGTAAAGGTAAAGGTACCCCTGCCCATACGGGCCAGTCTTGCCAGACTCTAGGGTTGTGCGCTCATCTCACTCTATAGGCCGGGAGCCAGTGCTGTCCGCAGACACTTCCGGGTCACGTGGCCAGCGTGACATCGCTGCTCTGGCAAGCCAGGGCAGCACACGGAACACCGTTTACCTTCCTGCTAGAAAGCGGTCCCTATTTATCTACTTGCACCCGAAGGTGCTTTCGAACTGCTAGGTTGGCAGGCGCTGGGACCGAACGACAGGAGCGCACCCCGCCGCAGGGATTCGAACCGCCGACCTTTCGATCGGCAAGTCCTAGGTGCTGAGGCTTTAACCCACAGCGCCACCTGCGTCCCTATTTATGGACATAATAGGTATCTAAAACCAGTGATATTTTACAGAGCAGTCTAGCAGGCGGGGCCCATTACATCATAGGAGCCTACACAACACAAAACACTGTTGAAACAAAAAAAATCCTTCCAGTAGCACCTTAAAGACCAACTAAGTTAGTTCTTGCTATGAGCTTTCGTGTGCAAGCTATCTGAAGAAGTGTGCATGCACACAAAAGCTCATACCAAGAACTAACTTAGTTGGTCTTTAAGGTGCTACTGGAAGGAATTTTTTTGTTTTGACTATGGCAGACCAACACGGCTACCTATCTGTAACTAAAACACTGTTGCTGTATGTAGGTTTTATTTTATTCGTTTTTAATCTTATGTTTCTAATTGTACATACAGGGTGTTTTTTCCCCTTTATTTATTTATTTTTTTGGGTGCCCCCAAGAGAGTGGGGCCCTAAGCTACAGCTTGTTTAGCTTATAGGCAAATCCGGCCCCGGGTGGCCACGAGGCCTGCCAGGCTGCACGCAGCTACTTTCGCTTTCCGAGTCCGGCCCTCCTGCTTGTAAATACAGCTAATTCTGATTGGATCGTGAAAGTGGGAGGGGGCTGGTACGAAGGTGGGGAAGGAAGGCATTTGCGCGCGCGGAAGCGGGGCGGGGGGGGAGGAATCTTGTCGCCTTTCCCGCAACCGGAGTCCAGGTATCGTCTGAACGTGGTAACACCTGCTCGCTTGCGGAGGTAAGAGGGCTTTGAGCGCTCGGAAGCGTCGCGATCTTTGGTTCAGGAGAGAAAAGCGGCGCTGCAACTCTGCAAAAAGTCACAGATCCCGCGCCCGCACCTATTTTCCGCAGGCCTGCGGGAGAGCAGCGGGTCTGGCGCGGCCACGTGCGTGGGAGAAGGGGGCCCGATTCTCTTCTGCCCCCCCCCGACTCGCGCGGAGACCCTCCACTGGGATCCGGTTGGGGAAGGGAGCGGGAGGGAGGAGAACAGCGCCTTTTTTGGTATTGTCTGAAATGCCTGGCTTTGTAAGAATCCCCGGAAATCGGTAGATCCGCTGGCATTCCGCATCTGGAGGCCGCTTTGCACAAGACGGCAGGATTTTAGATCAACGCTTTAAAAAAGAAAGAAAAAAAGGATAAAATGAGAAGTGAAAAGTCACCTGGAAAGCCTAGTTATGAGTGAAACCATTAATCTGAAGTAGGCGGTGGCAGAGAGTCCTGTTGGCAACCCTGGAGAGCCCCTGCCGGCCAGTGTCGGTAATGCTGGACTCTATGGGGATAAGTTACAGATAGGAAGCCGTGTTGGTCTGCCATAGTCAAAACAAAAAAATTTCCTTCCAGTAGCACCTTAAAGACCAACTAAGTTAGTTCTTGGTATGAGCTTTCGTGTGCATGCACACTTCTTCAGATACAACTTATGGGGATAAGTTGGCCAGGGAAGCTAGAAGAAGTGCTGTCTCTTCCTCCCCTCCCAGATTATTAAGTGGGCTAGAAGAGTACGTACTGTATTGTACAAGAGAAGCCGTCTTAAATGAGCTCCCTCAAGTTCAACGCTTCCCTAAGTGCAAGGAGAAACAAGCTCTTGTAGGCGATGTTCATTCAGTTTTTGTTGAGGCAGGTTATACCCGGAAGAGCGTGATCCCAGAAGCAGCAAGATGGGGCTATTGGCAATAAAATGCAACAATTGTGGAGGAAGTAACGCCTGCTCAGGCATCTGGCTGCATCTCTGTGGGGCACCCTGGATTTCTTTGCAGGGTTGCAGGTGCTGTGGGCCAGCGAAGGGACCTGCTTCCTGTTTTTGTGGAGCTTTTTCCTCTTCCTCCTTCTAAATCACAGGCCCTGCTTTGGGTCCTGTGCTCTGAGCTGATAACTAGATAGTCCAGCAAGCTGAGCCTGCAATAAGCTATTTCCTTGGAGAGGCTTGGCTGGTTATTTGCTTGACCTTTGAGACTCTTGGACCCAATCAGAAGCCTATTTATTCGATTAATGAGGGCTGATTCACGCATATTCCACTCAGTGGTGCAAAGTGTGCTGGAAAGCTTCTGTTAGTCACACATCCCTAATCATGGAACAATGAATGCGTGTTCTGCTTTTTTTACTGACAACATGCAGTATCAGAAATCATTCCCTTGTTCTTCAAGTATGTTCATTTCCCCTGCACCTACTGTCCATGTGCCGCAAAATCAGCTCAGATGGGAGTCCTGGGTTCCACTTATGTTCCACTTATTGTTCCACTGTGTTCCACACGGCCTAGGACCCTCGTACCTACGGGACTGCCTCTCCCGGTATGCCCCACAGAGGGCCTTAAGGTCCATAAATAGCAACACCCTTGTGGTCCCGGGCCCTAAGGAAGTCAGATTAGCCTCAACCAGAGCCAGGGCCTTTTCAACACTGGCCCCGGCCTGGTGGAACGCTCTGTCTCATGAGACCAGGGCCCTGCAGGATCTGATTTCTTTCCGCAGGGCCTGTAAGACAGAGTTGTTCCGCCTGGCCTTTGGCTTGGAGCCAATTTGATTCCCTCCCTCCCTCTCTGTCTTTTCCTTTCTCCTCCTGTGATGAGGCTGCATTTTAATATTTTAATGTTTCAGTATTTTAATGTTGTCTTTTAATCTTGTTTTTAAGTTGTATTCATTCAACTTGTTTTTATTATTGCTTGTTAGCCGCCCTGATCCCGGCCTTGGCTGGGGAGGGTGGGGTATAAATAAAAATTTATTATTATTATTATTATTATTATTATTATTATTATTATTATTATTATTATTTTACTGGCAACATGCAGTATCAGAAATCATTCCCTTGTTGTTCTTCAAGTTTCTTCATTTCCCCTGCACCTTCTGTCCATATGCCACAAAATCAGCTCAGATTGGAGTGCTGTGTTCCACTTATGATGTCCCAATCCATTACACTCAACATACAGATACCAGAGCAAAAAGCACCCACATGTACAGCCTACTGAATGGAAAACTGACCAATGGGTGACATCTAATGCTGTCCATGTGGAGGGTGGTACAGACTTCCACGCAGAGCATCCTTTTCCTCTCCCTGCCACCAGCGGCCCTTGGCATAGCTGTCAACTTTTCCTTTGTGAGGAATCCTATTCGGAATAAGGGAATTTCCCTTTTAAAAAGGGAAACGTTGACAGCTATGGCCCTTGATGAGCCTGAAAATCTGGTACAGAAGGTTGAGGGGGGCATGGGGGGAGGAGAATAAGGACTGGGGGGCGCTTGGGGAGAAGAGAGAGCAGAATTAGTTTTTCTGCTTGCACGATAATTGGATTTCACCCAGATCAGATTAACAGGCAATATTATCTTTACTTAGAAACGTAAGAAGACCATGGAGCCATTCTTGAACCCTAAAGAATCTGCCAAATTCATAGCAGAACACAGTAAAGATGTGTACATCGAAGATGATGGTGTACGGAAAGTTGCAGAGATGTTATTTGACAAGGTCTTGGAGAAAGAGTTCAGTGTGGCCGGCTGGAAGTCATCTCATGAGCTGAACCCTCAAGCGGCAAATGAAGATGCAGTGAACTGGGTGTTCCTTGCCGATACCCTCAATTTTTCCTTTTGGTCCGAGCGTGAAGATCACAAATGTCTGGTGAAGTATAAAGGCAAAACATACAGTGGTTACTGGTCTCTTTGCGCTGCCATCAACAGAGCACTTGATGAGGGTTAGTTCTTAATTTTCAAAATTAAAGAAGAGAATTTGTGGGCAAATAACCTTGATTTGGGGGGAAATGCAAAGCTCCATTCAAGTCAGCATTTGAAATCTTTGTGTTACTCATTCATCTGCAACTTTAGGTTTGGATCCCAGAGTCACAGGTGTGAGTTTCATCATTATTTTAAACAAGCAGGGCACTTGATACCTAACCTGCCATGCTTCAGAACTCCAGTACCAAAGGACCAGAATTAACAATAAGTCACAGGATTTGCCTCTCACAGTCTCTGCACCTGTGGGATAAACCTGAACACTGCTGGTACCTGTGTGGTCTTTAGGTAGCTTGTGGAGCCTGGAGGCAGGCTGGACTGGATGGTACGTTAAGTAGCTGCTGAGATTGGGCAGCAGCTATCATTCTTAAATTCCTTGTCCTGAATCCTACAGTCCGACACAGGAGAGCTCTGGTGAATGACAGAAATGAGTGAGGTGAGAGAGCAAAGGGAAATGATAGTTTGTGGTATGAACAGAGTATTGATAAGAGAGAGGCGATTGCCTCTGGGAAGCCTATTTAGCAGAGAGTGCAAGGGAAGTGTCTTCGTCGGGTGGGAGAGAGGTAACAGCCTCATTAGATCACAGAAAAAGCAGCTCCTCTGTTGAATAGTGGGTAGACATAGCAGACGACACAGCGATTCTTCCAAAGCAGCTCTTTATTTGGTAAGCTGTCACAGAACTGAACAGCAAACAGCTCAGCCGGCCTGCTTTTATAGGCAGCCGGGTGTCAATATTGTAGCAACAACAACCCAGGGTTTCCCGCCTAAAATAACTGACGTGGACCTGAGTGAAAACTACATACACAATACTCCTGGTGGCCAGGGTGAGAACTTCAATACATAACATCCTCGTTATTAGATCACCATCATTACGAGATCACCAGAAAACCAGTTGCTCCTGTAATCAAGGGTGAATCTAAACAAAATATAAGCAATATTTCTTTTAGTAGGGTTGAGGATTCATTTGGAAATAATATTGTTAGCCCGTTTGGACTTTCTGTGAGTGGGGATTCCACCTTCTACGAGGTGGCATTTCGAATACAGTACTGGGGGCTGCATAGGCTGCCTAAGTGTTGGGTTAATTAATATTTTGGTGCTTTTGGTAGGGGATGGGTATGCTAGAGCCTTCTTCCACTCGTGTATCACCCTCCTTGGCGGCTGTGCATAGGAGAGTTAAGTTCTGCTTTATATTGTTTTTAGGTATTTATTGTGATTAAAGTTAGGTGCTTTCAGAAGCTGGAGCTGAAGTTAGAAATACATGCAATAATAAACACAATTTGAAGGGGGGAATAAAAAAATATATTATTATATAATAGGTTAACTCAGGTTCTGTTTTCAGGCTTTCTGTAGGCATCTGTCTGGCAGGAGCAGGATGCTGGGCAATTTAGAAGTAAACAGTTTAGTTGCTTTAATAACGCGAGCAACGGTAAACTTTGCAGTTCTGTAGCCGGGATATAAATAAATAGAGCTTCATCTGTTATTGTATGGTTGTTACTGTTCCTTGTTGTTTTTGCTTTCTGAAGGAATACCCATTACCAGCGCTTCATATTATGCCACTGTGACCCTGGAGCAAGTGAAACATGTCTTTCGCTCGGACACAGAGGTTCCCATGCCTCTAATCGAGGAGAGACATCGGGTGTTGAATGAGACTGGGACAGTTCTCCTGGAGAAATTTGGAGGCTCTTTCCTCTCATGCGTTAAGAAAAGTGGGAAAAGTGCCCAGACATTACTACAGCTAATAGTAGAAAATTTCCCATCTTTTAGAGATGAAGCTTCATTTCAGGTATTCTTTTTATTTTTATTATAGTTGCTTTTTTATTTTTTTACAAAATGTAGTTCAGCTAAAAACACATTCAGCATAGCTGTCAACTTTCCCCCTTTTTAAGGGAAATTCCCTTATTCCAAATAGGATTCCTCGCAAGAAAAGGGAAAAGTTGACAGCTGTGCATTCTGATTTATTAAAAGACAGGATTAAAACATCCCACCAACTGAAGGGAAGCCACTTCAGGACAGGACACCACTAAATATTGTGAGAATGACGCTTACCTGTCTCTTGCCTGGGTGGCAGCCATCACCCATTTGGGGGAATATATTCTGGATCTACTCTAATTTTCAGTGTAGAAAAATTTCTCTTCTAAATATTCATAACTTCCCATTGCAATTAGACACCATTCTTCTCTGGGGAAATAAAATGCAAACACTGTTAAATATTATGGATTGGTGTTTCATTGACTTCACAAGACAGTGGCTCTTCTCAGACATCACACCAGGCAATGGCCTGTTCCAAATGTAGTTTAGAACCCAAACAATGGCTTGGGCTTTCAGATAGTGAGGAAAGCGTGGTTTAGAACTGCTTGTTTGCTTTGCTTTTCTGTCTGCTCAGCAGTCTTGTATCCAGGAGCCTTAGCCATATCTGGTTTATTGTCATAAAGCAGTTTATGGTCACACTAATGGGGTCAAACTATCTCTTAGCATGAGAGAGGAGATTGGGGCCGCTTTGTTCTTCCTCTAGTTCTCCTCCTGTTATTGCATTGCTATGAGCAAAGTGTGTTGCCTGAACCTTGCCTTACAGTTTTTCTTGCTCCAGAGAAACCATGAGCTGTCAGCTATGTTGTTCTCAGTTTACAGATCATGGTTTGTTTGGAGAAGTCAAACAAGTCTTGGTTCAGATGACACCATAAGCCAAACCATGGCATACTCACAGAAGCTCAGCAACAGTAGAAGCAAAGAACTAACAATATATTCTCCGACAGCCCCTGCATGTGTGTTTGCTTTAAGCTGCAGATTGCTTTAGTGTTAACATGCAAACTGAGCCATGGTGTTTTTGAAAACTCACTTTAAACCATGCTTTCTGATTTGCTAGTGGATCACAAACTGTGGTTTGTTAGTTGACACTTCGCACTAAACCATAATTACAATGCAATCCTATGCACGTCCACTCAAAAGTAAGTACTTTCTCCCATGTAAGTGTGTAATTATAGCCATAAGCACCATTAACCAGGGTTTAGTGTGATCTTTGAATAGAGCCAGTTACCTATACATTTACAACTATATAGATATAGATATAGATTAGATATAGATAGATAGATGATAGATAGATAGATAGATAGATAGATAGATAGATAGATAGATATGACTTCAGTGTGCAAACATGGGTTGTATAACATAATATATTAAAATGTAGTAATTTGTTTTCAGTGTCCATGGATTTGAACACTGTGGCTGCTGCGTATTCAGCTACAATATCATTTGTCATTCTTGTATTATTTAACTTGAGACTTGAAGTGTCAGTTCAGAATCCTCGTTCTGCCAAATGTATGCAGTTGTTACTTATTTGCATACAGTGGTGCCTCGCAAGACGGAAAACCCGCTAGACGAAAGGGTTTTCCATTTTGGAGGCGCTTCGCAAAACAAATTTCCCTATGGGCTTCCTTCGCAAGACGAAAGCCCATAGGGAAATCTCCGGGACAGCGGGGAAGCGCAGCGCGTCTTCCCCACTGTCCTCGGACCTCCTCCGAAGGCTGGCGGCGGGGCGGAGAGACCTCCTCCCGCCGCCAGCCTTCGTTTCTCCGCTATCCCGGACGGCTTTTGAAGGCAGGTGGGGGGAGCAAAGACTTTCGCCCCCTGCCTGCCTTCCTGGGGGCTTTTAAATCGCCCCGGGACAGCGGGGTTTTTTAAAATGCTGGCGGGCGGCAGCGGAGGCTTCGCTGCCGCCCGCCAGCATTTTAAAAAACCCCGGGACAGCGGAGAAGTCTCCGCTGTCCCAGGGTTTTTTAAAATGCTGGGGGTGGGAAGAAAAGCCCTTGTCCCCGTCCCCCCCCCCAGCCTTCAGAAGAGGTCGGGGGACAGACTGTCCCTGGACCTGGTCTGAAGTCGGTTTCCATAGGAACGCATTGATTGATTTTCAATGCATTCCTATGGGAAACCGTGCTTCGCAAGACGAAAAACTCGCAAGAAGAAAAAACTTGCGGAACGAATTAATTTCGTCTTGCGAGGCACCACTGTAGTAGTTTGTTACAATTGAACTGTCTGAACTTTTCGTTTGTAAAGTTTTAGGTCTTTTTAAAATGCAGAATTTAAGGCCCCTTAAGGGTTTTTAAAAATCCAGCGTTCTCTAAAAGCAACAGTAGTAAACAACAGCCTCTGTAATAGAAATAAGTCCTCTCATCTTTATACAATTGGACTGTAACTTTCTAAGGGAGAGTCCTTGGCTATTTTATCCTACCAGGTTACATGTTCTGAAGGAAGACCAAATTTTCACCATTCTTCTAACAAGATGGATGCTAGTATCTGTTCGCATTGTCAACACAGTTGCCCTGGCAACAGATTGAGATATTGCAGAGATTTGCAGAACCAGGAAGGGGTGTGAGACAAGATTTAAGTGGTGAAAATGAATTAGATTTCACCACTTTAGTAAAAATGCATACTAGAACATGGTAAATTTATTAGAATTGCATCCTAATCCTAAACATAATTATATTGAAGCGAGTTCTGTTGATTTCCATGGGATTTCTATGTATCTGTTTTGAGACATAGCCATAGATTTTCTGCTCATTTTACAAGGTGCTATATGAGATCTCAGCCTGTGACAGCAGCTGAAAACTATTATTCACCTGAGGGAGCTATGAAAAAATAAAATTAAGTATTAGTTCCATTATGTATTTTGGGTTGTGTATAATTTTGATTTGCACATTACTTCAATGAACTTGCTTCTCAAAGCATCCTAGTCAATGGATAAATATTACTTTTATATTGTTAATTATAGATATGAAAATGTTTACAGTTAGCAATGTAATGAATCATTTCATGCTGGTGCATTTTATGGTGACGCACTAATGTTAACAGGTGTGCTGAATATATCTTAACCACATCTCATGCAGTATAACTAAACCAGTAATAGTTTTGAAGTTCTTAGCCCCAGTGAAATCTACATACAGAAGTGTTATTTGCTGCATTGGAATGTCAGGTATAAATCAATCATGCACTTTGACCATATGCACTGCATTACTTTTGATGAGATGTACACATTTGATGGCTTGGTTAGTTTGCCCTATGCTATTTTGCAAAATTTAATTAAAAGTGAAACATAAATTATGGAAGTAAAATAATATTGTGACAAAAATTCTGCTTTTATTCTTGATTAGAGCTGCGTCAGGGCACAAATGTTTTGGAGTTGTTTCTTATTACACTGCTAGTTTTTTAAAGATTGGAACTTTTGTAAATTTTACAGCACACTAACAAAAAGCAGGGACGCGGGTGGCGCTGTGGGTTAAACCACAGAGCCTAGGACTTGCCGATCAGAAAGTCAGCGGTTTGAATCCCCGTGACGGGGTGAGCTCCCGTTGCTCGGTCCCTGCTCCTGCCAACCTAGCAGTTCGAAAGCACGTCAAAGTGCAAGTAGATAAATAGGTACCGCTCCGGCGGGAAGGTAAACGGCGTTTCCGTGCGCTGCTCTGGTTCGCCAGAAGTGGCTTAGTCATGCTGGCCACATGACCCAGAAGCTGTACGCCGGCTCCCTCGGCCAATAAAGCAAGATGAGCGCTGCAACCCCAGAGTCGGCCACGACTGGACCTAATGGTCAGGGGTCCCTTTACCTTTTTAACAAAAAGCAAGGAAAACTTACATAATCATTGAAATCCACATTTGGGCAATGCAGTTTAGTAGGATCAATCAAAATGTTGCAAAAGCAGTGCTTGAGCTTTTAAGTTACTTATAACTCTTCACCAAAGTAGATACTACACAAAGCTGAAGTTGGATGAATGAAGGAAAAATCCATTGAAAAAATAGTCTGGATGTTAAAGCCTTGAAGTCTGCATTTATACTCATTCTGAATATAGTGATTGCAGATCGATTAGTCTCTACTGTATGTTTGCAAGTATCAGGTTACACCTAGAATTCTGCGATGAAGAAGCATCGGCTGCCTCCTATTTTTGTACACGAAAAGCCTGTTGTCTTGTCTCATGCCTTAGGAAAACACACAGGTCAGGGAATAATTTAGCAAGTGTAATATTTTGATATGGCACTGGAGTTTTGAGGTAATGAAAGGATCGTTTCAGATCAGAATGTGTGTGCAGATCTGAATAGATAATCTGACCTTTGAAATTTTCCAGAAACATGTTGCTTCAAATGAAATCCAATATATGTATAGAAATATATATAGAATCCAGAAATATACTGATGTTTGGAGATTTACAAAAATAATCCAGTGTAGAGCACAGATGCAAACATTAGTATATCAGCACAACCCTTTGCCAAAAATGCAAAATCCCTGAAATGACTGAAGTAAATAGGTTTATCAGTGTATAAAGCAGGCATGGCCAAACTTGGCCCTCCGGCTGTTTTGGGACTACAATTCCCATCATCCCTGACCACTGCTCCTGTTAGCTAGGGATGATGGGAGTTGTAGTCCCAAAACAGCTGAAGGGCCAAGTTTGGCCATGCCTGGTATAAAGTGTGCATAAAGTCTATGATCCCTCACCTGCACCTAGAGCTTTGGCAGGGCATTGCAGCAGCGGTTCCTACTGTTGAAGAGGATTTCTTTATTATTGAACTGGGCAAAAGATTCCTGCATGGCAGGGGGCCGGACTAGAACGCCCTCCTGGTCCCTCCCAACTCTATGATTCTGTAACATTTATATTGCACTCCAGAACCAGATTAGAAGCCAGTGTACATGACTAAGTGCTGTTGTAATGCAAGTGAATCGTCCAGTTCTAGTTGATAATATAGCCCCCCTCTTTGGAAGTCACTGAAGTTTCCAGGCTGTTTTCAGAGAGAGGTCTCAACATGCACCTATGCTATAAGTTGTCGAAAAGAACTTTGAAGTATCATAATAGTGTATATTTTTCCTTTGCCTATCAGGGTAGAAAGGTGGCTTTCTACAAACGAGCGCAGATTCTTGTGGCTGACACTTGGAGTGTTCTGGAAGGAAAAGGAGACGGCTGCTTCGGTGATATTTCCAGTGTGACTATATTTGCTGATTATAGAATACCACAGGTGCTTGTTCACTTGGGAGCAATGAAATATTCCGATGAACTAATGAAAAAACTCAAGGAAGGTATGAAACCATTCAGGATAATCAAAAAATGTAATATTTGAGAATTTGGACCACATTGTTAACCTCTTTTGCTAAATGTATCACCACCTATCTTAGGCTATGTACACATTAGTGGTTTAAAATGAAAACAGGTTGTTTCCCCTTCTGCATTTCAAGTTACATTGGCATGTTGCTGTACACACTAGTGAGGAGGCATCCTCTCCTGTGCATTATCTGTTTTACCCAGGCATGCGCACACACACCCCACACGCATGTACCAGCAGTGGGAGTGCACGAGAGCCAGAGCAAACCGTATTGTGTACACAGCTCCTGTCAGGTTTGCAGGTTAAACCATTGAATATATATAACCTGAATTATCCTGATTAAAGTTGAAAGCGTTAGAAATGCCACCTCTTTTTTATATATATAAAAGTGCTGTGTACCGCAGGTATGTTTAATATTCTGAGCGTCCTCCCTCTTCTGTTTTACTAATTTATATTCCTCTCCTTTAGGGCACATGTTCCCGTCTGGAGACTATCAGGAAGTGGAAATCCGAGGTTGCTCTATTTGGTGTTGTGATCTCATTTGCAATCACTTGCTGGAGCTTTACAAAAAGAAAGGCCAGAACATGGATGAGAAGATCAATGCAGTTCTCCTTGATTATTATCTATGGGACTATGCCCGGGATCATCGGGAAGATATGAAGGGAGTTCCTTTCCATCGTACACGTTGCATCTACTACTGAATACTATTTTAATGATTGAGGATAAAGTATAGTATCAAAAATCTAGATGCTGAGTTCTGCCAAGTAGTGTAGTGCCATTGAAATCAGTAAGACTTAAGTTAGTCATGACTCATTTAATTCCTATTTGTTACCCAATAACGGTTTTGTATACAAACTTGCAAAGAGTAAATTGAGAGCACTTATCATGTATTTTTCAGAATCTACTCTTTTAAAAGCTATTATGCACACTATCTGTATCACAGGAAAGGTGTTTTCTCGTAATGTTTACACCATTCCTTTGCTGCTTTGATTGCTTTGTTTCAAGCGCACCTGAGTCTGTAACTGATAAAGTTTCTATTTCTGTTTCAGCAATATTTTTGTATTCAGTTCAATGAAGAAAATGGTGTGAAATAATATAAAACACAATTCTGGATTATATCTCATAATGTACCAGTAAGCTGAATACGGCATCGTAGTAAATGCTTCTTCAAATTAATCACCTGTGTGCTTGTGCATATATGCATATATACATATGCCTCATATACCTTCTTGTACCACATATCTGCTGAACTAAAACCACCAAGTTTTATTTTTATGTAAAGCATGTTTGTTTTTGCCCGTTATCCCAGTGGATTCCAGGATACTTTATAATTTTGTTTATTAAAAAAATACAAATATACAAAATAAAACTGCATAAAGGAGAGACCAACAACCAAAAGGAGCAGTCAACAGCACTTTTGACTTTTAAAGACAAAGCTAATGAAAAGGTTTTGGCATGATACCTAAAGATATAGGAGTTGGTACCTTCTGCATGCAAAGCATGTGTTCTACGCTCTGATGACTCACCCTTGCAAGGATGCAAATTTAGGCACACAAAATGAAGACAATTGTACGTTGCTGTATGTAAGGGGCTTTGGATGGATACTTTCTGAGACCTGAAGAAATCCCTGCTGTCAGGAGCTCGTCCTACACTCGAGTAGGACCCTGGTAGAGACACATGCCCGACTGGCATGTTCCCTCCCTCCTGGTCGATCGTTCGGGAGCTTCAAAAGCTTTCTTCAGCCCAAATGTCACAGCGACTGATGCCAACAGACGTCGACACACTTAGGGATCTGGAGAGTCTTTGCAGCTTGCATAACAGACCTCAATAACTCAGCATTTTGGCTAATCTACTTTATATGTAAATAAACACGGAGCACTGCAACATGGCTCCCTCTCTCTCTAGCACCAGACAGCAGAGAGAGAAAACAAAGGACATTAGTCCCACTTCACGGAACACAGTAACACAAACATTCTGTCTCTGTCACTTCTCACACTCTGGAGTCAAAACATACACCGTCATGTGATAGACAAAAACCCCATGACTGCAATCACGGCGCAGGAATTCTAACACCTGCTGCCGTGGCACATGTGAATCAGAGCACCCATATGCCTACGTGGAGCATCTGTGGTCTCTAAACCACTGAGCCCCCTGGGCTTGCTGATCAGAAGGTTGGCGGTTTGAATCCCCGCAACGGAGTGAGCTCCTGTTCCTCTGTCCCAGCTTCTGCCAACCTAGCAGTTTGAAAGCATGCCAATGCAAGTAGATAAATAGGTACAGCTGCAGCGGGAAGGTAAATGGTGTTTCTGTGCGCTCGTTTCCCTCATGGTGTCCTGTTGTACCAGAAGCGGTTTAGCCCAGCTGGCCCCATGACCCGGAAAGTTGTCTGTGGACAAACATTGGCTTCCTTGGCCTGAAAGTGAGATGAACGCCGCAACCCCATAGTTGCCTTTGACTGGACTTAACAGTTCAGGGGTCCTTTACCTTTATGTGGAGGATCTCCACATAAAGCGGGGAGAGCCCGGGCGGGCGGTCTATGGAACCAGTAAACCCATAGCCTGGTTGTACAGGAGTGTGGCCACTTCACACACTGGCTAAACACGCAGCTGGCAGAGACATGAGCTGGCAGAGTTGTGAGAGTCGTGGCAGCTTCACACAACACCGTTTCCTCTTTTGGTGGGTGAGGAAGGCAGCCTGCCAAAGCTGAAATGGGGGCGATTGAGGCCTAGTAGTCCATAAACATCCAGTAATAGCTCCAGTTAAGCCCTGCCAGGGCCGACCCACCCCTGAGGCAAGGAGGTCAGGACTCAGGTGGCAAGATCCACAGGGGCAGCAGCAGCAGATCCAACTGTCAATCTTCCACCCTTGTTCCTGATATGTGGGTCGTCCCTCACGCCTTCTCCCCTGCTGGGCAACCCACTTTGGGGTCCGCCTTGGGTGCTAAAGCCTCTTAGCCCAGACTTGAGCTCTTCACATGTGAATGGCCACCCGTGGATACCACAAAACGTTCCTGTTGCCTCGGAGATGGCCAGGATCAAGTGCTTGGGCCGGTTCCATGGGCGAATCCAGTGTTTTTATTGGGGGGCGGCAAAAATTGTTGAGCTTTTTTTGGGGAGATTGGGGGGGCAGGCCTCTGCTGGGGGGGCAGAGAACCTCAGTTAATGGAGTATTTTTCATGCTTTTTGATACTTTTTGACAGCCCGCCGCCTTGAGCATTGTTTTAACTATGGAAAGGCGGCATACAAATAAAACGATGATGATGATGAAGAAGAAGAAAGGAGAATCTGGCGGCAAGGGCAGGGGTCAGCAAACTTTTTCAGCAGGGGGCCAGTCCACTGTCCCTCAGACCTTGTGGGGGGCCGGACTATATTGGGGGGGTGAACGAATTCCTATGCCCCACTGATGATAATAATAATAACAATTATTATTTATTATTTATACCCCGCCCATCTGGCTGCGTTTCCCCAGCCACTCTGGGGAAATAACCCAGAGACGCATTTTAAATAAATGTACACATTCTACTCATTTAAAAACATGCTGAAGGTGAAAGACTTCTGGGAAAAGATATATAACGAATTGGAAAAAAATGTTGAAATATACATTTATAAAGAAACCAGAGGCCTTTCTTCTTGGAATAACAGGTTTGGAATTGCCCAAGAAAGATGTTAAATTATTTTTGTATGCCACAACTGCAGCTCGTATTTTGTTAGCTAAAAAGTGGAAAACCCAAGAATTACCAACGATAGAAGAAGGGCAGATGAAGATGATAGATTTTTTGGAGCTAGCCGATCTAACCGGAAGAGTCCGCGACCAGAAGGAGGAGGAGTATCAGGAAGATTGGATCAAATTTAATGATTACTTAGTTAAATATGTTAAGTTAAATTAACTGAAAACAGCTTGCAGATACTTAATTGGCTTAGGATTTTATTTAAGTGATGAATTAATATGTTTAATTTCATAATGTGAAGATCTAAGGGTGTTAATGTTTAAGTTAATTTTTTTTTTAAGAACAGATTTGGAAAACCGTTAAAAGGACATGCAATGAAATTCAACTAAGGGGAAGTGGGGAAGTCACTTAACAATGGGAATAAGTGTAATTTTTAATAAGGCTGTGATTTATGTTTGTTTGTTTTATGTGTTTATTTGTTTATAATGTTGTGAAAACCAATAATTTTTTTTAAAAAAATAACATAAAATAAAAACACGCTGATCCCGGCCTGGATTGAGAAGGCGATTGGGCCGCATCCGGCCCTTAGTTTGCCTACCCGTGGGCGAGGCAAAGCGCACGGCCTCGGCGGGAAGCGCGGCTTGCGCCTGCAGGGGGCGCTGCGCCCCGAGGGCCGCGGCGAGAACGCGGAGGCGGCGCCGCTCTTGAGGGAGCCGCCGGCTGCCCGTCGCCAGCGCGAGAGGCCCGCTCGGTTGCCTAGCGACCGGTGTAAACAAACGTGGGCGCGGGGCGAGGAAGCCGCGGATCTTTGCGGCGGGAGGGAGGGAAGGAGGGCGGTTTCGCCTCGGGTGCGGCGGGACGCGGCGCCCCGCTCCTCCTCGTCCCGCCAGCAGCGCAGGCTCCGTGGCGGCGGCGGCGGTGGCCGGAGAGGCGTCGCTCCCGGGGCGGGCGAGGAGAAGCGCGCCTCGCCGGACGGAGAGTTTCCGAGTTCATCCTTCCCAGCTGCTGCTTTTCTCTGAGGGGCGGCGCGGGGATCGCAGCCCGACGGCGAGAGGCAACTATCCCAACTTTTGCTTTGGGCCATTTAGCAGCATCTGAAGCGCTTGCTTGGGAGGGAGCCCTCTTGGCCGCTTTGGGAGGGGGGCGAGGCTTACTTCTGAGTAAACAGGCCTAGATAGGTTCGGGCTGTAAAGGATCTTTAGGCTGTGTGGCTTGTGAAAGTATTTTGCAAACTGTTTTGTTCTTTGCGTGGTTCTGTTGCATCCCTTTTCCCCTTACAGTGGTACCTCGGGTTAAGTACTTAATTCGTTCCCGAGGTCCGTTCTTAACCTGAAACTGTTCTTAACCAGAAGCACCACTTTAGCTAATGGGGACTCCTGCTGCTGCCATGCCACCGGAGCACGATTTCTGTTCTCATCCTGAAGCAAAGTTCTTAACCTGAAGCACTATTTCTGGGTTAGCAGAGTGTGTAACCTGAAGCGTATGTAACCCGAGGTACTACTGTACTTGTTATGAGGAGGGTCATACTGTAATATTATGCTTTTTATTGGTTCCAGACAATGTTTCTTACACGAACTTGGGGGGTCCCCGCATGCTCCCAACTCCACCCCCCCACCCCACAAAAGAGGTAGGTTAGGCGAGAGATAGTGACCTTGTGTGATTCTGGGTCTCCCCAGTCCTGTTTGTATGGTATCCAGTCTAGCATGGTCACACACACACACACACACACACACACACACACACACACACACCTTTGATTCCTGTGGCTATTATACAGTCCTACCTCGGGTTACAGACACTTCAGGTTGTGTTTTTTCGGGTTACAGACCACCCAAATCCGGAAGTACCGGGTTACTTATGGGTTTCAGTGGTCGCACATGCACAGAAGAGCAAAATCACACTTTGCACATGCGCAGAAGCGCCGAATCACAGCCCGCACGTGCGCAGATGTGCAGTTGCGGGTTGCGAACACTGCGGGTTGTGAACGTGCATCCCACAAGGATCATGTTCGCAGCCCGAGCGTCCACTGTATATGCATAACACGTGGGAGTTCAACAGGTTGTGGCTCTTGACAGCATTTAGAAAAATGTTCCCCTGTCAAAGTTCTGTCTGTTGGTTTTATTGATCTTGAAGAGCCTCCAGGAGTTCTGGGATATAAAATGAGAGAAGATGCTACTTCTGCATAACTTTTCAGAGCAGTTCTTCATTATAGGTAAGAGTAGTTCTTTTCTAGGTAAGAGAAAAGTAATCTCTAATATGTTGCTCTTTGTTCCCCGTTAAGTGCTGAAGACTGAGAATATAATGAGGACAGAAATAAAAAGAAACTCTCTCAAAGTGAAGTTTGCAAAGTAAGCGGGAATTGTTTCACACACAAGCTGCAATGGAAGAGATTCCAGTTAAAGTAGCAGTAAGAATAAGACCTCTACTTTCAAAAGAAGTCCTTCACAACCATCAAGTATGCGTGAGGTTAATCCCAAATACTCAGCAGATTATTATCGGAAAGGACCGTGTTTTCACTTTTGATTTTGTTTTTGGAAAACATTCAACCCAAGATGAAGTGTACACAACATGTATTAAGCCATTGGTGGCATCTTTGATAGAAGGGTATAATGCTACCGTTTTTGCCTATGGACAGACAGGCTCTGGAAAGACTTACACTATTGGAGGAGGTCATGTTGGTATGTGTTTGAAACCTTATATTTTATGATTTAATCATAGTTTTCTTGCAATGTTATTTTATGTCTCACCATTGGTAAAGAGACAATAAGGAAACTTCTGCATAAACTGCATACTCTGTTGATATCTGTTGTGTTTTTGTTTTTGTTTTACTTCTCTTCCTCTTGAAAAAAAGACGTAGCCAAAACTCTTCACTAAAATGTGCTTTTTCTGTTATGCAGTGCAAAGAGTACAGCAGTCTGCCTAACAGCATTTTTATGTTAATTGCTGCCATATTGAAGTATTCTTAATTAGCCAAAGTATTTAAAATGTACCAAACTATTCTAATCTTAGTTTTCTGCTGAAACATGGAATACAGAAGCTATCCAGAACAGAGAGTTAATCTAGATTACTCTCATAGTAGTTAAAAATAGAATTTATGAAACACCACTTTCTTAGTAAGGGATTCACTTTCGTACAGTACTTCCCAATAAAATAAAAAAAATCTATTAGCCACTCATTATCAGTTAGATTTTAGAGAACATAATGTGTTTGTGATAGGTGGTCTATCTCCTGGCTTTCCATAGTAAGATTTCAAGTTGTACTGATGTGAAGCTGTGCCATAGGTAACGACCACAAAGTAATATGGTGTTTGTGCCAGTCATTGTCCATAAGGATGCAGAAGGAAGTATCATTGTCAGGTCATTCTGTGCTATGGTGTCATGTGACATTTTTAAAAATGCATTGGCAGTACTACAATTTATTTATCTATTAAATTTATATATCTCCCTTCCTCCCAGAGGATATAACAATGAGCACTACCCACTTTGTACATTTCAGCAATTTATTCTTTTGCTGAAGAAATTGGGAAAAATCATATTGTGTCATATTAAATTCTGTTAAACTAAGCAATAAATTTTGCACTCACTTTTTAACTACACATCTTTAGGCGATTTGGATAGTACCAATTTGATCTTGAATGCAGACTTAGGAATATAGAAAGCTGCCTTATACAGAGTGAGACAATTGGTTTATCTTGTTCAGTATTGTCTATGCTGACTGGTAGCAACTCTCCTGGGTTTCAGACAGGATTCTTTACCAGCCCTGTCTGGAGATGCCAAGGATTGAGCTGTCTGCATGCAAAACACGTGTTCTACCATTGCTCTAAGCTAAGGGTCTTGGTTGTTTTTGTACCATGACTCAAAGTCAGAAATGCTGGCCTTTTAAAAAACAAAACATCGTGGTTTTTTTCTTCTTTCTTTTTTACTTCCTGCTAAAGTTCAGAGCGTGGTTTGACTCCACAATTCTAATAGCAGGAGACTGTATCGCTTCCAATATGTTTGCAGAATTCTGAAATCAGACTCCTGCTGTTCAAATATTGATGTTGTCAATAGATAGGCTGTTCCATTGTATAGGAAAGGCGCAATTTTATGTTTCCAGTGACCTGGGCTTAGGTTGATTATAATATCAAAACTAAGTATTATAATGAAATAATTGAAGACAGCATTTACTCTCTTGAATCATGTTTACTGGCTGTACGTAGCCATCAGTACTGGACTTCATATTTGGTTCAGGCCATTCTCTGAGGGTGTTGAGGGCTCTTTTTGGTCTTGTACATTGTTGGATATTTTCAGTTTGGGGGGGCATAAGGATGTGCACAATGTGCTCTGTAGGCTTTGACCAATTCTTTCCCCTCTTGGATGAGCATATTTGGCAAATACTTTTTTCAATTTGTAACCAACTATTTGTTATCTCTGAGAGAAAAGAATTATTTGTGTGACCTTGACAGGATTAAATGACTCATATTCATAAAGCTAAGAAGCCTTCAGAACCTTTGTGGAATTTCCCTGTGTACATCTTTAGCATTTGAATGTACAAATTTTAGCTGGGTGCTTAGGCTGTTTTCTTGTTTCATTTTAGCATCAGTTGCAGAAGAAGAGAGAGGAATCATTCCACGTGCAATTGAGGAAATATTTCAGATTATTTCAGAAAACCATAATATTGATTTCACTGTTAAGGTTTCTTACATCGAGGTCTACAAAGAGGAACTCAGAGATCTTTTGGAATTAGAAACCTCTATGAAATATCTACAAATTAGAGAAGACGAAAAGGGCAATACAGGTAATTATTTAAACTTAATTTGTCTGTTTGCTCTTGCTTGCTTGGCAGTAAGCAATGTTATAAATGATTTTTTAAAAATTTGTTTAATCATTTTTTCGATACAAAACATCAACAAGACACATACAACAAAAACCATAATAACAATAATAACACAATTTGACAATTCAGATTTGAATACACTGATATACCTACGACTATACCTTTTTAAACAATATTTTCCCACCTCTCATCCACCTACTTCCCACCACTATCCGCCTTATTGCTTAAATATTCGTTCCAGATTTCTTCATATTTATCCATTCTTATTTTGTGTTGACATGCAATTCGTTCATATGTAGCTAATCTGTCCATATTATCAATCCATGTGCTCAAAAATAAAAAAAATGAATTTTTAAAACATACAAGTATTGATGTCAAAAGTCTACTGCTAATAAGACAATTCTAATAGCATATCATTACATCCAAAATATTACATGAAAACAGTTGCCTCTGCTGTGGTATGAATGTAACTTCAAGTCTTTACAGAGATGAAAATATATATTGGCTTGGAGCAAGAATTCTCCTGCAGGAGGAAGTGAGGAAGGCAATATACTCTGATTTCCCTTTTCTCCTGCAACCCAATGTGTCCCCTGTAAAGCTGGTCCCCAGAAGCAACTTCTTTATGCTGTGCATCATTGTTGATGATAATGTCACTTGTGGTTTAAGTAGATGCTTGAAATTAGGCAAGTCTTTAAAACGGATGTGATAACTTGCTGTTTTAATACCTAATAACATTCTGTTTATAGCTTAAACATGTCCACTGTTGCCCTATATTTTTTAGTTAGAGTAATTTTTCTCCACCTAAACTGTCTTCCAGATGTAATATTTCATGACATTTTCATAGAACACATTTGGCCCTCCAGGCCCCTCTATCCCCACACCCCTGGTGTACTGGTTTTACGGATGCCGATGCTTGTTCCGAAATGAACAGGGACGAGAGAGTGACACAGAGTTTTTTAAAGGTCACCAAAACATACAGCTATGAACTTGGGAAGCAAATTACCTGTGCTTGAGCTTGCTTTTCCCTTCTCCCTCCTCTTCTTTTTTCCTTGTGTGTTGTGTCTTTTTAGACTGTGAGCCTGAGCGCAGGGCCAGTCTTAGTACTGATTTTTGTGAGCTGCTCTGAGAGCCCTTTTTATTGGCTAAAGGACAGGGTATAAATGCTGTAAATAAATAAATAAAATATAACTATAGAGCAGCATTGTCAGCCTTTTGTCTCCCATTAATTCCAATCCCATTTTTTATGCCATTTTATTTTTTAATATTATTTTTATTACATTGATCAGTCACTATATACAGAAGAAAAAAGATATAGTATGAAACTTAGTGTGTTTTTACCAAGTCTGACTCTTGCTCCATCTAGCTCAGTATTGTCAACACTGTCTTGTCAGCAGCTCACCAGTTTTAGACAGGATTTGTTCCCAGCTGTCCCTGAGATGCCTGAGATTAAATACACTTTGTGTGATCAGCTATGGTGTGTGTGTGTGTGTGCACACTCACTGTTAAGTTGTGGGTGAACATATCAGACGACACAGCGATTCTTCAAACAGCTATTGTTTATTCAGAGGCCAGAACAGAACTGAACTGAAGAGTTCAGCCAGCCTGCTTATATAGAGCTCCACTAGAAAGTAACTGTAACAACTTTCTGTAACTATCCAATCACTGAACGTCACTCTCGATCCCTTATTTGCATATGTGGACCTGAACTATCTGCAGTATCCCCCTGCTGGCCCAGGGTGAGAACTTCAGTACATAACACTCACAACACTCTTCCAGATGCTCCTAGTGATTCCGAATTATTGCTTTTCCATTGTAAGCTACAAGTGGAATTGCAACTGATTTTCCCTGCTGTTAGGAGCATTGTGCTTTCTGTCTACGCCAGTGAGTGTGACAGAGTTGCTGTAGATAGGATCAATTGCAGCTCAGCACACATTCCCTTGTGGAGAGTGTCATTTAATAACCACACTGTTATTTTTAAAAATTAAAGAGGTATAGTGCTATAAGAATACTGTTGTGGTGCTGTAACACTGTACTACATTTTAAAATGTAGGCAGAGAAGCATTGGCAATAAGTAGATTTAACAAACAAATCAGGGTCATAAAATGCTGCCCACAACAAATGTTGCAATGCGTGTTGTGTGGTGATAGGTTCACTTTCCCAATACATCACTGCCACTGTCAAAACTTTGTCCTTTTTAAAAACCTGAAAGAGTAGTATAAAAAGTGACTGAATGTGGAGATTGTGCTTCTGAAAAGAGGTGGACTTTCTGAGGTTAGATAATAGGGAAATCTAGTATGACAGTGACTGGATGATGGTGTTGTGTGAGGGCCCCATAAAAGGTAAATGAACAAAGTGGGGCAATTCACCCTAAATACCTAATGTGGAAACACACATAGAACACACCCCATTCAAATATCCACTCTTCAAACGCTTGCAGTTGTTTATAATTAACAGCTGCATACTTCCTAATGCCATAATTAATTTGTCAAATGTCTTCTTGAATGAGGCATATGATTTTTAATAGTCTATATTTTGCGGTTAGCTTTGTTTACTATTCTTTATGGTTTGCTCTTTAAAAATGTGTTTTTAAATTTATTTTTAAAGTAATTGTTGGTGCCAAAGACTGCCAGGTTGAAAACGTGGATGAAGTAATGAGCTTGTTAGAAACCGGAAATGCCGCTCGACATACAGGCACAACCCAAATGAATGAGCATTCTAGCCGATCTCATGCGGTTTTTACAATCAGTATTTGTCAACAACAGCAACCGGGTCAGACTCAGAAGGACACAGATTCTGCGCAAGATTCACCTCAAAGTTCAAGCCAGCTGATTGCTTCCAAGTTCCACTTTGTTGATCTTGCCGGCTCTGAAAGAGTAACAAAAACTGGGAACACTGGTGAAAGGTTCAAAGAATCAATTCAGATCAACAGTGGCTTATTGGCTCTGGGAAATGTGATAAGTGCGCTTGGAGACCCAAAGAGAAAAAGTGCGCATATTCCATACAGGGATGCAAAAATTACACGTATTCTTAAGGACTCCTTAGGAGGCAATGCCAAGACTGTCATGATAACTTGTATTAGCCCATCATCTTCGGATTTTGATGAATCACTAAATTCCATCAAATATGCCAACAGAGCCAAAAATATTAGAAACAAACCTATTGTCAACTACAACCCAGACTGGGACCTTATTGACGAAATGGAGTTTGCCATCAAGATACTCCGCGAAACTGTGCAAAACCAGCAGATTAGCGGACAGGTCCCTGGCAGTCAAGGGTCACAGGATTCATTTCGGGACAGAAACAAAATCCGCTCTCTTGAGGAGCAGCTTGCCCAGCTTCAGGTGGAAAGTTTTAACTACCGAAATTGCATGGAAGAAGCCTATGTGTTCCTTGCCGAATTAAAAAATATTGCCAGCCTATCAAAAAGTCAACAGGAAAGATTGCAAGATTGGATATGTGTGGCTCAGGAACTCAGGAGAGAGGCTTCTTCAGTCATTCCCCAGGTAAACTGTGGAGGTGGAGGTAACCAAGAAGGACCACATCACATCACAATTCTTCAGCTGAAGAGAGAGCTGAAGAAGTATCAGGTATTTTACTGTAAATTTAATGCAAGTGGTGAGAGTACATAAAAAGGAAATCTACGCTGTAACTGGAAAGTTTATCCATTCTTAATCAAGGTTCTTTGTAAATTGCACATACATTGTTTGCTCATCTGGAGGGCAAATCAAATTTGCTAGATGTCCAAAAATTAGATTTTATTCATTGGGATAATACTTTAAGCAGAATTGTAAGGTTTGGAGGAATAAAAATCTGCATCAGCTTTACATGGCTGAATTACATATTAGTTCCTTATTTTTTATATTCTTCTGCAGCTTGAATACAGACAATACAGCAAAATTGAAGTATTGGGAGAGTCTGACATAAGGGTGAAAGAATTATCTCATACAAAATGATGTCTTATATATGGTTTGATGTGGTGATACCTGTTTGTAAGGGAGGAAATTTGCCTTTACCTTATTCAGAATTTGCTTTAGGACACTGATAAAACACAATGCGCTACATTTATTTTCTACTTTTATTAATAATAACAAATTGGCTCCTAATTCATTGACAAAATTGCAGAATCTCATTGAAAATAACTGAAATATTAATAGTTGTTTAGTTCTGTGGGGCATCTTTCTTTGTGTGTTGCCAATTTGCCTTATATTTACAGTCTTATCGCTGCTTGGCTAGTGCATGATTCTTTGTTATGTATTGTGGTGACAGAAGGAATCAGACTACTGTATATCTCTCTGCATTCTGCCGCTGAGTGAAAAACTAAAAATTCTCAGCAGGGGTGTTATACAAGGGAAGGTGAAAGTGCACCTCCCATGCTGGTAGTTTTGAACAGCTGTTTCTGCTAGGTCGCACATACCTCGTTGGTCTACACTTCATAATAGTGCTAGACACAAAACCTGTAAAGAGAAACTCATTTTCCCTTTTCAGCCAAGGTTTACTGTTCTCATTCTAGTCCCTACAGCCAAAAAAAAATCCCACATGAAACACAATATATATATAGAGTTGTTGTTTCAGCCAGTTTTGATTACTTCGTAGAAAAAAATCCCTTGTTTTTGCTTCCTGTGACTTAAAGTCATATACCCTAATCAAAGGCTAAGCATTAATAACCAATAACATCCCTCTTTTAACTTGCTGTTGTCCTAGATTGTAATGAATACTAAGGGCTGTATTTAAATTATATATATAGTAGCTTTGCTTTCTAACAGTTTCTATTCAGATAAAACATATCTAACTAATGGAGGAGTACGGTAAATACATTCAAGTTCCAATGTGCAATTTGTGCAAGACCCTCCATTTCATATATTTGGTATTCTTTTTAACCCCTTATTACCTAGCAGGCTCTTGCTACTGATGCAGAAGTGTTTAGTGAGAGAGAGCTTGAGATAAAAGTATTGCAAGATCAAATACAGAAGCTGATAAAGGAGAATCAAGAATATATGGAATTGCTGAAGGAGGCCCAAGAGACAAATAGGCTACAGGTAACTTTCCGTTGTGCTGGTTATCGGTGAAGGCTGTATGAAGTAATATTAAAGTTGTCAATCTTATATAAATTATTAAACCAACATAGTGGAAATAATCTTAACCCAAGGGAAGTAATCTGCAACGGGCATTATCTGAAAGTCTTAATAGTGATATTCATGTTCGTTTTTAAATGTAAGTATGTGTAGGATTGCAACCAAAGTTTGGGTTATGCTGTGTCAGAATTGCACAGTATCGTTCTAGATTATTTTTTTAAAGGTGTGTGTATAATGTATTTTGGTTTTTGAACTACATTTATTATAAAAGTTTAAATATTACATTCCCAATCATCATACTGTTAACGCTTTGGTGGACTTGACTTGAATGAATCTCAGCATTGCAGTATCCCAACTATTTAATTCTTAGCCTGAGTTTTGTTAAGTTATATAGCAATTCTTAATGCTGTTAAGCTCACAGAGTTCTGTTTACTTACAGGCAAACAACTCTAGTGCTTAAATTGACCACACCTCACAACATTTAATTACCAATTAGAGCAATCAGAACTTCTATTTATTATACTAACTCCAAAGATGTATCAATTCACTAGAAAGGAATACAAGAGAAATTCAGTATCTCAGCCTAATCTACCTCACAGTGTTGTTGTGGGAGGGAAGGAAGGAAGGAAGAAAAAATTCAGTAGCAAGAACTGTTCAGGCTTATGTATTGGTCAGCGAGGGCAGAAATTACTTAGTTTTGCAATTTTGTCAGATGTTTGATAAATACATGTTTTGTTTTGTTTTAAGAATGATAAAATGGTGGAGCAGCAGCTTATAATTGACCGGCTAAATGACAAGTTAGAGAAAATTACAAAAGCCTCTGCCTCCAGTGGTGGTTGTGGAGATGGACCAGCTGGTGTAATATCTTCAAAAAGACCATACAGTGTTCCTCTAACTAAACGTTTGGTGCAATCCTTTAATGCTACCGTGGGGCTGGATTCTCGAAAGGTATTTTTTATTTAACAAGTTTTATACAGTGCTTGATTGTAAGAAAGCCTCTAAGCAGTTTAGAAAAATATAAAATAAAACATTAAACTGCCAAATAGACAGTTAAAAACAGGTATTAAAAACATTCAAAATTTGATTTGAAATTTGATATGAAAATTACCATCTTTTTTCTGATATAAGTACGGTACAAAAGTGACCATTCTCCACGACAGTAAATGGTATATCTGACTTTTTGAATGCCACTTCTCCAACCATATTGAGAAAGTTTCTGGTAGCCTGCAGGTTTGCAGCTTCATCTTTAATTGAAGAAAACCATCTAAACAGAATTCCTCCCATTGGATTCAAGAGGCAGGGCAAAGGTGGCAGATCTCCTGATTCATCTGGAAGGTTTTTAAGAACATTCGAAGAGCCCATCTAGTCCACAATAATGTTCTTGCACCAGCCAGCCAGATGCCTATAGGAAGCCTGCCAGCAGGACCCGAGTGCCATACCGCTCTCCCCACCTGCAATTCCCAACAGAATTCAGGGTATTCTGGTATTCGGAGGCATACAGCCTCCAACAGTAGAGGCTGAACAAAGCCATCGTGGCTAGAAGCTATCAATAGCCTTATTTTCCATGGATATCCGGTCCTCTTTTACAGCAATCGAAGTTGGTGCCATCACTATGTTATGTTTTATGTTACACTATGTAACAGGGACGCGGGTGGCGCTGTGGGTTAAACCACAGAGCCCAGGACTTGCCGATCAGGAGGTTGGCGGTTTGAAACCCCGTGACGGGGTGAGCTCCTGTTGCTCGGTCCCTGCTCCTGCCAACCTAGCAGTTTGAAAGCACGTCAAAGTGCAAGTAGATAAATAGGTACCACTCTGGTGGGAAGGTAAACGGCGTTTCCGTGTGCTGCTCTGGTTCGCCAGAAGTGGCTTAGTCATGCTGGTCACATGACCCGGAAGCCGGCTCCCTTGGCCAATAAAGCGAGATGAGCACCGCAACCCCAGAGTCGGTCACAACTGGACCTAATGGTCAGGGGTCCCTTTACCTTTATGCTACGGTTTATAGGCTGCCTTTTGGCCAAAAAATGCCTCCAAGACAGCTCATAAAGAGTAACAAACAAATACAGGGTGGAATTCAGTATTGCTCTATGGTGAACATAGTGACAGCGCAAGCATTACAGCTTGCCAGATGGAACGACGCCCCACTTCCCCATCCTGCACTGCTCTGGAGGCTCTGCTAATACCATCACCACCACTGCCCAAGCCAATATCTGGTTAGTATGTATGATTAGGACTGTGGAGACCCAGGCTCAGATCCCCATTCAACCATGAACCATGAACACCCACTTAGGCAAACCTATCTCACAGGTTTGTTGAGAGTAAGATGGGCAAGTGAAGAGAACTCTATACCCCACTTTTTATTTTGTTCTGTGTATATCACAATGTTCTTTTGTTGCTATGGCCGATGGCTGAATGAATGAATGAAGTTTCATTCATTCATTCATTCTATACCCCACTTTGAGTTCTTTGGCAACCATTTTTTAATGTCTCTAAAGGTACACACAAGCCCGCCAACATATTCGCTCAACAGAGTAATGGCTGGATTTCGAACCCGTAGCCAAATAGTGTTGGATCATGTAGAAGAACAAGATGAAGTTCTTCATTGCTGCTTTTCTGATCAGAGTGATGAAGATGAAAGAAATGCCAAGAACAGAAAGAGAACCCTATTTAGGTACATATTTTGTCCTGTTTTATGCCTGTGTATTTAGGAGGAAATACTGGCCTACTACAAACCTGGGTCAAAATGTAAATGCATATCAGTGTTATGCTAGGCATTCATACAAAGTTGAATGTACAGGTGATTAGCATTGGAGTAGCTCCAGGTTGTAACAGAGATGTACTTGAATAAATAGGGCTGGCCTGTTAAATATGTGTCTTTTAGCACAGGGCATTAAGTTGAGGTGGGTGTAAGGCAGGAACAGTGGAATTCTAGCTCTGCACCGGTAGAACAAACCAGAAGGCAACTTGGCTACAAAGGAACATCAGAGCATTCAGTGTAACTATTTTTAGTAGTACCCCACCCATCTGACTGGGTTGCTCCAGCCACTCTGGGCAGCTTCCAGCATATATAAAAAATATAGTAAAACATTAAAATATAAAACACTTCCTATAAAGGGCTACCTTTAGATGATTGCTAAATGTTATATAATTACTCATCTCCTTAACATCTGATGGGAAGGCATTCCACAGGGTGGGTGTCACTACTGAGAAGGCCCCCTGCCTGGTTCCCTGCTTATGGATTTGGCAATCGTGAAGCATCGCCAGAGAAAAACACCTCATACATGTGGTCTCAAAACTGTATTTGTAGGGTTTAATCAATTAAAATGCGTGGTTTAATTTTACTCTAGACGCTCCTTAAATCGTACCTGGACACGAAAACAAGCTCCTCCCAGCTCTACACATGAACCAAAAGAGATGCAGCACAATTCCATTTCACAAAATGAAAACATTTTACAGATGGAAACTGATACAGGTAAGGAAAGGAAATGGATGCTACGATGAAAAAACATTTTCATGTATCATGCATTCTACTAATAATTATTAGGGACATTAGGGTCTTGTAGTGTGGAAGCATAGCTCATAGCTTCTCTGAGTTATTCAAGCCCCTTCGCCATGGCAAGGCAGTGATCCATGAAGGGTAAATTTCTATACCACCCTTCATTTAAGGATTGCAGTATCTACTTCACAACATTGATTGCTCATGTTCAAATGTGAGTGGCATTGAACATGCCTTTTACCATGTTCTAGCACAACATACTACCACAAACATATTAACCAGTGTGGCACAAATTGTTAACCAAGGTCTGTACCAGGTGTGGGGAAGTGGCTGTGGCTGGAGGACTAGATTCTGAGTTGGTTCATCCTCTGTAGACTACTTTGACAAGTGGGTGGTATCTGAGTGTCCTCTCTTGTTCAAAAATATAAATTAATTTTACTTACTAAATATGTAATCTACTTTTGCTCCATGGGTGCTAAAGCAGAATTATAGCTAAAAATCTCATTAAGTTCTGAAATGAGCTGTACATTCTTTAAAAGATGATTCTTTCTTTCCGAGGTGCTGATATTGAATGTATTCAGAAAAGTCAAATACTGAATAGGCAGAAATTGAAGAACTCAGAACTAAAGCTTATTGCTGCTAAGCAAAAAATGAGTGAACTGGCCCTTAATATCAGAATGAAGGAAGAACTTATTAAAGAGCTGGTGAAAACAGGTAACTGGCTTTTGCAAGTTGAATTTTATAAAACTGGAAACATGTCAAAAATGATACCTTAATTACTGTTAACAGTCAAACCTCGGTTGTCGAATGTAATCCTTTCTGGAAGTCTGTTCAGCTTTTGAAATGTTCAACAACCAAGACTTCTGATTGGTTGCAGGAACTTCTTGCACTCAAGCAGAAGCCACATTGGATGTTTGGCTTCCAAAAAACGTTCAAAAACCAGAACACTTACTTCCAAGTTTTTGGTATTTGGGAGCCAAAACGTCCCAAAGCACAGAATTGATAACTTGGCCCTCTATTCAAGGAAATCATCCATATGCACAAGGAGTTCCACTTATACAACAGAACTTCCTCTTGGAGTTCCTCCAATTTCCTCCAACTTGGAGGAAAGGGTGGTGATATATATGTGTATACAGAGAGAGAGAGATAAAGATTAATAGGTTTGTGGGGTTTTTTTTAAAAAAGGGAAGACGTTCCTTTTGAGCAGTGAGCTGCTACATTGTCAAAAGTTACAAATGATGCCTTTGCTTTTAATTTGTGGATGTTTAAGGTAATGATGCCCAATCTGTAAGTAAGCAGTATTCACTGAAAGTAACACAACTTGAGCACGAAGCAGAGCAGGCCAAAATGGATTTAGCCGAAACACAAAAGCAACTGCAGGAGCTAGAGAACAAGGAACTACGAGACATTGCTGAAAAAGCCAGGTTACAAAAAGAATTTAGAAAGAAGATGGATACAGCAAAGCTAAAAGTACAGGTATGTGTAGTTGGGAAACTAATTTCCCAATTTCCTTACATGGCAAGTTAACGTAGGATCTTATGTACTCCATTGAATCAACTTTATGATAGTATTCTCTCAAACAAATGAATAGTTTCGGGTTGGTAGAGCATGGTGGCTTAGAAACAGAGCCATTGATCAGGAAGTCATTGGTTTGGAATTACTAGGTAGCATCTATGCATACCACTTCCTATACTACCCACAATTCTCTTTCAGGCTTGCAGCACATTCCCATCTATCGTGCATTTTGTTTTATTAGCCAGGTAATTCTTCTTGTATAGCCCAGGTGTATGTGCCATATAAAACCAGCAATGCAAATTTAACTATTCACAAGTGATTTCCCAGTCAATAGATTACTTTTGTGAATATGCAGTGTTAATAAATTCTGCTTCTAGGCAAATAGCCATGGCCGTGGTTGATGATATTTATACATCATAGTACCCATTGCTCCCCACCCCATGCAAGACTTGGTTTATGTTCCGCCTACATGTTTTTCTTCAAAGTAAAATATATTTTGTACAGCTTGCCTTTCTACTTAAAAAACAACTGCAAGGAGGCTTAACAAAAGTCACATAGTTAAACATATTAAAGTGGTCCACTTTACAATTATAAGCAACACAATAATAGTACAATACAGTATAGCAATATGGACTAATGATGGCTATGTTGCATTAGGACTTGCAAAGAAAACAGCAGGACACTAAGAAACTGGCATCGCTGTCCACCCAGAATGAGAAACGTGTAACTGAACTGGAGCAGAATGTCAGTCACATGAAAAATCAGCAAGCCCAGCTTCAGAAAAGATTGCAAGAGGAGAGTGAAAAAAAGAAAAGCTTGGAGGCAGAAATTCAGCAGGGCCAGCTGCAGATAAAGGCAAGAGATTTCATTTCTGTATGTCCTAATAAAACTGTAATACCAGTTTCACAGTCTTCTGTGAGACGTATCTTTGGCACTTTTCCTGTAGAACATCATGCAGTGCTAAGATGATTTTTGTGTCATTTGTAAACCAGGTAATCCCTGGTTCAAATTTCACAACGGCTCTGAATGCACTAGGTAACCTAGGCAAATTGCTGTCTCTCAGGATCACCACCCACCCGCCCTGGGTATGAAGTACAGTGGTGCCCCGCAAGACGAATGCCTCACAAGACGAAAAACCCGCTAGACGAAAGGGTTTTCTGTTTTTGAGCTGCTTCGCAAGACGAATTTCCCTATGGGCTTGCTTTGCAAGACGAAAACGTCTTGCGAGTCTTGCGATTTTTTTCGCTTCCCCCCCTTTTTCTAAGCCGCTAAGCCGCTAATAGCCTTTTAGCCACTAAGCCACTAAGCCTTTAATAGCCGCTAAGCCGCTAAACCGCTAATAGCACTAAGCCGCTAATAGGGTTGCTTCGCAAGACGAAAAAACCGCTAGACGAAGAGACTCACGGAAAGGATTATTTTCGTCTTGCGAGGCACCACTGTAATAAAAATCTGCCTTACAGAGTTCTTTGTAAAGATTACTGCATCCAAAGAACTCTGAAGATTCTGAAGTGATACATACACATCTTTTCTTGATATTTATATTTTAAAATACTTGTAACCCATCAGTTTGTTTTAAGGCTCATATGTTAGAACTTCCAGTGCTGTCACGACTACTTTCTGTTACTAAAATAACAGACATTAACTACCAGGCTAGGTTCAAGGGGCTGGTTCTGGTGTAGAAGGTCCTGTACAGCTTGGGACCAGGATACCTAAAGAATAGTTCCATGCTTTATACGCCCAGTCAACCACTGCACTCTGCAGGAGAGGGTTTCCTGCAAATACCATCTTATTAGGAGGTCCGTTCCACACAATATTGGATTTTGACCTTTAGTGTTCTGTTTAATATTAAACACGTGCCATCTCTGTTATCTTTTCGGCACCCACTAAAGACCTTCCTCTTTAAACCAGCCTTTTTATTTCCCAAGCTGCATCAGTACTGGAATTGTTTTTGGATATTTTAATTGTTTTATTGCTTGTCTGATTTCTGCCCTGGGCTCCTTTGAGAGGAAAAGCAGGATATAAATTTAATAAATATATGTAGAATAACAACTAAACTTTAATTTTCCTTTCAAAAACTGATCTTATGTGTGAAAAGGATTCTTCCTTTACTTACAGGAGCTCCAACAAAAGACAGAGCAGCAGGAAAAGATTCTAAAACTAAAAGATGAAGAAATTGCTGCATTTAAGAGAAAAAACTCATCTCAAACCACTCAGCAACTGCAGGTATGCAATATTTTGTAAAGTTGGCAAGTTGAAATTCTACTGACTGATTTTTGTGGCAGAAGCATCTTCCTTTACTAGGATTTACTGTAAAGCTCAAGGGCTGCAACTTGTTAACTTAATTTTTTAAAATAGAAATTCACAAGGAAAAAATGCTTCTCTAATTGAAAACAACAAGATATTACAGTGTTTCAGTTATTTGGTGTGCTTAATCAACCATTTTTTAACTGTACCATTAAAAACCCTCTGGTTGATTAAGCAATTACTAAAAAGCTTGAGATGCAGTTCTTAACATGTACACTACCCTGCAAGCCACACAGATGGAGACTATGTTGACATGTAGGGCTTGAAATACACAGGGTTCTTTTTTTGCAGAGCGCTTTTATATATAACACTTTGCAAAGGTGCATTCCTTTGCATTCCTTCTGACAATATTGTTGCTTAACACAGAAGTTGCCGTTTGTGCTGTGTGGATGTACAGGTGGGCATGTTGACAAAGTAATCTGCACCAGTGTTCTCTGCTCCCCTCCTCTGTTAACACAGAGTCATCCATATATACCTTTTCAACAGAAAAGGGTGGGTATATAGTACAGGGTGCCTTTTATGGTTGCCACTCCTGCTGCTCTAGGGTCATTCCACGCTTCGAGTCTGACACTTATTGCCTAAATCCTTTGGTTTCATTCACAAGAAACTTGTTAGACGTTTTTAAAGTACAAAAACAAATGAATCCAATCCATTTTTTTCTTGCTGATTCAGAAAGGTCATATTGCATACAGTGGTCAAAACAGCAACACTGACCACATTACATGTATGGGAAACAAAATAGCTTTGACGATATCATTGCAGAAGTGTTTTACACACACAAAATGAACAAGGGCTCTGAGAGGTACTTTGTTTTTATTAAATAATCAATAAAACTTAATTTTTAAAATAACTTCAGATGACATTGTAACATAATAGGGTACAATTTTAACTATTCTCATGAATGGGTGAGTTATTTCAGGTTCAAAGAGCCCTTAAACCTGTCAAAAAAAGTAATATTTTTTGGTAAAAAATTTACCTCAAAATCTATTTATTTTATAACCACAAAAACCCTCCTTATTTTTAAAACATAACACGTACATGGTTAGCCCACTCTACAACAAAAGTATGATACACGTGTTAGTTGTGGTTTGCGCACAATGGCTTATTGAACCTACTAGGAATAAAATGAAAAAAATCACTTTGAATGAATTTTTTTGATACCAAAATAAGCCCAATCGGTTGAAAAATAAGTGAAACAGGAGGCTTTTTCTAAACGGACGCAGAAATTGCATTAGCCTAAATCGTGCAAAAATTGAAATTTTCAAAAAAATTCTCCTTTTTTTGTAATTGGTCTGAATACAAAGGTTTCATATGAAAGTGTCCTTTTACTGAGATTTGTTAATGTGTAGAGTTGATTGATTATCCGTTTATTTCATTAAATTAAATATCTAGATGGCAGTTCAGTACTTAGTCAACTGAAACCGAACAACTGTCTGGTCTTAGTTCCACCCCTTCTAGACATGTCAATATTAGTTCTTGTCCAAGAAATCTGAGATTGTGCTATTTTTTTTTAATGTGGGGAAAGTGACTTTGTTGAAGACCATGTAACTGAGAATATATTTATGAACATATACAAGATTCCTCTGTTTTCTTCCTTGCCTTGATAAAGAAATTAGAAGAGAAGAAGAAATGGCTGGATGAAGAGCTAGAGAAAGTTTTGCATCAGCGGCAAGAGTTAAAAAATTTGGAGGAAGATTTAAAGAGAAGAGAAGCTATCGTTTCCAAGAAAGAAGTGCTGACACAAGAGAAGAGCCATTTGGAAATTAAAAAACTGAGATCCAGCCAGGTGCCTTATTTTTGTAATAATACTTGCTGCTGTCTAATTGAAGAGGTGTCATGGACGCTCCCCAGCCAAAC